>NC_052056.1:4797219-5122219 GCF_903992535.2 Arvicola amphibius | reverse complement strand
AACTTCAAGTCCTGCTTCCTGTCTTTACAAGGCAGAACAGACCTCAGCTGCTTTGGTGGCATGCCGTCATTTAACCACTGGACTCAGACAGAATGCAGGCAGGCAGAGAGCCACCTACCGCCTCCTCTGCTCCCACCTGACTTTGGTGTGGGCACGGGACCCGCACTGCAGGGCACAGCTGTTCTCAGAAGACCTCTGGATTCCATGACAAAGAAGATACTGAGGAAAGCATCCAAGACTCGGCTTTTAACCTAGGAAGAAAAGTGCATATTCCATGGCCAGCTGCTCCTGGCTCTGGAGGCCAGGAATTTGGGACTGAGGGGCCTGCCGCGTGAATTGCCAGCCCATGCCACAGCTGTACCGTTCGGCTCTGGCAGACTGCAGTGTGTTGCCAGCCAAAGGGCCTGCACGCCAGAGGCTGTTTCCTAGCTCAGAACCCTCCATCAGGCAGAGATGCATCTGTGGGAGTGGGTCACAGCTCTCCTCTGATTGCAAAAAAGCTTTTGAGTAAACAGGCTAATCTCAACCCAAAAGAACAATGCACAGGCCAAGCATGTGGCACGTGTCTGTCATTCCAGCACGAGGAATGTGGAGGCAGGAAGATCAGAAGTTCAAGGCCACCTTTGCTATATGACACAATGCCAGCCTGGACTATATGGGACCACATCTCAAATATTTTAAAAAGACTACAGTAACATATCTACCTACTGTAGTAACAGTCAATGTCCTGTGGGCAAAGCATCTTTGTGCTCACGTGCAACCATATCTTGAAGTCCTCAGATTCACCCAGGCACCAACCAAGACAGGTATGGGGAAAATATCGCGTCTGAGATGACAATATTCAGTCTGTTTGTCTCATCATTCTTCCCTAAACAATACAACACATCAGCTATTGATGCAGCACTGACGTTGTGCTATGGATTATTCGTCTTCTATAGATGATTAAAGTGTAAGTAGGAGAGATGGCTCAGCAGGCAAAGGTGCTTCATGCAGCCTGGTGACCAGAGTTCAAACCCTGGGCTCCACAGGCTGTCCTCTGATCTCTATACACATTCTGTGGCATGAGCACACACACATGTACTACACACACACACACACATACACACACATACATATATGTATTCCATACACACACACACTGTGGCATGAACACACATACATGTACTCCATACACGCACACTGTGTCATGAGAACACATACATGTACTTCACACACATATACACACACTGTGCATGAGGACACATACCTGTACCTCATACACACAAATACACACACACATACACACAATTGTGGCATGAGAACACATACATGTACCTCATACATATACATACACACACATGCACTATGACATAAGGACACCTATCTGTACCTCATACACACAAATATATACACACACACTGTTGCATAAGCACACAAACATGTGCTACACACACATACACACACACACTTTAAAAGCTGAAATGAACACAGTATCAGGACCCTGGCGTAAGTCACACACACGCATAGCATCCTCTTGCACAAGGCATCTGAATGTCCCAATGGCTTGGAACCAGCTCCCTGAAAGCACTGTGCAATGGATCCACTGCCTGCTAGTCTTGCCTGTGACATGCAGCTAGAGGAGGTCGCTGGCTTTTCACATAAGACTCTTTCTCCTAACTGGGGGGGATGTACTAGATATTATTATAGAACTTTTAATATTTCATTTTTATTCCATGTGTATGATTGTTCTGCCTGCATGTAAGTCTTGTGCGTCACATGCGGTGCCCAAAGAGACCAAAGAGAGCATCAGATCCCCTGGAAGTGGATGGTTGAGAGCCATGATGTGGGTGCTGGAAACTGAACATAGGTCCTCTAGAAGAGCAGTCTATTTTTTTTCTCTAAAACAACATCGCTCTGGTCCTACTCCTTCAATGACCGGATCTCACATGTATAAAGATGAACAAAAGGTCAATTAACCACTGAGCTCTCTCCAGGCTCCCATAGGATAGGATTTTTATATTAAAAAGCACATACAGGTTGAGATGTAAGACTCCATGGCTATGTGAAAAAGGGTACTCTGTGTGTGTGTGTGTGTGTGTGTGTGTGTGTGTGTGTATGCGCACACACTTTCAACATACTGTCGTATTTCAATTCAGTACAAAATATCGGAAGAAAACAACGACTATGATGCTTCTTATTATCAACTTGGAAGGATCTAGAGTCACAAGATAAAAAACTTACAATGGAGACTAAGGGTGTAGCCAAGTGGGTAGAGTGTTCACCTAACATGAATGAAGCCATGGGTTCGATCCCCAGCATCGCATAAAATAGGTGTGATGGCGCAGGCCTGCAATGATCATAGGCTCAAGGCCAGCCTCAGTTACAGAGCAAGCTGGAGACTAGTCTGGACTATATGGGACCCTGTTTCAAAGGGGGAAGCAAAAAAAATCTTACTTTTATCATCAATATAGATTTGTATAAGAAGTGCAGAAAATGAGCCAAGCACTCGCTTTTCAGTTTCTCACCTCATTTTGCGTTCTCAACATTAGTGCTAAGCCAAATCGTAAGACCATATCTGGCCAGGGAAATAAGAGCAACTGTACTCTAAAGCTAAAGCAGTGGGAAAGTGAGCAGATGCCAGTGCCAGTCTCTCTCAGCGTCTTTCAGGTCTTTCAGAAATAAGGCTTTTTAAGATATTTGAGGATTTAAAGAAACCTAACAACATTTAGAAACATAATGGCGTTCCAAAGAGAAACTTTTTTTTTTTTACATGTATGGGTGTTTTGCCTGCACATATGTGTATATGTATTGCATGTTTGTCTCATGCCCTCAGAGGCCATAAGAAGGAATCAGATTCCTGTGACTGGAGTTGCAGAGGGCTCTGAGACACCCTGTGGGTGCTGGGAACGGAACCAGGATCCTCTGCAAGAGCACCCAGTGCCTTTAACCACCGAGCAATCTCTTCATACTCCCCAAAGAATCCCTCAGAGGTGAATTCTACATCCTCATGTCTGCTGCATTCAGTGACGACTGATCCTGATCTAGCTTTAGGGGGGTGGGGCTGGAGAGGTGGCTCAGGCTCTGGCTGCTCTTGCAGAGGACCTGGGCTTGGTTCCCAGCATCCACACAGTGGCCCCCAGCCACCTGTAACTCCAGTGCCAGAGGCTCACGTACCTTCTTCTGGACTCTTGGGCAACTGTAGGCATATGTAGTACATACTCAAACACTATACACATAAATTAAACACTTCTGAATGTATGAGCCTGAATGAAACCAGGTTCCACTGTGCGCTGTGAGAGCTGGAAGAGGGGCTAACCTGCTCTCATGACACAGGTAGCCTGGGGCAGGCAAATACCTTAAAAATTCTTTATCACTAACTGAACTGCTCGGTTGATCACCTCTCCATCTGGACGCAGACTTTAAACATGAGAGTCACAAGAAATGCGAAGGTCATTGTGGTAAGCTGGGGCTGTGGCACTGCACAGCTGCAGCGGCAGAACACTCTGTGGAGTGGAAGTGAGTGGTGCTCCCTGGAGCACGGTGCACAGCCTGTGCAGAGGAACAGGCAGCTCTCAAGTCAGCTGAGCCACTTTATAAGGAAGGAAGCTGCAGCTTGGAGAACATGCATGCCCGCACAGAAGCTCATCGGTAAAGGATACTGCAGCTCAGCAGAGGAGTGTGAAGACAGGGCAGCTGTCCACGGCCAAGGGGAAATCAGCTTGCTGGGGAGGCAGGAAAACGCCCTAATGGGAGATGCCTGATGCTGGCCTGGCCTGTTACCTAGTAGGGACTGGGAACCAGGCCAAGGCCACTGTTCAACCCAAGTCTTCCAGCTTCTGCACCCCTGTGGAGATCTGAGGACCCTGAATCACCACAGAGAGCAGAAGAGCACAGGGACGGAGGGAGAGAAGTGGGAAACAAAAAAGTTCATGAGGAATTCTAGCGAGCCAGGCCAAGATCTGTCAGGAGATGGGAACAATCTATGAGGGGTGTGTGTGCGTGTGTGCATGTGTGCGCGTGTGCGTGCATGTGTGCGCGTGTGCGTGCGTGTGTGCGCGTGTCTGTGCATGTGTGTGCATATGCATGCGTGTGCGCGTGTGTGTTTGTGTGTGTGCATGTGTGCGTGGGTGTGTGTGCACGCGCGTGTGTGTGTGTGTGCGTGCGTGTGTGCGTGTTTGTGTGTGTGTGCGTGTGTTTGTGGGTGTGTGTGTGTTTGTGTCTGTGTGTGCGTGGGTGTGTGTGTGTGTGCGTGCGTGTGTGTGGACTCCCCTGTCCTCGCTTCTCATCTACACCACGGGAGATCTGGAGTGACAGACACACAAGACCACATCAGCTTTCCACAAGGGCTCAAGGAAGACAAACTCAAGGCTGTGCGGCAAGTGCTGTACCCACTGATCCATCTCCCTGGCCCCAGACGATCAGCTTGTAAGGGCTGTGGTCAGAGGACAGATCAGCCTCAGCTTCCAGTCTCTCTCTTCTGGAGTATCAATTTCTTCATCTGTGGAATAGGGTCTTCCTGCTAAGGATGGTCCTTGGGAAGGTGAAATTTAAGATGCAAGTATTCCGATACCTGCCGGGCACATCCGACCTACACACCATTGGCTGTATGTAGCCTAGGGTGCTGCCTTTGGCTGTATGTAACCTAGGTGCTGCTGTTGGCGTATGTAGCCTAGGATGCTGTCATTGACTGTATGTGTCCTAGGTGCTGCTGTTGGCGTATGTAGCCTAGGATGTGGCTGTTGGAGTATGTAACCTAGGATAGCTATAGATTTAGCCCAACATAAACTCAACAACTTATGAAATTCTGTGTGTGTGTAATTTTTTTGTAGCTTGATTTCCTAGCTCTCAGGTATGAACTTTGTACATGACAAAGTCACCTTGTAGTATTGTCCAAACTTTGGGCCTGCCTACAAGGATTCTGGTACATTGACTAGGTTTCAAAATAGTGGTCCCTTCCCACTGGTATGAAGGAGAACACGAGCCAATTTGCTCCATTTACAGACCTCAGACACCCTTATCATGAGCATTGCCCAAGCAGTCCTTGAACTAGCCTGGTTCAGGCTTCTTCATGTTTTGGTTGTTCCCTAGGGCAAAGTAGTCCCCTGAGTTCTCTCACTAATTAAGCTATCTACATCCCCCCCCCCAACTTGGAGCTGTGGGGCTTTTCCAGATTTTCTTGCTGCAAAGCCAAACTATTTTCTGGATAATGCACACACAGTCTCAGAGGAACTCTCAAAAATGGTCTGTCCTCATTTCCTGATCACTTCAGGTCAGACACACCATTAGCACAGACCCCACGGTCACACACTGGCCTTGTGTATCATGTGCAAGCAAGCTCGATGTTCCCAATGTCACCTCAGTCTACCCAAAAATGCAAAGAAAGAAGAAATGCAACAGAAAAGGAAATAATTTGCCAGGTAAAGTTGAGCTGAACAAGTCAAAGGAAGTAACGTGCCTAATCTCCCATGGCCCAAGAGTTTTTATAATATGCATCAGAATACCAATGAGCTCAGCTCCTCCAGGAGAAGAAAAGATGCTGGGCTCTACACAACACGGCATCAGCAGTCCTGATCCAGGGCATGGGGAAGCAGTCACCAGAGGCTGCAAGGTCAACCTTGAGTCCTTGCAGGAAGCCCAGCCCCAGAAAATCCAGGAAGCAAGAGTCTAGGGAATGATGGTACATACTCTGAATGTCAAAGAGGCCATGTGACCTCACCCACCAGGACATTCTGCATGGGGCTTATGAATTCAGGTCAGAGGAATGGAGACAATATCCAGCAGCCCCTACTGCCTTGAACATTGCAGACAAAGAAGTAGCCACTGGTGTGTTTTGTGCTTTAGGAGAGAGTTCAAGTCTTTTCCCAGGGCAGTCTGTGACCGACAAGAAGTGCAAGCCACCATGCCTCTCTCCACCTTCCTTGAGCTGTGTGAAGAGTAGACAGCAGCAAGTCTTCGGAGCTCCACTGGTGACAGACAGGGTGTGGGCTGGCCAGGCCTCGGTATGCAATACACAGATCAGTCTTCCTTTGGTGCAGCAGTTCTCATCCTGCCTAACTCTGTGACCCTTTAATACAGTTCCTCATGTTGTGGTGACCCCAACCGTAAGATTCTTTTCATTGCTACTTCATAACTGTAATTTTGCTTCTGTTGTGAATCATAAGGTAAGTATCTGTGTTTTCTGATGGTCTTAAGTGATCCCTGTGGAGGATGGTTCATCCCCAAAGGGGTCATAATCCATAGGTAGAAAACCACTAATTCGGGGGACTGTGTTCTCCAAGGAGCGTTTATGCTTCTCGCTGCTTTTGCCCTTACCGGACACAGTCATTTTGCAAACAGTTGGTTCCTCTCTTTGACTCACGACAGAAAACTTACAGCATGCAGGCAAGTTTGAAGAAGCTGAAATTCTACACTCCCATTGTCTGAAGGCAGCAGCAATAAACCTTTCTTCAGTTTCCTTCCAGACTTTTCAAACACCCTTTTTACAATAAGCTTGCATCATTCACAGAATTGCTGAGGGTTCTTGTGGCAGTTTCTCCCGTTACTGGAAGGTTTTGGCTGCTGATTTTAGAAATGTTTGTAGGGTATGCGTAGCCCGTGTGGCTCTAAAGTGATGCACCCACTGGAGTCCTCGTCAATGTTCTCGTTCTTATGTTATGACAGGGAAAGCGGGGTCTCTGATCACCCACATCATCCATGAGTAGAGGGACCGTTTTCATTGGTGACTGTGTGGTTCTCCAGCCCACCTCTGCCTGCTTTGATTCTGTCTTCTAACCTGTGCAGAGACCTTTCGCTTGAAGGTTTGCAATTAGAATTTCCCTGAAAAATCCACATCCGTGTGGTGATTCTGCAGACTATATGAATGATTCGCATTGGCATGGTTCCGGAGAGTGGGAATGTCAACAGATCAACAAAACGTCAAAATTACCTTGAGTTATTTTTAGGATTGTGATAGTCACTTACTGACAACTCAGTATCTGACATAACATTTTTGACTAATATGTAAAACCTTTAGAATGCATTAACTTAAAGAAAAGCTGGGCAGTGGTGGCACATGCCTTTAATCCCAGCACTGGGGAAGCATAGGCAGGTGGATCTCTGTGAGTTCGAGGTCAGCCTGCTCTACAGAGCAAGCTTCAGGACAGCCAGAGCTGTTACACAGAGAAACCCTGTCTCAAAAACCCAAAGGAGGAAGGAAGGAAGAAGAAGAAAATCCGTACAGACTGCATTAACTTAGCAGGCCTGCATCTTCCACCAACTCCAGAGCTCAGAAGCTCAACCAACAGCAGCACCTGAGACCTATAGGACAGGTTTCTCTCCTTGCTGCTCAAGGTTCAACACGCAAAAAAAAAAAAAAAAACCTTCATTTTTAGGATGACTTTCTTTGTTCTATAACTAGTAAAACCTCATGTGACCACTTCCACTATGGACCACATCTCTTGGGGGAACCTATCTTCTCAAGCCATGTCCCTCACAGCTGGCTCAGAAGAATCCCGCTCTCATTCTCCACGGAGAAAGGAGTTTTGTGTGACGGCTTTCATGCAGAGAAGAGTCCTCCTGCCACAAAGAATGCTTGCTAGGAGCTGTGTGTGAAATGCCCTCTCCTGTCAACATACTGGACCAACACGTGGTTTTACACATCCTCTGGAGAACAAGATGCAGGGGAACTGTTTCCCAGAGAAACAATTTAAAAACTGGAGCCAGATAATTTACAGCCTAACGCTAACAGTGAGCTGGGTAGATTCCCACAGTCTGTCCCCCAGATAAGAACTGCCTTGGAAACTGGCCCCACACAAATCTTAGATGTCAGGACCTCCTTCCCTTTGTCTCTGAAGAGAACTAGAGGCAAATCCCTTCTCGGTGAGTGCATGTGAAATACAGGATTATCTAGCTTTGCTTTTTTTTGAATTTTTGAAATTTGTTGAATTTGCAAAAATACTCTAATTGTTTAATTTTACTTTATTTCCTTTTATTTCACTGAGGCTAAAACATAAAGAAAACCAGCAAGGTTCTCACCAGTCCTTGAGTCCTGTTGAGGACAGAATGAAAATTCTAAGAGAGCGAGCTCCCACCTGCTCTGGAGCTGGGAAGGTAGACAGAGCCGTAGGCTGCCAATCTCCTGCTTCCTCTCAGCTATAATCGAGGAGGCCTGAAGTTATCTCTGCCCAAAACCTGGTTGTTGTGGCTGGCAGGAAGGAAGTGAGCTTTCCCAGGATTCCAGCAGGCACAGACCTAAGGTCAAGACTGGGAGAGCAGGTGGATTCTCAGTCCAGCTCCCGCATCGGCGGGGAAAGTGATTAAAGGCTTAAAATTTGCAGGCAAAGCAATGGAGATCCCTCCCCTCCCTTCCCCGCGATGTAACTGAGAAGATAAAAGCTGTTTCCTTTGAAAGCTTCAGGCTGGAGATGGGAGTATTAGCCCATGTGTAATCTTATAGCTGGCACTCCGCTGAGAGCAGGGAAGCAAGGGGAGCCAGTGTCAATTTGCATTTAGAAAAGACCAAGATTAACCCTTGAAAAACCACATTCCAAAACGAAGGATTGCCATAGCCCAAGAGATGGGTCCCAAACAGGAAATGGTGATTGGAGATATGCCTGTTGTCACACCTGGAGGGAAGTCGGGTGCCACTGGCGGCGTGTGGGTGGGGTAGATCCCACTGAATGCTTATAACACACAGAGCACAAGCGCGGGAAGAATGCTGGACCAGCCTAGGATGTCCAGAGGGCCTGGTCTGGGCTAGAGAGATGTCGCTCCATTGGGACAGTACTTGCCTTGCCTGCAGAAAGCTCTCACTTTCCAAAACCCTGTTTGAAGGCAAAGAGTTGTAACCCCACTACTTGGGAGGTAGAAGCAAGAGGATTTGAAGCTTAAAGTCATCATGGCTACATAGAGCTTGTGCCATTAGGAAGAGCAGGGAGAGAGCAGGAGAGGCAGGGTTTGGAGACTCCCTTATGGGAGGATTCCACTCTGGTGTATGTCCACATTCATCCAACAGGGGGCTCTCCTCCCAACCATTCCCAGAGATCCCAGCCTAAGCCTCTAAGGGCATCCTCGTGGCTCCTCGCTGCTCAGCTCTCCTGGACCACGCACCTGGGAAAGAAAAGGCCCTAGGAGCCCGCCTTCCCACCCATGCTAATTGATTGCCAGGAAGAGCTGCCTTTGTGGTTGGAGAGAGAGGATTTATGGGGCACGTGAAAACCTAGCTGTGTCTTTCCTTGTAAACAAGCTGTTTAGCTGTCTCTGCTCTCCATCTGAACAGTTCTATAGTCAATCAGACTCAGTGTTTTCAAAACAAGACCCTGCACTTACCACTCTGTTAGCACTTTGGAAACGAGACAGCTTGGCAACATTGGCGCCAGGACAGCTTGGAGCTTAGTGACACCATCAGGGGGAACCTTGACTTGATGACGCCAATAGGACACACTTTCAATATGCTTCTGTGTAGCTTGGGAGGAGCCTGAGGGAAGCCAGAGCTTCAGATGTCAGGAGCCTTCCCGCAAAGGGCTCAGGATTCTAATCAGCTAGAGGTACAGTTGGTGGTTCACAGCTTGGTGGCCCAGTGAAGCCAGGCAGAGAACCAGGAAGCCAACTGACCTCCATGTAGTCTGGCTGGAACTCTTTATTGAAAGATGACTGGTCTTTCTATTGCTTTAATCCATTGAGAAAAGACGTATTAGCTACATTTTCATGTTTGATGTTGCTGACAGTGTGAGACCCGGACAAAGCAGAATCTCTGTCCTTCTCCCTCTGTGTCCCTTTCCCTCCACGGAGCCACGTGGACCCTTTCCCCATGGCCACCCTGCTAAAGTCCCAAATACAAGAGTGCCTGGTTATGAATGAGGTCCTCACAAGGGCCACACATGACACATCTACTTTCTCCTGAAATCGGATTTTGCCCTCTTTGGGGGGGATCTCGGCCCTTTGGAGGAGGGATGGGTGCACTGAGTCTCTGTGTGTGATGTGGACAACAGTAGCTCTTCTGGAAACACTTAGAGACTGGCTCACTGGTACTGTACATCGTTATTTGTAAGCGGCTTTGTAGAAACATTAGAACGAAGATTGCCCACTGTGCATTCGAGTATGCGCTCTGTATCGGTTTATAAAACTGGCTGATTTAAGATACGCTGTTTAACTGCTGGCTACTTATACTTGGAGCAACGCTGAATATAATGACATAATTACTTGAGCCGTCTTTCTCAGGAATGGGTAATTTTGTGCCATGTAGGTTATCTTATTAAAGAGCCAGTTGTATGGGCTCTTTGAGGTTGATGTGTGTCTATCAGCACCTGCCGCAAAGGACAGATCTTGCTTATCCATCACTACTGTCCAGAAGATTCCCGTGGCAAATGCTAGGATATTTTCTGTCTTTCTCATTAAAATATGTCAAGACTTAGTTGTCTGATAACAAGTGAAATACCACTTCATAAATTATAATAACCACAGGGTTTTGTGTATAGATGTGTGTGTACATGTCTGTGCATGTGCATGTGTGTGAGTATTTATGTCTATGTGTATGAGTATATCAACATGTGTGTTTGCCTGTGTGTCTTTGTCTGTGTATGAACACACACTCAACTTAAACTTTAATTTACTTGCTTAAAACAATGCACTCCTAAATGCTAGTCTAAGAACACAGAGAAGTGTCCCAGAGGAGACCCACCTTTCCCATTGCATTAGGGTTCTCCAGAGAAGAACCAGGAGAAATGCATTTATACAAGACAATTTAACAAGATTGGCCCATGCAGCTGCAGAGGCTGACCAGGCACACAGTCTACTGTAAGCAAGCGGGAAGCCAGGAAAATTGCTGCACAGCTTCACTGATGCACAGAAGACCAAAAGGCTTTCAGATATAAGGCCAGGAGGGGTAGATGTCCCAGAGTCCATGGACAGGAAGGGATAGATGTCCCAAAGTCTAAGGGCAGGCAGGATAGATGTCCCAGAGTCCAGGGGCAGGCGGGATGGATGTCAAGATCAAGCAGATGATGGATGTCCCATCTAATAAAAAAAGGTATTCTTCTCCCAACCTTTCTTCTCTTCAGATTTTCTGGTGATTTGCTGAACTGCCCATGTTGGTGAGGACCATCTCTACCCATCTACTGGTCCAGTCACTTATCCCTTCCTGAAACACCTTTACAGACACACTTACACATAATGTTCCACCAAACATGTGAGCATCCCTGAGCACATCAGGAAGATGCACAAAATTAACCATATATCCAACTGAAGGAAATTCTTGTCTAGAAGATAATTCTTGGGTTTACCTCTTTCTAATAATGTGGGAACGTTTGATTTTAGAGATTCTCAACTGAATTGTGTGTCCCTCTCCAGATTTACATATCAATGTGACCTCACCAACTGAGCTAAACTGGCTTGTCAGAGTGCCCCAGGGAGCCACCCCTGTCAGCTTCCCCAGGCCGCTATGCCTGGCATTTTACACAGCGCTGTGCCAACTGAATCATCTCCCCAGCCCCTTGACTGGACTTCAACACCTCTCCAAAATTCATATTTTGAAATCTTTGTCCTCAGAGTGACACTTTTAGGGGGACACTTCGGGAGGTAACTAGGAGGGTGGGCATTGGTAATGGGATTGATGCCTTACAAGAAGTTCCCAGTGAGCTTGCTCAATTCTGCCACACAAAGTCACAGCGAGGACACCATATCGTGAGAAATGGGTTCACACCAGACACCAAACATGCTCGTTCTTCAACCCCAGACTCCACAGCACCAGGAAGTGAGAGAATCAATCCCCCTTGAGTGCAGTCATCCATTCTCGAGTGTCCGAAGGGAAGATGTCATTGATTAGCAAAGGGGCACAGGAACAAAAGTACACAGTCTTCTTCACCTTTAGTGCACCAAAGGAAAAGTCCGGGGCTTGCATCTTTTACAAAAGACCTTAGGTGGACAGAAGTGGAAGTGGCCACTAGACAAAGAGCCTTATCCTAAAGTCACTCGATGATATGAGGTAAGAAAGCAGAGAAGCAGCACTGGGGAGGCGACTTCCTCAGGAAAGTGCTCGCCACTCAAACGTGAGCATCCATGTCGAAAAGCTAGATGTTGTGCTGTGTGCTTGCAATTCCATCACTGCAGAGGTGGGAACAGGTGGGTTCCCTGAAGCAAGGCAACCAGCCTAGCTGAAATGTGAACTCCAGGTTCACAAGAAAGTCTCTGGCTCAGAAAAAGAAAGGTGGATAATGACTGAGGAACCTCTGTGCTCCTATACACCTACACCTACACACACACACACACCTACACACACACACCTACACACACACACACCTACACACACACACCTACACACACACCTACACACACACACACCTACACACACACACACCTACACACACACCTACACACACACCTACACACACACACGCACACACCTACACACACACCTACACACACACACGCACACACACCTACACACACACGCACACACCTACACACACACGCACACACCTACACACACACACACCTACACACACACACACACATACACACACACATACACACACACCTACACACACACACACACACACGCACACACCTACACACACACACACTCAAGCTAGGAACTTCCATGTGGCTGAGAGTAGACTGAGATCAAGACCTTTAGCATTGGCTCCACTCACGTGTGCGCCACAGTGTCTCTCCCCGCGGATGCTGATTTCCTAATGAAGAAAAGATATCAACCAGTGGAAAGAAGATAGTTCCTGAGGCTGGAGGCCCCACTCTAATTGAAACACAACCACCACTCCATGAGGGCTCCAGTTCTGGTTGAGCACTTCCTGTCAGGTTGCGAAGGCTGTGTGTACCCCTGGGATAGGAGGGGAAGCCATCACCGCTCAAATCCAGCAGCCATCCAGTTCTCCCAGCTGGCCTCATTTACAGTGAGTATCTCCAGGAGTCGGTCATGGGGAAAGGGGAAAGACTGAGTGACAACCCTAACACAGCCCGCCCCCGCCCCACCCCACCCCCAGCCCTGAGCTTGTCAACCTCACAGCCTTCTAGAGTGAGCCAGCTCTTGGCTCTCCTATGAGACAAGATGGGGCTCTCTGTGCCCCCTTCCCCACCCCTGCCTAGCTTGCTGCAATTGCAATCTCTGCAGGTGGGGGGATACAGACAAAATGGGTCTCCAGTGGTCCAGAGCCCCCAGCAAAGGCCAGACCACAACAATCAGTGGGCTGGTTATTTACCATAACCATACACAAAACCACAACACCAAAGTTCCATCAGATACATCCGAGACATTCTATACCTCTTCATTAAAGCCTGTCAGGATTTGTTACAGTTCAGCTTGTCGCAGAATCCCAGATAAAATGGGCTTCTGGAGGCAGGAATGAACATATCACATACACGCACGCGCGCGCACACACACACACACACACACACACACACACACACACACACGGGTAGAACAGAAAACCCTAAAGCCAAAGAGGCCAGGCAGAGGCAGCTCTCTCTCCCAGCCTCCTCTCTCTTCCCCTTGGAATTGATTTTAACTACACTTGAACATTGAACTGCACAGTGATTTATGGCTGTAAAATATTCTAATCATTCATAAATAAAATACGTGCTGCTGTGTGCCACTCCCCCGGTATCCTTCATGTTCTTGAACGTGGCGACCACCGCAGCAACCTATTCCTATCAATCACGAGTTTGACGTAAGTACATGGAGACCATAAGGGCTCTGGCTGGCACCAGACTTCGCTGTTGCTCTGATCTGTTTGCTTTTTGTTTGTTTCTCTGATTCCTGGGCATTTTTCTCAAAGCGATTCTGTAAATTATGTCTCTTACCACAGCAGCCTCAAATTTCAATGCATGTTTAACTGAAAATGTGTGTATTTGAAGGTTTTGAAGTGATGTCTATGGGCAGGAGGGAGCCCTAGGAGTAAGGTGCTTGCAGAGAGACCCAGCTTAGACCAGAACCCAAGAAAAGAAGCTGTGGGCTGGGCAGTGGTGGCATATGCCTTTAATCCCAGCACTTGGGAGGCAAAGGCAAGCAGATCTCTGTGAGTTCAAGGCCAGTCTGGTCTACAAGACCAGGCAGGACAGCTAGGACTGTAACACAGAGAAACCCTGTCTCAAAAAACCAAAGAAGGAGGAGGAGGAGGAGGAAGAAGAAGAAGAGGACGAGGAGGAGGAGGGGGAAGAAGCAGCAGCAGAGGGTGAGTTTGTGATCCTTCTGCTGGGGTGGGGGAGGTGAAGAGGGAGACACCCTGTGGCTCCTGGCCAGCTAGCCACCGAGTTCCAGGAGTTCCAGGAAAAAGGGAGACCTTGACTCTAAAAGAACCAAAGTGAGAGCAACACCTGAGAAACAGCATCTGGTTTCCACACACACAGGGACAGGAGCACGTGAACTTGTACACACATAAATACACACCACATACACACACTCACATATACCACAACACATAGCACACTCACACATTCACACACCACATGTAGACACCCTCACTCACACACACACACACACGCCACACACATACCACATGCACACACACACACACCATACACAGCTCACACACTCACATATACCACACACACACACAGTACACACACATCACATATCTACACACACACCACATACAAACACACACAGCATACACACACACCACACTCACCTACACACACACACACACACACATGAACACCTACACATGCCTACATACACACACCACACACAGGCTTAGCTGTGAAACATCCGAGATGAATGAAGGCTCTAGCAATGATGACCCAAGAGGCGGGGCTGTGACTGAAGACTGAGCCTGGGCCCTCCCTGATTTTAACCCAGCATTTTCACAACCTGAGACCCTTCCCGCCTCCCTGGAAGGATACCCTGCTGTGAAAACCTCAGATTTTGCAGGACACACATACTTTTCACATTTTATAGTAAACAATAAACCTCACACCTATGGCATGGAGAGGAAACGCTCCCCGCTGGCAGAGTAGGCAAACTATTCCTGCTGGCTTCTCCCCACCTGTCCCCACTGGCTCTGGGTTTGGTTAGTAGGACGTCGTCCCAAAGCCACTGGAGACAGCCCTAAGACAGCTGTGACTCCTCTTCCACTGTCTGGGGAAAATGGAAAGCAGGAATAAGCAGACAGCTAATTCCCAGAAGTCCCTACACTTCTGGCACTGTGGTCACTATCCCCCTGAAGAGCCACACAAATGGAATCACCTCTGACACATGCTTTGATGTTGAGTTTTCCTGCTCCATATTATTTATGCATTCATAAACAATGAATTGCTAATAGCCATGACTCGTCCATTTCTGTGTCTGTATAGTATTCCATTGTAAGAATTGTTTACAACTTAGACATTCTACTGAGCATCTAGTTTTTACAAACAGGACTCATATTTTTGTATATGTCATTTGATCCACGTAACTATTTAATAGAATTTGTTTTAAACTTCCTCCCAATGAGATTTTATCCGGCTAAACACAGCAGAGTCATTCGCATGACTCTTAGGGTAAGACTGTTTTTAATTCTCTACAGGCAAAGCTAACAAGTTTAAGGTAAAAAATTGAGAGGTTGAAAAACTACCCCAATACTTGACCTGGTATGGAATAAAGCATGTTTGCCGGGGAAAATAAAGTTTAATGAATAATTTTAAAAGAGATATCAGACAAGTCATTCAATGTTACAATGTGTGGGTGAGATGTTGAAAGAGCAGCTGAAGTGAACCAGGACATCTGTAAGGGTTGGCTGGCTCTTTCTAGAACATTCTGTTCACTAACTTTCGAGACATGGACTTATGAAGTTTTTAATGTGTTGACCAAAGTCACAACACACATGAAAAGAACACATTTTTAATGATACATCTTTCTGATTCTACCCTGCCCAACACAGAGTTCTCAAACCCCTGACTCTCCCTTGCCCTAGCCGAGTCTGCTTCCCAAGGACCCTCCACCTCGCTTAGCTTCGTCTTTGTTCTCCAGAGAGCCAGCCTGCTTTCTGTATACACAGATTCTCTTGTTTGTTGAGAGAGAACTACCTTCTTCAGGTGCCATAAGAGATCATGGAGTGCCTAGTTCCCTCTGCTTTTCTCCGAACTTCTCTTCCTGTGCTCTGTTACCTTCATCTCTCCCCAACTTACTCGCCTGATGGAGTCATCACTTTCCTTGAACCTGATTCATTATCCCCTCCAGTAAGTCCTCCGGCGTGTCTTAGTTTTTTGCAATGTATCAATGAAGCAGCTGACACAGCTCTAGTTTATATTTACCTTTGCATTTTTTGGTGGGGATGTATGAACATTTGCTCTCTCGCAGGTTTTCTTTCAGTTTTGATGGTTCACAGTCACCAACCGTGAATCTGCTGTTTATCAGAACTGCAGAGGCATGTATGCATCAGAGTGCTATTGAATGCTAGGAGACACAAAGATAGCTCAATAATATTGTTATGAAACGTGAGCTGAAGAATAGGTAGAAGAATTGGAATTTTAAGTTTAGAGCAGATAAATAAATGTAAAATCTTCTACCGGGAAACCAACAGTAAATCACTAAATTGACAGCATGAGACACAATGGCATGCCCACTTTGTGGTCCAATAGTAAAAAGTCACAGAGTTTAACCCGAGAGCAGACCCTGGTAGAGAGAACGCAGCACACGCTCCCGTCTGGAGTGGGTATGGAGTCTCTGCATGAAGACCTCTGCTGAGCCGACGGCTACCTTAGGGCATTGTGGGTAATGACTTCTGCTGTGACATGGAACATTCTTAAATTGCTGAGAATTGTTTAAAACCTTTAAATTTAATGTGATAAGACTTTTCATCTCACCAGACGACTGGGTGTGTTTCTTTTAGTATGTTACTACCCTACCAAGAATTTTTCCATGTAAATGCATTTAAATATCTATTACAGATACATCACCCAGAATGAGGCTTTTCCCATGTGGCGGTTAGAGAGAAAATGGCCCCCAAAGGGAGTGACGCTATTAGGAGGTCTGGCCTTGTTGAAGAAAGTGTGTCACTTTGGGGACAGGCCCTAAGGTTTCTTTTGCTCAAGCTTCCCTCCATGTGACAGTCAGTCGACTTCCTGTTGCCTGCAAGCACAGCACACTCAGCTCCAGCATCACGGTCATGCTTCCCCTGTCCTCACGGTTATGGATTGAACCTCTGAAACTGTAAATGAGCCACCCCAATTAAATGTTTTCTCTATAAGAGTTGCTATGGTCAAGATGCCTCTTCACAGCAAAAACAAACAAAGACACCCCACTATCATACCTACTGGTCACAAAGTCTTTCCATGACATGAGACACAGCCCAGCCTCATGGGAACTGACAGCCATCTAGTTATCTTGGTAGATTTTTCTAAAACTACTGCCAGCCACCAATTCATACACAGCCTGGCCCATGTCCCATGAGCCCACCGTTGATGACATGCAAGCTTACAAAGACATAAAACAGAATGAGACAACTTTTAAAATCCAGAGAGACTTCAATTCTAATGTAAGTAATTTTAAATGCCTGCCTGAGCTGCCTTTGTCCTATATAGATTAGTGTGGCCTCTATGACTAGAGTGTAGAGAACGTTCTTGAATGGTGTTATCGGTTGTGTATATGAACCCTAGCCTAAATTTGGTCATCCAGTTTAACTGCCAAAAAGGTTTTAATTTACTTTTTAAAATAAAAAGTATCAAATATATTTTATAGAGGGGCTTCCATATTCTGTCTTGGGCAGTCTCCCGGAACACATAACTTTGTTCATTTGGGTTTCTGTATTTTAGATATTCCCAGATGGTTTAGGTGTGACTAATTTCCCATCCTCTGTAGCCTAAGACTTAAACCAGTTAGGCAAATCTAGCTCTAAGAGGACATTAATTCTAGAAATCAAACACCAACAGGAAATTCTATGATCAAGTTTTTTTTAAGCATTAATGATTATTATTTTTTGTTTGTTTTTTAATTCATGTTCTCTCCAGGTAAAGCTGGGTGGGGGATACAGCATAGTATAATTCCACTGCAAAGGAGGAAATTGGGTTGAGCAATTGTCTAGAGACAGAAAGAGCCTCCTCCTAAAACATCTTTGAGAATATCAGAAAGCACAGGGAAAATAGAGCCCAAAACCATGCTGCAGAATGGTACCATGACTCCCACTGTTGCCTAAAGAACACACGCAGTGTGTTCATTATTCAGGACGGTGGCTGCTCCATTCTAACGCCACCCAATTAGGTCTTCTTCCTGGCAGGCGCTGGTTCCATCTAATAAATTCGTGAAGTTCTGTCAACACTTGCAAGACAAGATTTGCAAAATCTTGCTCAGTGCTCCTGTGGCCCCTCGTCAGTCCCTAAGTAGAGGAGAGATTAGCCGCGAGGGACAGAGCCGCGGGAGGCAGAGTTGAGCATCCTTCTAACATCAAGTGTTGGAACGAAGAGCATCATCTCCTCCTGTGCAGATCATCTCTCACCCCTGGGGCCTCATTTTCAAATTGGCTGAAATGAAAGGATGAAAAGGTCCGAGCATGTGTAACATAATTAGCGGAGATTTACCGCAGCAAGCAGCCCAGGTCTACGACACTAGGTGCAGCATCCTTCCTTCGATGTCAGACAGCAAAGTCCATGTCCACGGTGTACATATCCTTTCAACATTTACAGAACCAGGGCATGACTGAACATGTTAGCTGGTTATGTAATTATAAGAGGGTGGGGAAGCAGCTTTTGCTTCCACGTGGCTAACCAAGAGTGTGTGCTGGACTCCTTTGCATGTCCCAAACAGTCCTAGATTTGCACTGTGAAGCTCAAGCATGACCCGACACATTCGCTGCTCTTCCTCCTGCAGGGCTATGGCCACCCTTCTTCTGCTCAGATGATGGTGCTTACTGTGAGTCTCCATGTCGCTTCCTGAGATGCCTGTGTCAGCCCTCAATTCTAAATGCAGAGGGACATGAGAAATGTGTCCTGGAGGGAGAGAGCAAAGGGCGTCATCACTGCTTGTGATGGCTGTTCTGAGTTGTCAACTTGACTGGCCTGGGAATGAACTACAATCCAGAAATGCAGGGCACCCCTGTGAGAAGATCCTGCTTGATTTGAAGTGGGTGATTCCACTTTCAGTCCAGACCTTTGAGACAGGAAGACACACCTCTGCTCCAAATGTAGAAAGATGCAGGCTTTTGATCCGGATCTTGAAGCAGGAAGAAACAGGCCTTAACCCAGATTCTAAGGTGGAAGACACACTTTAATCTGGGCCACACCTGCCTGAAGCCTATGATAGGACATGGATGAAGGAAGTTGCTTGACTGCTTGCCTTGCCTTTCCAGCACATCCATTTCTTCAAGGGTGCTGAAGCCTATTTCTTTGAGATTCCAGCATATATGGAAGACCAACCAGTTGAGACACCAGCCCCATGGGACGGAGCAACTACTGGATTTTTGGACTCACATTCATACCTAGCCATTGTCGGACTGCAACCTGTAAGTCATCTCAATAAGTGCACTTCACACACACACACACACACACACACACACACAGAGAGAGAGAGAGAGAGAGAGAGAGAATCATTCTGTAAGTTCTGTGACTCTAGAGAACCATGACTCTTTTATGTCAAACTTAGAGTTAGCTCCAAAGTCTCTAAAGTCATACATAATAACACAGATGCACACATAATATCTAAAAACATACACAACAACACAGAGACATACATAGTCTTTACACTGATACACAGTGACATAGATACACATACATTCTCTAAATCGATGGACACACATCTGTGACAATGTCGTTTCATGGAGAGGGAGACTGGTATTTAGAAGATGTCTGGCAAAGCTCCTTAGAACCAAAACGTCAACAACCAAAGAGCAGATTGTAAAACACTTCCCCAGGCAAAAGCCTTGCTTCTTCACATTGAAGAAAAATGACACCGTTTGTGGCATCAAAGTGCGGGGAAAGAAAGGGGACGTCCCTTATCTACCCCCTTCACCAAAGAATGGCTTTCTGCTCTTAGCTAACATATGCATACACGATATAAAGTTAATCATCACCAATGAGCAGTCCACGTGTTTTTTTTTTTTTTTTTTTTTTTTTTTTTGGTTTTTCGAGACAGGGTTTCTCTGCAGCTTTTTCAGAGCCTGTCCTGGAACTAGCTCTTGTAGACCAGGCTGGCCTCGAACTCACAGAGATCCGCCTGCCTCTGCCTCCCGAGTGCTGGGATTAAAGGCGTGCGCCACCACCGCCCGGCTTCCATGTGTGTTTTTACGTCTACTTATTTACCTTTGTCATGCAAGCATTCTGCTACAACAGTCTTTAGAATCCCTGTGGAATAATTCGATTTCTTTCTTAATCTCTGTGACATTATGCAAGTGTCACCAAATACAGCCTCTTGAGAGAGTGTAGTTTCACAAATACTTAAAATTTGTGAATGCCTTGAGAGGGTTAACAGGAAGTAGCTGTTAAAGGCTATGGAAGGATCTGGTTGGATAACATCTAGACTTCACTCACCATCAGCCCTAGGCAGGGCTCTAAGGAGCATGGGTAATGCCTCCTCTAGGACTTCTGCCTAGGAAGTGACACTCGTCCCTGGTTTCACATGGGAACCTCTGTCTTTACTAAAAATGGAAGGCGACTTCCAGACTGACCCATTGATTCTTTACCTTTTTTAAATTGCTTTTTCCCCTCAACAAGCCCATCACACTTTACACCTGTCCATGCTCACCACCTTCACACACATGATCCACGATACCACTTGGTTAAAGCTGCACGATATCCAGTCCAAGTTTGACTCACGCTGGCCAGAGTGATTTCCGCACCTCAGAAGACAATCTAATGTCATAAAGCACCAGGGATAACAAGAGCAGTGCCTCCTAAATAAACCCTTCCCTTTGCAAGGAACTGAGTGCTGGACTATTTAACCATCACTGACATCCTCTTGTTCAATATTCTGACCTTGCCGAACTCTTGCTAATCACGAACAGCAATGCAATGAACAGCAACACATGTGGGGACTTGGTTTTGCTAGGCCTGTTCTCAAAGTTCGCCCATGTTCATGGATGGATTTGTTGCTTGTTCTATTGCTGTGACAAAATCACTGACAAAGCCACTTGGAAGAGTTTATTTCAGCTCTCTGCTCAAGGGTACACGCACGGCAGAAAACTCACAGCACAGAGGGTGATGCGCCCTCCTGCACAGCACGCTGCACGCTTCCTCCTTTCTATGCTGCCCAGGACCACAGCTTGTGGTATGCTCCATCTTTCTTTAGGGTCAGTCTTCCCATCTCACTTGTGACCTAGCCAAGATTACCCCTCACAGGTGTGACTGCAGGCCTGTCTCCTAGGTGATTCTAGACCCTGTCAAGATGACGATCCATATTAACAATAAACTTGAAAATCAATATCACAGTCATTTGAGGTGTACTAATTAGTTTTCTGTTGTGATGACTGGACTCTTGACAAGAAGCAGCTTAAGGGAGGGATAGTTTGCCGTGGCTGCAGTGCAAAGAGATCGTCCCATCATAACTGGGAAGTCAAGGCAGCAGACAGAGTCAAGGTGGCTGAAGAGGCTGGCAGGGTCACACTGTCCCCAGACTGAAAACAGAGGGGGTGGGAAGTGCGGCCAGACTGTGACTCAAGCTCTGCCTCGCATGGCCCATGTTCTAAAAGGTTCAAGCATCACAGCAACTGGGACCAAGTCTTCAAAGACATGAGTCTACAGTGAGTATTGAACATTCAAATACTTGATGGCCTCTTCTATTTACCTCCCTCTAGGGTACCATGCATCTCCCTGTCATGATCACTAACCAAACTTCTGCGTTTGGAGGACAAGAAAATCTGTGAATGTGTTGAAGAAAGACTTGTTTTCTTCTGTAGGATAGTGCTCTTGTACACTGTAAAGATTTGTCACTTGTACTGGTTTAATAAAACACTGATTGACCAGTAGTCAGGCAGGAAGTATAGGCAGGGTCATTAGACTAAGAGAATTCTGGGAAGAGGAAAGGCAGAGAGTCAGTCATCAGCCAAATGCAGAGGAAGCAAGATGAGAATGTCTCACTGAGAAAAGGTACCAAGTCGCATGGCTAAACATATTATCTTTTTAATTGTTTTTTATTGGGTTATATATTTTTCTCCACTCCCCTCCCTCCTTCCTTCCCTCCCCCTCCTCTTCTACCCTCTCCCATGATCTTCATGCTCTCGATTTACTCAGGAGACCAATCTTGCTCACAAAAATTGATGCAAAAATATTCAATAAAATACTGGCAAACCAAATTCAAGAACACATCAGGAAAATCACCCATCATGACCAAGTAGGCTTCATCCCAGAGATGCAGGGATGGTTCAACATATGAAAATCTGTCAGAGTAATTCACCGTATAAAATTCTTATCTTAGATAAATTAATTCTAACTTAAGAATTATGGGCTAATTTAAATGTAAGAGCTGGTTGATAATAAGCCTGAGCAATAGACCAAACAGTTTATAAATAATGTAAGTCTCTGTGTGTTTCTTTGGGACTGAATGGCTGCAGGACCAGGTGGGACGGAAACTTCCATCTACAGTGGTCATTGTTGTAACCACAGTTATGCTTGTATCATCTGATTGGGCAACAGTATAGAAATTCTGTTAGCAAGTGCCTAAGAAACTTGTAGGAATCCTTGAAAGTTACATTCCTTTTTGTACACAGTCGTTGGGATATGGAGGGGGAAGGATTCCTTTTGTTTTAAATAACATCCCAAAGATGCAAGTCTTTTTTGGTTTTCCCTGAAAATCTCAATCCTTCTTATTTTCTTTGATGTTGAACAAGAGACCTATAGGAGTTATTTAAAACAGTCCTGGTTTCTTGTGAGCCCAAATTAATTTCACAGGCAAACTGGAGTTTTCCAAGAGAAACTGAGTATGCCATCAGCCAACGAACCTAACAACTAGCTGGAGCCTGGCCAGAAACATTGGTGGCCTAGGATTAAATGTTACTATGTGATACACAAACTACTGTAGGCATCACCCACATCACCACTGGAGACCTTGAAACAACCAGGCTCTGTAGACAAGGTTAAATGTGATTCCCCAGTCTACGGAAAGTACTATTTTCTTTCTAGGAATACCTAATATTATGTTTTAAAATGGCTCTGATTTGGCAGATATGCTAGTACATGCCTGCAATCTCAGCACTCAGGAGGCAGGAGGGCCAAGAGTTCCCAGTCAGTCACGGTCATCACCACCAGCACCATCAGCAACATAACCCCACCAGCAGCACTACTGTCATTATTTGAGGCTAGGGAGCAATAGGCACCTCTGCTAATTGACATGTTGATAACCCCATTGTAATTTTATGAAAGCATATTCCAAAATGCACAAAATTGCATCAAGAGACAAAGTCCCGTGACCATCCCTAACTTCAAAGCAAAAGCTTAGATTGTCCAGAGTCTTATCTCTGGTTTTATGAGCTCATTGAGAAGGAGACTCTAAAAACCACATGATGACGGTAGCATTTCCAGGCACTATTTGTGGTGACACTGGAGCCATTCAGTGTCCCTTCTTGTACTTTATTCCATAAGAATGTGTTAGCACCAGCTCACTGTAGCCCTGAGTGATCAGTTCTGCCACCAATATTTCACCCATATAAAATACAAACCTATCAATGGGCATGACTACTAAATTCAGTAGACTCAAGGGTCACGTAGAGGCTCCTGATGAACTGGAAAAGGCTATATTTCAGCTGTGGAACCCCTAGAAGGCTCCTGATAAATTGGGAAAGGCTATTCAGCTGCTGGAAACCCTCAAAGGATCTGATGGTCACAGACTGAAGATTCTGGGTGACAAGGGAAGCTCTCAGGATCTGAGACCGAATCACAGCTATGGCTCCACTTTCTAATTAGGCACTCACCGCTGTTCTCAGGGAAATGGGAATCAGCTGATAGCTAAGCAGTAAGAACTTTGTCCAGATATTTTGCCAAACTCTCACTCTTTTGCCAAGGAAGTGAGATGAAATGCATGTCAACCATTTTGGTCTCCAAAGAGGAAGGTAAATCTACATCATGGTATCCTTCCATCTAGTCTTTCCTCTGTGCACAGGTACCCTCCTTACAGAGCCACTCACCCAATCAATGAAGGTGCTAGCATGGGTCACATTGACAGAAAACTATCCTGCACATTGTGTTTGTTGGATGTTTGTCACTGACACACTATCTGACACAAGCAACAGGCGGCAAGGAGTTATCTGTTTGCTTCTTAGTTTCATAAAGGAAAGCTAACCTGTCAATGATGGACCGTGATGTGGAAGAGCAAGGCTGAAAGAAAAAGCCTCTCCTCCCCCAGCTGCTTTTGGTCATGGTTTTGCCACAGCCATAGGAACCCTACCAAGACACACCACATCATCATATTCTCACGATCTGCAGAAGGAGCGCCTTGAGTGGAGGACATCCTACTCTAGACGTGGAAGTCACAACTGAAATCTGTCATCTCAAATTCATGAGCCAAGTTCCCTGCTTAGCTTGCTTAAATAAAACTAGTCTTTTTTAAGGTAAAAGATATTTTGAGCAAAAAAATTGCTATAGCTGAATTCTTTTATTTTAAAAAAGTCACAGAACAAGAGGACCCAAAATGCAAAGATCTTTCCTGATCTTCTCTAAGTAGCAGAAGGGGAGACAGAGTGGGAAATCCATATTTGACCCCAGTAGAGGCCCCAGTGAGTGCCACTTGGGAGCATTAACTTATCCAAAGCTCACCCCAAATTACCTGAAATTATCAACTCTATTTTAACCCAGCCAATGCCATTAAATATCATTATCCTTAAACTTTCTCTGATCACATCCTGAAGGCATGGATTCCCCTCCACCTTAAGAGCTCCTAATTAAGAAAGGTGTCCTAGACCACAAAGCCTGGGAGATATTCCTTCTGCGACCATGTGACATCAGCAAGTCTCCACAGCATTTGTCTCCAGCATGAGCTGCTGGCAAAGCAACAGAATGAAGCTGGCAGACAGGCAGAGGGAAGAGTGTGGGCCCCAAGAGCGAACACTTCAACAGAGGATGCAGCAGCACAGGGCGGTTCCATCTTTCCCGATCTGACTGCAGAATCGGCTCTCATGCATGGAGAAGGTATCTTCCAATATGGCACCTTCAGAACCTTGGCTTCAGTGCAGACCATGCCATGGGCTCCTCCCTCGCTGTCAACCTCAGCAAGTCAGGAAGGGAAAATCCATTGCTTTCTCTAAACAGTGTCCTCTAAAGGTGCCCATTACCAAGTACCATATGTGGGCATGATTCCTATGTCTCTTATATCACTTAGCACAGGTTCTTACATATAGCAAGCACTCAACATTTGAGTGATTGAATTATGGCATTCAATTTGAGAAGCTAAATCCCAAGATTTAAAAGATGTTAAGAGTAAAGTCACTCTTTCCAAGTGGTGTTACACCAAAGTGATCCTTAAAACGATGAAGAATAAAATGAACTTTTTGGCAAAAACCACAGATGTCTATTAAGAAAAATCTTATTATAATACAGACTCGAATCCACATAAGCTTACTAATATCCCCATAAACGTAACTGCTACTGAAAGCACAGATAATGCACCTAGCTTATACCCCTAAGTCGCCCTCTGGGACAGGAAACGCAAGTTCTCCAGTTTCTAACCTGGTGTGCATGGAATCCCGCAAACCTGCCTTTTCTAACAGAATCACCATTTGCCAGGAGTGTCATCGCCAGAAAGTTTCATTTTCCTATTTCTGCACCAACCCCTTTTGTCTTCGTTAGGGTTTCTATTGATGTGAAGAGACACCAAACCACGGCAACTCTTCCAAGGGAGAATATTTAATTAGGGCTGGCTTACAGTTCAAAGGTTTAGTCCATTATTGTTATGGTGGGAAGCAGAGCGGCCCGCAGGCAGACATGGTGCCCGTGAGGATGCTGGGAATTCTACATCTTTATCCACAGGCAGCAGGAAGAGATAGAGACACATTGGCCAGGCTTGAGCTTCTGAGACTTCACAGCCCAGCCCCCCATGACACACTTCTTCCAACAAAGCCCCGCCTACTCTAATAAGGCCACACCTACTAATATTGTCACTCTCTGTGGGCCTATGGGGCAACTTTTATTCAAACCACCACACCCTTCCAAATTCCCCTTTCCTCCCTCATCCCCTACTCCATTTCTTCTCACCAAAATTTTTTAGTCCAGCCTACTTTTCTCAGTCACTGTCCCAGTTCAGAAGCAGATCACCTCTCAGCCAGACAACACACAACTGTCGTGTCTCCATCCTCCCATATGCAGAACTGCTCCTTCTGCTACCTCAGAGAACACCCTCCTTAAAACAAACACCACGAGTAAACAGCCTGATCCATCAGCTCATTTTGACCAAGTTTAAAACCAGACTTCAGTAACAAGAAGATAAAAAACCAAAGTCTTTATCTACAAAGCCCTTCACAATCTGACCTGGTCGTGCCAGATGTTCATGTCCTGTGCCAACAGGAATCCGTGGAAGAAGGGAAAACCCCAGCACACTCCACTCCATCTGGACACAACTTTGTTGTGCCTTAGTCCTTAGTGAGCTTTGTCTCCCAAGTCCTGTTCCAGTAGACACATGGGAAGCTGTCTTTTCTTCTTTATAGATTTTCCATGCCTTCCTGTTGTGTGTGTGTGTGTGTGTGTGTGTGTGTGTGTGTGGTGTGGTATGTGGTGTGGTGTGGTGTGGTGTGTGTGTGTGTGTGTGTGTGTGTATGTGTGTATGTGTATGTATGTTCATGTGCAGTGCCCACAGATGCCAGGAGAGAGCATCAGATACCCGGAACTTGCAGTTACAAACCATTGTAAGCCACCAACCACAAGGGTGCTAGAAACCAAACCCAGGTTTTCTGTAACAGCAGCCAGGGCTCTTCCCCCCTGAGCCACCTCTGCAGCCCCATGTTTTCTTTTGATTCCAAGAAAACACCTTCCAAGACTTGTCTTCACCATGTTCTGTGCCCTCTTTCCATGCTTTTCCACGAAGCCTTTTTGCTTTGTGTGGCTTTTTTTTCCAATTGCTCATTCTTAAGCAGCTGGAGACCTCACCAGGCTGACCTTTGGTGGCAGACAGGGTGTGCACACTGCCTTTGGCTGCACTGCTTACTCACTTGCTCACCGCATAACTAGGCACAGCTACTTCTTGGAAATGCAGCAGAGCTCAAGATACAGGCCCTGCTCACCAGCTTGTCTTGTTGTCTTTGTTCACCTCTAATGTAGCAAGGAAAACTAGTTCCTTACCATCAAATGCATAGACAGGCAGGCAGACAGACAGACAGATAGACAGGCAGGCAGGCAGGCAGATAGACAGACAGATGATAGATAGATAGATAGATAGATAGATAGATAGATAGATAGATAGATGATATAAACACAGACAGACAGACAGACAGATAGATAGATGCATAGATAGATAGATAGATAGATGATATAAAGACAGACAGACAGACAGACAGATAGATAGATACATAGATAGATAGATAGATAGATAGATGATATAAAGACAGACAGACAGACAGACAGATAGATAGATGATATAAAGACAGACAGACAGACAGACAGACAGATAGATAGATAGAGATAGAGAGATATTTGGGTGAGTTTGGGCAAGTACATATGCTCATGAAGCATTCACAGCCCATTGAGAAGGAGAGAGAAGATTCCAGTCAATGAAGAAACTTCCCTTTCGTCTCCTTGCACTCAATCCTTCCCACCTCCAACCCCACGTGACTGCTTCCCTACTTTATCAGAGTATCTCCTGTGTTTTTATGCCTGGTCAATGCCCACGCAGTGTGGCATTTTGAACTTGATGTCTTTCCTGGAATGCAATGTTTCTGAGATCCACGCTGTTGCATGGATTGGCTCCTCCATCCTTTCGATGCTGAGCAACATTTCAAAGTACGGATTAATACGCCCAATATGTTACCCATTCACCTACTGATAGATACAGGGATATTTCCAGCTTGAGGCATCTAGAAAAACGTGCATTCTTAGAAAGAGAGAAATAACTAAGGAATCTATTAGGTATTTTGAATTAAATAAAAAGTACAACATTTATAGTTAGTTCATTTATTTTGTACCTTTATGTTCAAATCTGCTTTCTTAATATGATTAACAAAATTTTTACCATGTCTACAACATACATACCTATATATTTATGCAATTATTTTAAAATAATACTACTGATATTATTAGGGGCTGGAGACATGGCTCAGTGGCTAAGGGCACATAGTATCTTAAAGCACTTTTAATTAGCATTTTGGTCAGGTGTGATTTTACTGTGGGGCTGAGTCCTCTTCTCCTGTGTTGACTCTACTCATGCTAACAGTCGCCTTCTAGTCTCCAAAAAGCCAGGATTTCCTGATGCTCACAGCCCCCCTTCTCCTACAGAACCTGCCCATATAACCCTCTCAGTGGCACGGAGGGAACTATCCCTTGAGATGCCAGTTACCTCCCTCGCTCCACAGTGCAGTCAAGCTGGAACCTGTGATACCAAAGAGACATTGTGCTGGGACTGAAGCCATTTAGATGATGGCGTGACTCTCCACAACTCTTATCAGATGTATCCCTGCACCTCCTTGTGCAGGTGTCCTTGTCGCTCCTAGACGATGCTGCTATGACAGAGTCAAATATGATGGGCACAGTTGTGAGGAGACAGACAGTCATCGCCTAGACTTAAAGGTCCTGGGCCCTGGGATGGCAAGCTCTGGAGCATCAAAAGAGCTCTGGTCTTCAGTATGCCCACAAGGACTTCTGTGTGTGTGTGTGTGTGTGTGTGTGTGTGTGTGAGAGAGAGAGAGAGAGAGAGAGAGAGAGAGAGAGAGGGAGAGAGAGAGAGGCAGGAGAAGAGTGGGAGGCGAAGCCTGCTGCTTCACTGCTGTGAAACAGGCACGCCCATCGCCCTCTCCTGCCATGACTTTCTGGGAAGCTCTGTCCACATGGCACAGGCCTGCCCAGCAGGGAATGAGTCTTGGAAACCCCAGGAGCTGTCCAGGCTCTAACAGGAATTGGCCAGGCTGACCAGACCTCCAAGGACTTGCCCACAATCCCTGGGTCAGGCCAGCATTTCTGTTCTTTGCTCCACTCTCTCATCTGAAGAGGTTTGGGCTTTGAAGCCAAAGCCCTTGCCTTTCCCACAAATGAGGCTTATAATGCTTTCATACAGTTGCCCTGAACATGTCGGGAACACCCAGTGGTCTGCTCAAAATGTCAACAAGAAAGACAAAAAAAAGTTCACTCTAAGGGTAGGAAAAAGCCACTGAGGTCCTCAGAGAGCAAGCACGGACCTTTTCTAAGAACCCCATGGAGGCATCCTCTGAGGAATGTGGGGGAAGCAAGCTTGTCTCACAAGGGGCACGTGGGTGCAGCAGCTGTAGCGCCCAGCCTTACCTGTGCTGTGCTCAGAGCGAACAGCGGCCACATTTGCAGCAGATCACCAGGGTGGTTGTAAAAATTCCACAGCAGACAGTACATTGGCAGCACATGGCTTCCCACCCCCATTAGCCGTCTGTGGACTGGGGCAGGCCTCCAAATACTCTGTGGCTGTGCCACTGAGCGAGGACGGGGTTGTACCTCGGTTGCTTAACACCAACACTGACACATTCCCCGTCGCCTTCTTGTGAAAGGAAAAGTATGAAATTACTTTGGGGTAGATGAGCCAGGGCCTTTCTTGGAATGAACTATTTAGCATGGCAGACTAAACCCAAGCTGTGCTGCCCCTAGGGGTGACTGGTGCCTGGCACATCCTCCTTTCTTGGAGGTTTAATACAAGCTAGCAGAGCAATTGACACAAGTAGCCTCCACCAGACCCCAAAGTGGTTATCAACACCAAAGGTTTGCCTTAATTAGGACACTCCCAGAGTGGCTTCCCAGAGTGGTCAAGTGGTGGCCTCTGTGGTCAGCTTTCCTTGTTATCACAAGTTACATACAATAAACAGCCAAGGAGTCACTGTGACTCCCACCTAAGCAGGCCAACAATAACTGTACTGAAGAAGCATGTTATCATTGACTTGGACTCTTGAGAATCACACCTTATCGTGATAAGGAAAAGATGTCGCACACTTATGGATAAGGGTTGCTTCCTGTGGTCTGACATTCCACATGCTGAGGGCCTGTGGATAGTCTAGGTTCTTACTGAACTCAAAACTCAGGTGGGCTAGGTATGGAAGGGACCCCAAGAGTCAGAACATGATTAGATAGTTGGGATGTGGCAATGCACCCAGAAAAGCAAAGCTAGGAAACATATCCAACGGAGAATGGAGATGGGTCAGGTTGGTTGCCCTCTTCAGAGAGGTCCCAGTGTTAACTCTGCAGCTGCCATTGGAAATACTCCTCATTTAGGACTTTCTCGTGGAGTCTGAAGTTCTCAATGGTCTTTGACATCTGTTCCAGTGATCTTGCCACCCTAGGTTTCTGACTTATGATAATAATTCCCTGCTGGCTCATCAACTCTCCTTACAATCTTGGTGCCCCAAAGCTGTGACTTCAGAAGGTGTTAATGGAACCCATAATAAGTGAATAGATTTCTAAGCTCTGAGTGAGAGCAGTTGCTGTTCTAAAGAGACCTGTAAAAACTTGAAAACTTAAGTCAGGAGCACCAGCTAAATATGATTCTTACAGTTAGTGCTTCTATGTAAGAGCAATAACCACCCACGACTAGACGGGCTCTGGGTGCTCATGGGCTAGAGAGATGGCTCACTGGTTAAGAATATGTCCTGCTTATTTCAGTTCCCAGCATCCAAGTTGAGTGGCTCACAAATTCCTGGAGCTCCAGATCCAGAGAGATCTGATGTCTCTCTTCTCATTGTGAGAGCAATGCAGTTGTGTGGTCATACCCACACATAGACACACATGGACACATAATTTAAAAATAAATATTTGAAAATTAAAGAGCATTCAACAATTGACTGTAAATGCCTTCACCAATTCCATAATTAATCTCTAGGTAGTATCTAGATTTCAGGGGCCAGGTCAACCCACAGCAGTGAAAGCATAAGAAATGATTGTATTTTATATTTCTATAATAACTTGTATTTGACATATAAATTTAAGTGCCAGGACAGGAGACCACTTCCTAAATATAACCCCTGTAGCACAGACACTGAGAAAAACAATTAATATATGGAACCATCTGAAACTGAAAAGCTTCTGTAAAGCAAAGGTCATGATCAACAAGACAAAACGACAGCCTACAGAATGGGAAAAGATCTTCACCAAGTCCACATCAGACAGAGGGCTGATCTCCAAAATATACAAAGAATTCAAGAAATTGGTCATTAAAAGAACAAATAATACAATAAAAAGTGGGATACAGACCTAAACAGAGAACTCTCAACAGAGGAATCTAAAATGACTGAAAGACACTTAAGGAAATATTCAGCATTCTTAGCCAACAGAGAAATGCAAATCAAAACAACTCTGAGATTCCATCTTACACCTGTAAGAATGGCCAAGATCAAAAATACTGGAGAGGTTGTGGGGAAAGGGAACACTCCTGCATTGCTGTTAGAAATGCAAGCTGGTACAACCCCTTTGGATGTCAGTGTGGCGATTTCTCAGAAAATTAGGAAACAACCTTCCTTAAGATCCGGCAATGTAGAAGGAAGCGGCGGGGCTGCATCCTGCCACCTGGCCGCTGGCTAGCTTTGCCCAAAATAATTACACGGAAACTGTATTCTTTTAAACACTGCCTGGCCCATAGTTTCAGCCTCTTATTGGCTAATTCTCACATCTTCCTTTAACCCATATTTAGTAATCTGTGTAGCACCACGAGGTGTGGCTTACCAGGAGAGATCTTAACCTGTGTCCATCTCGGAGAGGAGAAGCATGGAGACTCACTATGGCGAATGCCTGAAGCGTCTCCCCAACTCTGCTTCCTTGTTCCCACAATTCTGTTCTGTCTACTCCGCCTACCTAATTTTCTGTCTCTTAAAGGGCCAAGGCAGTATCTTTATTAATAATGAAAGTAACACATAGACACTCCTCCATCACGGCAATACCACTTTTGGGTATATACCCAAAAGATGCTCAATCGTGCCACAAGGTCATGTGCTCAACTATGTTCACAGCAGCATTGTTTGCCATGGCCAGAACCTGGAAACAAATTCATTGTAGGGAATCCTCAAAGAACTAAAGAAAGGGAGAGAACAAAGCTGATCTGCTATCGCCAGGCACCTTACATTCCTGCTGAGGCTCCGTAAGTGGGGAGGATCTGCTTCCATTTGCTGTGCACTTCTAAGGATCTGCTTCCATTTGCTGTGCACTTGTAAGGGTCTGCTTCCATTTGCTGTGCACTTCTAAAACAGAATCTTTCTTCCTCAAGCAAAGGGGAAACTCAGAAGAGACAGGAGGCTCGAGAAGTTACTAGGCTCCAAAGCCCCTGGGGACAACATAAACAAAGGATAATTACTGAGGGCAAGGAGACTCTTCCCAGAGCTGCCCACAACTTGTGCATGGTTCCTGGGCTACAGATTCCTAAGTCGTCACCCTGTTGGGGTCTTTCCAGCAATGTTGCTACCTAAATCACCCACGCTCCTGAAAGTTGTCATTGCTTTTTTCTGCCGTATAGTACTCCATTGTGTAAAGACACAATATTAATACATTTTAAAATCTGTGGGCAAATGGATGGATCTAGAAAACATCATATTGAGTGAGGTAACCCAGACCCAGAAAGACAAATATCATATGTACTGTCTCTCAGACATAAAGCAAAGAAAAACCAGCCTACAATTCCTAATCCCAGAGAACCTAGACAACAAAGAGGACCCTAAGAGAGACATACATGTATCTAATCTACATGGAAAAAAAAGACAAGATCTTCTGAGTAAATCGGGAGCATGGGGAGAATGGGAACATGGGAGAGGGCAGAAGAGGAGGGGGGAGCAGAGAAAAATATACAGCTCAATAAAAACAATTTAATAAAAAGAAAAAAACACAAACACTCAAAGTTAAAAAATATTATGTGCCAGGTACACTCACCTTTGTGTGCACATGCTGCATGTGTGCGTGCGTGTGTGTGCATGTGCATATGTGTGTGCATGTGTGTGCATGTGCGTGTGTGAGGTCAAATGTCAGCCTTGAATGTTGTTTCTCAGGCATTGTCTCTCTTGTCTTTTTAAGACAAGGTCTCTAATTAGCCTGAAGCTTGCCAAGGAGGCTGGGCCCAGTGCACCACAGGAATTCTCCTGTCTCTGCCTTCCTGCCATTTCTTCCACTTTCTTATGTGAGTTCTGGAATCAGAGTCTTTGTACAAGCAGCACCTTTCCTCCTTAGCTGCCTCTATGCCAAGACAACCACATTTATTTTTTTAAAAAAATCCAAAAGTTAATTCAGAACCTTGTGTATAGTGAGCAGAAAGTGTTCTCTTGTGGTCACGTATGTTGAGTGGTATAACACATTGTGTGGCATAACATGTTGTGTGGTGTGGCATATTGTGTGCCATGACACATTGTATAGTGTGAAAGGTTTTGTGTCATGGCTTGTTGTGTGGTATGGTATGTTGTGTGGCGTGGCATGTTGTGTGGCACGGCATGTTGTGTGTCATGGCATGTTGTGTGGTGAGGCATGCTGCATGGTGTGGCATGTTGTGTGGTGAGGCATGTCCTGTGGCCTGATGCTGGTGAGGCCTTGAGACGTACACACTCTGTGCCTTCTCTCTGTCCACGCCAGTGAAACACAGAGGCCCAGACCTGAGTCTCGGGTTACCGACTACACCGTCTCTACTCACATGCAATGTAAACTATTTACTTACAGGAAAAAGTAGACTATCTCTTACTTATTCTTTGATAAGTTCCTACATGTAAGCAATGAATCATGATCATATTTACCCCAACTCCTCCCTCTCTCCCCTAGAAACCCCCCAGTAACCCTAGGTAATGTCCCTCTTCACAAAAGTTCTTCCTATTCTTTAAGGAATGATTTGTCTATGTATTACCAGGGTTACTGCTCCAGAGAAAACATAGGATAAAATACTGCATGGACCACATGTATGCAAACATGCTGTTTGTAGTTGCGGTGTAACTGTGTGGTTACTTCATCAGATGTAGAGTGCGTGAGTATAAAAGACGCATGTCCCCATTAGAGGACATGGAGGAGGAGGGAGAAGGCTCCAGTGTCCCCATTAGAGGACATGGAGGAGGGAGAAGGCTCCAGTGTCCCCATTAGAGGACATGGCGGAGGAGGGATAAGGCTCTATTATCAATTACTTCTAACCTGTTTGAAGCCCACAGTAATGTCTGACAACAGATGAATCAGAATCAGGCAGGATCAGGAAAGGGGGGACTCTCTGAGCCCCTCATTCCATTATCAGCAGGAGCAATCCTGCTCTCGCCTGTGTAGACGTCTCATGAACCATGTTCTTTACATCTTCACATCTGTTACTACTAATGTTGACTAAAACTGTGGGAAAAGAATCAATAGTGGTTATTTTTAAAATCAGAAATGTAGTCTTAATATTGAATAATGATAGGCTAAACTAACTATTGATATTTGCTTGCAATTATCATACTTTACTTTTAAATGATATGTTTACTTCAATAACTTAGGAGGGCCTAAAGCAACTGGAGCAAGGCCAAGGATACAGCTCAGTGGATGTGGGGCACATACGCCACATATACATGGGCCTTCAGAATTCTTAACTCCTAACTCCTTAACCTCATCCAGACTGAAAGTGTATCAAAATATACACTGACCGGCCAAGATGTGTGTGTGCACACAAGTATATGCATACATGCATATATGCATGCTATTTATGTAATGTGTGTGATGTACACGTATGTGTGTGGGTACATGAGCACATATGTGCATACAGGGACCAGGCATGGATGTCCTCTGTCACACATGTGTCCCTCGCTGACCCTGGAGCCAAGCTGGCAGCCATCAAGCCCCGCCCACCCTCCTGTCTCCATCCTCCCGATTCCTGAGGGAAAGGATGCTATACAGGTATTTTCACTGGTCCCTCACATATGGACATCAAGTGATTTTACCTTGGTCGTCTCTCCAGGCTCTCAACCAGAGTTACTAAAATGTCAAAAATTCTGTCAAAGTAACATTAAAATCTGCATGTACTCACTTAATTTTCCTAAAATTCCCTTTGTCTTGATTTTCTCAGAGTTTCCAACTAATGGATTAACACCTCCCATTAACACGCTTTTTACAATAAGGGAATTTGAAATGATTACTGAAGAGGAGCTACACTTACAGTGAGAGAGCTTCGCTCGTACAAAACGAACCCATTAGACTTTTGTAAAAATAACAATGCCCTTTCTCATAAGTTTGAAAGTATGGGCTGTAAAAGGGAAACTATTCTAGTTACAAATCTCTTATTCTGTGTTAGGAAAGCTTTTGTTAAGTCGTTCAATGTTTGTAAAATCTGACCTGGTGTCTACTCCAGGCATTAATTCTACCTTGGGATACTGAATTTGTGGGTTGGACAGATGACTCAGCTGTAAGAGCCCAGGCTGCTCCTCCAGCGGTCCCAGATTCGATTCCCAGAAGCAATGTGGGGGGCTCACAAATGTCTGTAACTTGTGCTCCAGGGCCTCCTACACCACCCCAGGCACCAGGCACACATGCAGACCAAACACCCAGATATATAAAAGCAAATGACAAGAGACAAGATCCCAAGATGCCTGCTGGAGTAGGTACCTTCCTGCTGCGGTGATGACAAAGCACCTGCGCTATAGAGATTTGCATTGGTATGGATCTTGGTTTATTGATACAAATTTAAGGTCAATTTTGTTATATATATATATATATATATGCCCTTGATTGGGGTATTGTATTACATTTAAAAAATGTAATATATAATTAAGAAACATAGGTTAATAGATAATCATCTATAGTAGTCGTTTATAGTCATGTTACTTAGGTTTTAAATAATACAGTTTTTGTGTGGTTATTTCCGAGCTAAGCTAGCTGGGCGGCCGAGATAAACAAGTGGCCTCTCCTTCCAACACACCTGAAGACAAAAAGGGTTTGTCTGGCTCACAGTTCAAGGCTCACAGTCTGTCATAGGAGAGAAATCAATGCGGTTAGTGTGGAAACAGCTGGTTACTATATCTCTAGTCAGGTGGGAGAGATGGGTGGATGCTGCTCAGCTAGATCCCAGAGCAGGGGACTGGTCTTCTTTAGGGTATGGCTTCCTGCCTCAATTAACCAATCAGGATCATCCCCCATATCCATGGCCAGAGGCTTACCTAACCTAAATAATCCCTCACAGTGGCCTGGCCTTGGCTGCTGGGTGTGTGTATATCATCAGTTGATAATCACCACTGTCTTTTCATGCCAGCCTTGGTTTCCAGGGAAACAACTATCAAGCTGGAGAGGATGCACCCTTTTAGGAAAGGCAGTCTTGTGGATTTGTGGCACAACAAACCATCAGATGCACAGCCATTCGTCCATGTCACCCTTTCTAGACACTAGCTCGGTGTTCATCGACTTTCTTGTTGACATTTCTAAATCTTTTTTATCATCTTTACAATGTCTATAAAGACCACCATCTCTCTAAATTACCTTGAAACCTTAACGAGATAAAATATCCAAAGTGTGTGTCATCAGCTGAGCACCCACTTCCTGTGATCTTCCCTTCTGTGTTCCAGTTGATTTGACAGCGGAGTCACGAGCACATTGATAGAAAAACTGAACCTTACAGATCTCAATTCCTGTTCAGTAATTAACACTAATACTACCAGTGGATAGGTGACGGGTATTCTTGATTGTCAACTTGACTACATATAGAATTAAAACCCAAAATGAAGGGGGCATACCTGTGAGGGATTTTTGTTTAATTTGAAGTAGGAAGATCTACTTCTTCTAATTTGGGTCTTTGAAGTATGAAGACACACTTTATTTTAGATCTTTAGAGCTTGGAAAAGATAAAACATTAATCCAGATCTAATCTGGGTCATGCCTTCTGCCGGAAGCCTGTGTCAGGACATGGAAGAAGGAGAAGGCTTTTGTTCTTTATCTGCTTGCTCTCACCTTGCTAACAAGTCCATTCCTTCACTGGCATTAGAGCCTACTTCTTCAGGATTCCAGAATATACTGAAGACAAACTGAGACACCTAGCCTCGTGGACTGAGCAACTACTGGATTCTTGAATTCTCCACTCACGCTCAGACATTATTGAATTAGCTGGACTACAGCCTGGAAGTCATCTAAATGAATCCCCTTTATACACATGTACAGAGATTCATTCATAAGTTCTGTTACTGTAGAGAATCCTGACTAATCCAGGATCTAAAATAAAGTAACATGTGTACAAGAGAGCTCTCGCTCCAATGATTCAAGGGCCTGTAGAGCATCCTTGGGCCATTTCAGTCTCTGGGTGTTGTGTGTTTTGATCCTCCTGTTGTCATTACTTGGGGGTCTAGTGGACTCTCTCTGAGGACCCCTCTGCTCGGATTCAAGGCTTCTGGGACCAGATCTTGCAAAACCAAAGAGGCCGTAGTGAGAATTCCCCTCTATCAGAGCATGTCAGCACATACAAAGCAGAGAACTCTGAGTACAGATACCAGCCTTAGTGAGATGTGCTGGCTTTTGTTTTTTGTGGGTTTTTTTGTTGTTGTTGTTGTTATTAACTTGAAACAGGCTAAAGTTGTCTGGAAAGAGGAACCTCAGCTGAGAAAATGCTAGCATCTGATTGCCTGGAAATAAAGACTGTGGGGCATTTTATGGATTAATGATTGATAGGAAGGGTGATCCCAGAAAACTCTGCATGATGCTCCCCTGTACAGGTCGTCCTGGGGGGTATAAGAAAGCAAAGCGAGCAAGCTAAGAGGCAGCACTCCTCCACGGGTTTTGCTTCAGATCCTGCCTCCGGTCCGTGCCTGTTCCACCCTGACTTCCCTCAGTGGTGGCGTGTGACCTGAGAGCTGTAAGCTGAAATAGACCATTTCTGCCCCAAGTCTCTTTGGTCATGCTGTTTTAACACAGCAGTAGCAGGCAAAGTTTGACAGCATCTATCTATAGTCATTGTTGGTTCAATATGAGACAAGTGAGGCTTAAATACCAGTCCAGACAGCGGCACGTTTCTGAATCTCACTCTGTGGCCTGTCCCATAAGAAGAGTAAATACTATGGCAATTCAATACTATGATTAAAAAACCTCTTACATTCTAAGAAACTGAAATTTTTGCTGGACTTCACAGCCGAGTTAGTAACATACTTTGAGGTTATTTAAGACTTAAGACTGCTCTCCTACTATGTATGCAGTCTGCTTGTTTAACCTTCCTTTAAGGGAATAGTCAGCCTTGCTTGCCTTGTATTTCCCATATAATCAGCTTCTACAACCTAAGAATGCATAGCTGCAATCTTGAGATATAGTCTTCCTCAACCCAAGAGTAATGTATATGTCTTCATGTGTATATTATGAGAGTCATATCATGGAAGAAGCATTTGGTTATTGCTTAATAGTGTGTGTTTCCTGTCTGGGTCAGCCTGAGTCGGCTGGAAATCCATTGTACAACTGCTAAAGATTTCTGTAGAGTAACCCTCATTCTTTCCCCGTGTGATGCTTTCTGTGTTGTTCAGCAAAACAGTGAGCAAAGCCCATTGTTAGGAACACTGGGGGAAGACACAGACACAGGGAGAAACAGAGATTCACAAGGGCAGCATTCAGACAGGCACAGATTCAAACTCATACAATAGACAGACAGGAATGATGGAAGACACACGGGGAGGACAGACAGACAGACAATCAGGCCAAGGGGGGTAGAAAATTTAAACCTAGCTCACTACCTATCAAATGACATCAGAGGGAAGTATTTTGATTTCTATCCTTGAGGAGGTAGAGACACATCATTGGCTACTCTGGGTCTAATATGCATTCAGACAGACATGCTACCCAGTATTAAAGTCCAAAAACTAAACAGGGAAAATGTGTGAGAGGCTGGGGTTGGGTTTGCCTCCCGTGTGGAAGATAGACGTTAAACTGTCTCTAGGGGAAAAGCCATCAACCACGCACCCTTGATGCTTGCCTGTTCCTATCAGCCCCCTAACCCTCCCCTGCAATTAAAACTGTGCTTTTTCTGCTCTGCCATGCTTTCTCCAACAAGAAATCAATATTGTCAGTCATGTGAGGATTGGAGACTCTAAAAAGAAACTTTAAACGTTGTCACTAAAGAGTTTTGTGATCAGTAACAAAACTGAAAACCTGGACACTGGGTATTAATGCTCTTGGTCTTTAAAATAAAAGATAACACACATAAAGCCTATTTATTGGCTTTCATACCTCCGGTTTATTTTTTTTTTAAAGTACCCAATGCTGGCATATTGAAACGTAGACTGCTGTGTGTGGTAGATACAATATATGTGACATCCATGAGTGTCACACCATGGCCTGGCCATTACTTCAACGGAAATGCCACTTTATTATAAGCGGGTCCCCAGGCAGAGGGAGAGATTCTCAGCACACAGGATGTTGAGAAGATGCATTGGGACCTGGAGACAGAATCTCAACCATGGTTGCTGGAAGGATTGGCATTTGAATTCATTGCAATACTTTCTGAATCTGGGCATTTATCTGAAGACTGAAAGCCAGTCTTTTAGAAAACATAACATGAAATCCATATTAGTCACTTGTGTGTCTCTGTGATGGTAACAGGGTATAGTAATTGCAGTGGGAAAAAAGGTTTAGGTCACAGATTCAGAGGTTGCCCGGTCCATCAAGGCAGGGAAGACGTGACGGAACGGTCCAGTCCAGGGTTGTGGGGATAGCAGACAGAGGCTGGTCACACAGCAGCACATAAGGAAGGAGAAAACATGACAGAAACCACACTTCTCCTAGAACCTTCAAATACCTACAACTAGTGTCTTATTTACACCAGCCAAAGTTCACCGCCACAGGATCTGAGGTCTCCCCAGTTGGGGAATAAGTACTGAAAACACAAGCTTCTGCATGCACGTCAGCTCAAACTATAACATTAAACCCCAGCTCTCAAAGGCTTGTGGCCATCTCATCATTCAAAAAATGCATTTGGTCCAACTTCAACAGTTCTCAAAGCCATAACCATTACAATGTGTTCGAAAGTCCAAAGCACAAAGTCTCCTCTGAGACTCAAGACAAACTCTTGACTTTGAGCCCCTGTAAAGTTACAGAATAAATATTCTTATAGCAAACCTCACAGGAGGATAGAAAGGATTGCTGACAAGTCCAGGCAGGACTGAAACCTCACGGGGTAAATATTTATTAATCCTCCGTATATGGTATTGTATTGATGGCCAGATATGAGCTCCAACAGACTTGGGGAGTCCACCTCTCTGCCCCTGCCACCTGGAATGCGCTGCACTTCTGGGCCTTCACTCACTGCCCACAAGTCTCTAAGGCAGAAGTTCCATGTTCTTAGCACCTTGAACATTCTGGGATCTCAGCTACAGCCTAGACTTCAGAGTTTCACACATCTGCCTCTGAAAACATCATTCCAGGGAAGTCATCCATGATATATAGTGTCTGGACTCACGGGTTTAGGACAGGCAAACTGCAGGGACTCCATTGTTCTGACATTTGGCACGAAACACGACATGGATGACACCAAGTTCCCCTCCAGATGAGCAAGGTCAACTCCCTTAGCCCAAAGCTGCAGCATCGTCAGATCATCTCCTCCTGGAAACGCCACTCAGCAAAGTGAAGGACTGTTTAATGGTGCTGGCCTCTTTCACATCTGTGGCCAATTTCTCAGCCCTGACTTCCCCACAACGTTAACAGTGCTCCAATCCTGGCCAAATAACATGGTTTTCCAAGCCCTCTGCTCTGGGTCTGGCTGCCAGTCCTCACTGTAAACCTGACAAGCAGCAGCCACAAATAATCACACTAACACACGAATCCTCTAATGTCTGGAATTCTCCCGTTACATTAGTCTATTGCTTTTCAATTTGGCCTCACTTAAATTACCCATACAAGAGCTGCATGCAGACAGATCTCATGTCAGAATATAACACAAATAGCTTCCAGTATAGTTCTCAATAGAGTCCTTGTTCCCATCGTGAGCACAGCCCGGTGTACACACTTGCCTCAGCATTCTGGCTTTCTGAATTTCCAGGAGAATCATCCACTAAGCTCTACTGTGGAATTCTGGGGATTCTCTAACCCACATCTCCAGACTCTTCCACCTCCACTGCTCAAACCATTTCCATGGGCATAAAACCCAAATGGTCAAAACCAGTTCCAAGAGAAACCCCACTTCTCCTCCAAGTTTCCTATGTTCATTACTTTGGAACCATAATGACCACAAGTCCTAACAGAAATAACTCACTGGAGAAGAGAACTGTTCTGGCCAGCTGTGTCCGAATGCTTCAGTCCATCATGCTGGGAACCCAAGGCTGCAAAGTAGCTCAGTTCCCGGTGGCAAGAGTGTTTGAAAGAGTCCACTAACTTGAGAGAGGATCGGGAAGGAGATGGGATGGTCATGATGAAGGGCTTACAACAACCTTCAAAGTCCTACCCCATTTCTGTCTGCCAAGTATCACCTCCTGAAGGTATCACAGCCTTCCAGATGGATGTCACCATGTTTCAAAACAAAAGCCTATAGGAGCCAATACACATTCAAATAATAGTATCTAAAGCTGTTGCCAACACTCTGAGATGTTCAGATTTCTCAACATTCCATAAGATTTGTATACACAGGTGCATACTACATTTTGTACATTATATACTGTTTGGTTTGAGCACACAGAATATCTGTTTATTTTCATAGCATTATACCATCATAGGCACAGATATAAAGACTCTATTTACAATTAAGTTAAAACTTTTCTTTTAATTATATCCAAATAAGGTAAATAAATGCATTATGTGTGAAGACAGTATAAATTGCCCTTAGGGTGATTTAACCATTTGCACATGCACAGAACACCTGAGACCAAGTGTTCAAGCCCACGATTCACTTCTCCAGCTCTGAAGACGCAGCACGTGGCCACTGTCTAGGATCTGTGGGTGGCTTGTCACCTTGGCAGCTGCTCCCCCCTACCCCCCCAGAGCTTGTTCGAGCCCATGCAGGAACTGCAAACTGACCACAGAAGAACCCTTTGTGGAGTAGCATCAGCCAAACCCCTCAGCCCAAGGAGCCAAGGTCAGCGTCCCCGGGGCCCCACAGGATGCGCATCTTGTTACATAATTCCTCTATGCCTCATTGCCATCTCCCTAATGACCAGTTAAGTGGGCTCCCCCGAGGATGCTTGAGTCAGCGCCAGCTTGAAAACTGCTGAGGAAACATCCTCTTTTACTGGAAATGATTTCCATCAAACTGCCGTGGGCCAGATTTAGACTCCCAGCTTTACTAACAGCCAATAGAAGGGGCTAAGTTTGCCGGACAGGAGACTCTGGGCTGTGAGAAAAGAATTCGCTGTTGTCTGGCCTAAGTGACCACAGGGGACAGAGTTGGCAAGTCTAGGGTGGCCGATGACTCAAGGGACAGAAATATTCCATTCTTTCTGGCAATGCAGACACACGGAAAAGACCTGACTGTGTCTTCCCAGACCATTTGTCCCCAAGTCAGATGGGAGGTGGCAGTTTAAGCCCCTCCCATGTCTGCCTGGAAAGGACTTGGACAGAGCATGCCTGTTGGGGAGAAAGAATAAGCCCTGCTACTCTGCGGCATGACATGGGATCCCCAGCTAACAAAAACGTCATGTCTTTCTAATTTGACAAGAAGGGAAGGTTTTGGCCATTTTACCATGAAGCAATGATAAGAATTTGAAGTGGCTGAAATTGTATAGTATACAGTGGCATTGAAATATAATGTTCCACCCCATAAATATGTTCATTATTAAGATGATATTAAAATATCCTAAAATTCTACTCAATTGCAGAGCCATTAAATTTTAGGGCCTTGAGATGTATTTGCACATATTATAACAACATGAGCAAATACATCCTGGGCTACCTAAGTGTGATGTTGGTAGACGGTTGTCAGTCTGCTAATGAACCCCGGTATCTCTCATCCTATTTCCTCACCCCACATCAGCCCAGCCCCAGCCATGCTGGAGGATCAACAGTACAGCTTGGGCCCTCCACACTCTTCCTCACAATCACCAACACCTAAGAGAGAGAGAGAGACAGAGACAGAGACAGACAGACAGACAGACAGACATGTCGCACGCAAAGGTTCTCTGCATTTTACTTCCCTAGCTCAAAAAGAATTTAGGAAAATCCTCCCACATCAAGCCCACAGCTGCAGCTCAGTCTCTAACGGTCCTGCCCACAGCTGCCCCCTCTTGCGTATGGGAAACAACACCCAAGAGCCCAGTAGGTGACTAAAATGATGACTGGGTCAAAGCTCCATCCCAGGGCAGGACCTGCCTTCTAGGGTGTGTGCGCTTCATTACTGCTTTGACCATTTTCCCATGGCTAGGGAACTGCTGGAAACCCAGTCCTGCTGCGTCTTTATATCTCACCAAAGTAATTTATTAATGAAAATAATGGACGTATCCAAACAGAAGGGCATCCCACCTCACAATCTCAACTATATTTTCTTTAGTGAAAAGGGAGAAGTGTGTCGTGTGTGTGTGTGTGTGTGTGTGTGTGTGTGTGTGTGAATATATAGCTCTTTCACAATGTAGATTTTAGTACCACTTAGGCACAATGAGGGTCACAGATCAGGAGACAGCTGCCATTGAGGAGAGTATTTGTTATCATTCCCAACAGAAGGAAGGCTGCCGTGTCATGGGAACCACCTGAACTGGTGAACGGCAGAAGGAATGAGGGGGAACTGAGGACTGGAATCTTCTGTGGGTTTTCAGAAGATACAGGAATGTCAGGTTCATGGGGCTGGGCTCAACACTGCCCAGTTTGAAAGGACTCTGAGATTTAGGGTTTTCAGAACGACCTGCTGTCTGACTGAGGGGAGTGGAGAAGGTGGACAGTTGCCTTGCATACAGAAACCTTGTGAGAGTCCAAGAAGAGAGGCCACTAGGGTGGCAGGGACGTTAATAGACTGCTTTTGCCTCTCTATGAATTAGCTTACCATAGAGAGGAAGCCCCAGCCATCCACGAAGGCCCCAGATATCCTCAAATCAGGAAAATAACAAAACATAGTAAATCTGTGTATGTGCACACTTGAGCAGTGCTTGGGAAACGGTGGGCACATTAATCAAGGAAGCATGGCAGCTCTTCGTCCAGCCTGGGTTCACAGCTCACAGCCCGGATTCTTACACGGGGCCTGGGGCTCTTCGAGATGCAGAGACCGTTATCCTCAAGGAAGCATGGCAGCTCGACCTCCAGCCTGGGTTCACAGCCCACAGCCGGACTTCTTACACGGGCCTGGGGCTCTTCGAGATGCAGACAGTTATTCAGAGAGGAGCTGGATGGGGTAGACGTGGGCTCAGGGGCTGAGGAGCACATCACAATTGGCCACAATTGTGCTCAGCTGTGCTCATGGTGACCAGTACTATGACTCCTTCTGGGATCTTCCAGGACCACATTAGAGACTGAAGAAAGACAACATGGTCCCTTCCTTTAGAAAGCTTCCTTTTAATGGGTGAAAATGTTATATGGTGAGCCCAGTAAAGACCCGTGAAGACCGTGATTGTCCTATGACAAGCTAACCAGCTGGCTAGTTGTTATTTCACGGACATGGACAGAATCAAGAGCCTCCTAGATTTTATCTCAGTGCAACCAGCAGCGCTTTGCTCCCAACAGCTGACATTCAGACAGTGTGTGTGAGGTAGAGTACGTGTGTGCCGCACACACAGTGAGCTTAAGCGGAAGCTCCAGCTCAGGAAAACGCTCTTCATCCAACGGCTTTACTGACAGCCTCTGGTTGACAGCCTCTGATCCACAGAGACGCTGTTCCTGCCGTCCAAGGGCACTGCAGCTATAACCAGTCCTGGACAGGAGCTCAAGGCACAAAGCAGTTACGAGTTTCCTGTCAGTACAGAGACGTGAGGGACTGGAAGAAGAAACCACTTCTCCGAAGCTTTGACGACCTGGGAGGGACTGTCCCAGCTGCGTGGGACACCTCACCACCTAGCTACTCCAGCAGCCTCCCTTACAGACTAAAACGTGTGTATTTCAGACCACGGATGCACAACTGGAAGTGGCCAGGAATGCAGATTCAAATAAGACCCCATTCCCAGTCTCGGACTTCACACTGCTCACACCTCTACAGGTGTGGCTTTTTTTGACAGTGGGCTTTTGTGAAAGGCATGTTTTCACAGTGCACATTCAGGAGCTTTGTGAAACACAATATGCTACTTTCCACCTACCTCCCTGACACACATCCATCTATATGCATTGATGCGAGCACATGCATGCTTGCACACACACACGCACACACACACACACACACACACACACACACACACGCACACCCGTAAAAATTCTCATAGAGATCTTAACTTGGCATCCCACCCACATCTAAAGTTCCAGTCTCTAAGGTAAGATTTCAGCTACCTGTAGTAAACTATAGTATTAAAACGGAAAAAGTACACCCAAACAAAGAGATCACAAGAAACTTCAGCTACAACATATACTATATAATTGTCTTATTTTATTATAAATTATTCTTAATTTTTTTATTGTGTCTGATTTATAAACTTAACTTCAGGGTAGGCAAGCACACAGGAGCTCAGAGTATACACAGAGTTCATTGCCACCTCCAGCTTCAGACTATAGAACCTGCAGGAATGTCGAAAAGCATCCCTCAAGGATAATTACAGGGCTGTGGAAATCTGACGTGGGTGTGCGGTGCTAAGCGCCACGGTCAGCCTCCTCCATGAAGGTTTTCCACAGTCAGAACCCCAACATGGCCATAGCTCTACTGTGACGTCTGAGTAGCACCCCACCCCTCATGCCTGTGGGCAGCTCAGCCTCAATTCCTGTCCTCAGTTTCATGACCAACCCCATCTCAAGTTCAAAGACTTTCATTTAACTCAGACAAGACAGTGTTGTCACAAGTACATCAGAATGTGACTCTCTTTTTTGAAACAAGCTTATTTATAAATGTAATTAATCATATTATAATGGGGCCATTAGAGAGAACCAATATGTTTGGGGCAGGGTTATTGCATACTGAAAGAATGCTAAAAGAGCAGCCAGGCAGCCCGCAGGACCACAGCTATACATCAAGGGACACTGGGAGCGAGTTACCAGCAATCCAGGAAGAGCCTCGAGAGAGGCCTAGAGCAGATGCTGGGCCTACAGTGTCTGAGGCCCAACGCTGTCAATGTCATGATCCCTGATCTCTATCCTCTAGTACTTCAGACCACACAGCCCCGTGATCTCAGCCCTCTAGTTCGTGACAGACTCAGGAATATGAGTCTTGACACCCACTGGAGGAATGATACGGGAAGAGGTATTTATCACCTGGAGCCCGGAGGAGTCAGGTCCTTGTGTTTGCACAGCAAGCTATGGAGAAATCGCCCAATTGCCCATGCTCTTCTTGCCAGCCTCAGCGAGCCAACCCTGCTCTGGGCTCACTCCTTATTTCTTTCCTGAGACCCTCTTAGGAACACGCTATGCTCCTGGCACTGTATCAGGCCCAGGAAGACAAGAAACAGCAGAGATGGAGAGAGGGAACTGAACACAGAGCAGTCTGACATCCACAGAACAGACAAGCCCCATCTCAGACAGAAATGTCTTCTTGGTCCTGGTTTCCACATGGACGCAGCCTCCCCAGCTGCCTGAAGTTTCCTGGTCAGAAACAGACAGGAGGAACCGGAATGTCGCCTGGGCACATTTACAAAGCAAAACCCTTATCTCAGAGGCCATGTTTAAGAAATCCTTCATTTCCCAAGTCATAGATAAGTTGCCGAGTTTGACTTTGAATTTGACCAGGAAGTATTACAAAGAAACTCGGCTGTGTGCTATGGAAGGAGACAGGTGTGGGGGCTGTGACCACCCTGCTTTTCTAACGTCGACTCAGGCAGAAGCCACCGTGCACTTCCAGGCAGGGCTGCTCAGCAGAGGTCCCTCCTGCACGGCGCAGGTGGCATTGTGCCTGGGGCTATTAAGCTGGAAATGCAAACCACTATTTGTGGTTCAGATCATCTTGAGGAGAGAGTTTCCTGGAAGTTCCAAGTCCTGGTTCTCATATCACCGCCATCTAAATTGATGATTTCTGTGACCTTTTCGTCTAATTACACCAGTATTTTGTACCTATTTTTATTAAATGGTTCCATTACACAAGCCATTATGAGATGGTTCTTTCTCTGTTGCTCACCTAATGAGCCCACTCTGCAATTCCTTCCCGCATTCACCCCAGGAAAGATGTTCTTAATAATGTCGTGCTTTCTAAGATTGATATAGCATCTGCATGAAAAATTGTACTAACAAATGAACTAATCAGACATCCAGGTTCTACCAGCACTGTGTGCACCCCTCACAGAATGCTGCACAGACTGGCACTGGGTGTGGGGTGAGATGAGAGTCCTTCAAGCAGAGGTAGTGGTGGGGAGAATTACGGGGGAGAGGACTAGGCAATGACAAGAGACCAGAGAATGCTCCTGCATGCTGCCTGTCATTAAAAGATGTCACAATGGTTGTCACCATGGGCAGTGACACCAGACTGCATGTCACTTTGAGTCACAGCAGACTCATAACTTAAAACAGTAACTTCTTAGCATGCTATGACAATCTTGCTGGACTTCAGGGGTAGGTAGGAATACGGTCAACAAGCAGACAGAGGCGACTCAGATTTCCATGTCTGGAGTCCCCTAAGGAAATGACCTGCCACCTGATTTGTATATTAACATTCTATAGGCTCTCACTGGCACCCATGCCCCTCACTGACTATGATGATGTCCCAGGCTTCTATTTTCTCTTTCCTTCCTCCTGTCCCACACCCAATGTGAACCCTTGGCTGTATTCATGGCAGTCACGTAGCAGTGACAATGGTCAATGATGGAGCAGCACAGGATGGCTCCGTGGCTGCAGCCATCACTAAGCACAAGTCAGGGGTCCACCTAGAAAAATCAACTTGCCACCATACCTAGTATCCTAAAGAAAGGCCGCTGTTAACTCAGATGCTGTGGCAGAGGCAACAGGCCAGTGATAATGTGCGTAAACCACGTTAATTGCAGTTGAATTGCTAATCTCATTAGCATTTGCATTATCATTAGATTTTAATTACCACAGCGAGGCCACCAAAGACTAATATCCAGATCTGACAGTGCCAATTCCCTGGATGCATTTTGTGGTCGCTGAGTGATCATTGCTCAATCGTTTATTGCTTTTGACAAACAGAAGCCAGTGTAGGCTCCCAGATCCTGAAAGAACCCATACGTAGAGTGTAGAGAGGCTGAAGCCAAAATGATCCCCAAGACTTCAGGAGAGAACCGAAAGTTCCCAGCTGAACGTAATGTGAGCTCTCGTGACACCACCATGCGGAGCTCCCCCTTGGCTCTCTGCAGAAGCTCTTCGCTCTGGAATAACGCGGCTCTTGGGTAGAGCGACATTTCCCAAGCCTTCCCATGCTAACGTGCGATGTCTGGAAGGAGATCAGGGGACATCATGTATGGGGGCACTGAGCTAAGTAGAAACATGCCCCAGGCAGAGCTCAAGGTGCTCAGTGCGCCACCATAAATGCTGACTCTGCGAGGGGAGAGAATTTATGCGCTGTCAGAAAATCTACTTGACCATCTAATCTTTTCTTCCTCGTTGCAAATCTTCTTTAGTTCTTATTCCCAAGACTGTGCTTCTGTATAAGCTGAATGAGGACTATATACTCCCAGCTAGAAGAGTCACATTCTGTAATTGTCAACACCAAGGAATATGCTAGAAAATTCTATTCTGTGGGAGACTCACTGTTGCGAGACCTCTCTATGAATAGCCAGATTAAATCCCCCAGGATAGTGTAGGAAGAACCAACAAAGCCCCAAGGTTTCCACAAGTTGCAGAGGTCATCTTCTCCTTCACTCCTCCAACTCTGAGCCCCAGGTCCCCTGAACTATGCATCTATGGGTAGCATTTGGAGTCACACTGCAGCCACACAACCAGTTGGATTGAGCATTAGACATGTGTGTGCTTCTTTTTCTATCTTTGCCTTTTTATTTTTGAGATGGAGTTTCACCTTGTATATCCTAGACTGGTCTTGAACTTGCTGTATAGCTGAGAACGACTGAAACTTCTCTTTTCTAACCTCTACCTCTTAAGGGAGGATAAATAGGTATAAACCACCAAAACCAGTTGGCATGGTGGTACTGGGGATCCAACCCAGAGCTTTGGCTGTAAGCAGTCCTCCACCTAAGTTACAGACCTAGCCCTTGCTTCTTCTGGGTATAATCTAATATCACAGAGTTCTTGCCAAAAGCGTTCCACCAAGTGGCTGTCCACGTGTTACACCGCTGAGGCAGGTCTGCCCTTGCCTTCTTAGGTCACTTCTGGCCTCTCGGGCCCTACTTCCACCTCCCTTTCCCCTCTGTTTTTTCTGTGTGCAGACACTGCAAAGTCTCCAAGTCTCACCTCTCACCTTTCAGAACATATCAGGGTAATTCTCACACAATGGCAGTCCTGTATCCTTACAGATGCTGGACCAAACTGCTCTCTGGGTTGTTACTGCATACGTGAATGCCTGGGCAGGGCACACTCCCAAGCTCTAAAACAGCCCCAAGAATCTGGGATGGTTCATTGTCATCATCAATCTGATGAGTTACCATGGAAACACACCTTTTAGTGTATACATGAGGTTTCCACATAAGTCGACCTTAAATGTGGACAGCACCATTTATGAGTTGTGGTTCCCCAGACTGAACAAAAAGGAGAAACTGAGCTGAACACAGTATTTGTGCCTCTTGGCTTCATGATCGCTGAAGCCACGTGACCAGCTGCTTCATGTCCCTACTGCCAAGGCTATCCCACCATGACAGACTGCACCAGTCCTTCCTAACCTAAGTTATTTGTGATGGGTATCTTCGTTACAGCAATGAACAAAACAGTTAATGTAAGATAACAAACTGAGCCAGGTGGTGGTGGCTGGGGAGATAGAGGCAAACAGGTCTCTGTGAGTTCGCGGCCAGCTTGGTCTACAAGAGCTAGTTACAGGACAGTTAGGGCTGTTACAGAGAGAGAAACCCTGTCTCAAAAAAACAAAAAGAAAAAGATACAAACTGGCTCTGTGTGTCTAAATGCTTAGTTAACATGCTTGTGAAATCCCAGCTCTTGGCTCAGCCTCTCAGCACAAGAGATGTAACGCTTTCCTCTCTGCTGGGAGGCAGGCCAAAGCCCCCTTGAGTTCTACCTGCCTTCAGACAGATATGCAGAGGACATAAAGGGCGACCAAGCCGCACAGTTCAGAAAGCAATGTGAGACGGTGGCGTGGTCTTAAGGAGCAGGTGGCTGTTGCAGGAATTTTAGAAGAAATTTGGAGTTCTTTAAAATTAGATGTTGAAGTCAATTCACAGCCCATTCATAAATGTGACAGTCACTGGCATGTAGTGAATATTGGCAGGACAGAGTCAAGTGAAAAAGAAACTCTTCCTCTCTTCTGGAACAAGGCACTGTGTGTGCAAATGTATCTGGGAAGGAAGGTGATGACATCATAATAGCGCTGACAGCTGGACTGCCACTGAATCTGAGCCGTGCACTGTGGAGCCGGAGAGGAAGGATCCCGTGCTGGGTGTACGCCAGCAACTATTATCACCAGTCTATACAAATAAGCGCAAAGATTGCAAATCAAATGCTTGGAAATGAGATCTAAGTTCAAGAATGCTTTTTTAAATCATTAATTGCTATTGGTCTTCTTGTTCATTTGGTTTGGTTTTCGGTTTTTGTTTTGGGGAACAGAGTCTAAGGTATCCAAGCTGCACCAAACCCCATTATATATAGCCAAAGATAACCTTGATTCCTATTCTCCCCTCCATCTCCCTAATGCCAATATCATAGGCACGCACTACCACAAGCTTATAACCGAATTTTATTTTATTTTATCTATCAGTTCTTTAGAGACAGGGTCATAAAGAACAAGCCAGCTCTGCATGAGAAACCTGAGGATGACCTTGAACTTGTGATCCTCCTGCCTCTACCTCCCGAGTTGTAAGATAATAAGCATGGGCCTGAGTCACCATGCCCAGTTTATGCAATGCTAAGAACTGAACCAGAGGCCTCTACATGGTAATCAGGCGTTCTACCAACTGAGCTATAGTTCTAAACCCTGTCACTGTATTTTACGGAAGCTTCAGCTCCCAGAAGTTTTGAATTTTTTAAATGATTCTCCACTACAAACAGCAATGACTTGGTGACCAACTGAAAGATCTAAAGGGCCCACGTGCAAACTAGCTTGAAGCTTCGTGTATGACCAAACAAGTACGCAAGCACACGCACACACACACACACACACATACACACACACACACACACACACACACACCAGAGGCACACTGTCTAGATTAGTGCCTGCAATAAGAACAGTTTACCACTCTAACCATCCTGCCATTGGAGACAACGGTGGCCAGCAGGTTCATTTGCAATGGGCCCGGAGCTTGATGGCAATGCAAGAGCTAGAAAGTGATTGTTCCATAAGAAATTGTGTTTGCATGTGCGTGTGCGTGTGCGTGTGCATGTGTGCACACGTGCGCACGTGCCTGAGAGCGTCTCCATCACAGGAACTGTCAGCTTCCCGTGCTCTCCCATTTGGTCTGCAGCTCTACAGCTGCAGAACTGGCTTGAGCTGTCGGCAGCTGCACCTCTGGACAGGCCTTCGTTCCGGACTGAAGGTGTCTGGACTCACTCGTCTGAAAGCATGGGAAGCTTTATGATCTCCCTAGAGAAAGGCGCCCTAGTTAACCCTCTAAGCACATTGTTATTTATTATTTTATTGAGCAATAAACTAAAGTGTGACTGAGCCACCAGTGACTCTGAAATATTGCTAAGCCCACGGTCGAAAGACTGGCTGGCCTGAGAACTGACCGAGTCAAAGACTGCAGAAGACAAATGAGCCAGGAGCAAAAATGTCTCACACCAACTCCAACCAATTAACGTCAACACAATCCTGTGAAATTTATGGTTGCCTTGCCTCAGAAAATGGTAGACCTAAGCTTTCCTGTACCTGCAGAGCGGTCATTAGAGGAGAACCAGAGCTTGTTAGTGTGGAGTTCAATAATGTAAACAAGGCAGCAGAGGCCAGTCTGGGAGACCTGTGGAGTTAGCCCAGGAAGGGAGGACTGGGGAGGGAGGGAGGATGCTGGCCCTGTGACAGCTTCATTAGGTGAGTACAGGTGGCACTTCATAACTAACGCCTCAGAGTCACCAGGAAGAAGGGAAACAATGTACCTGATCTGCATTCTGTTTATAAAACAACTAGGTTTTATGAAGAGGTTTGAGATTTTGATTTCAGTTCACAAAAGACTTCTGCCTTTTAAGTTTTCTCTGGTTTTGTCTGAGTGATCTGTGTTGGTCCTAGGCCTCTTGTTGCAGGTTCCCTAGACTCATAAGGAACAAATTCAAGAGTACCTGCAGAGCCACACTTCCCCTAAAAATCATTGGAACCCATCCAATGGTAAACATTCTCCAGGGCCCAGCCATCACCCATGCAGACAGGGCATGGGTGGTCTCTGAGATAACTCAGGCCTCAAAGCCTGACAATGTTTCCTTGTTCTAAGCAGAGAAGATGGGGTATAAGGGCCATGTCACAAGGGGCTTTGTGGGCACAGACTTACTCCCAGGGGACAGTGGGAGAAGGGGGAGTTGGTAGAGTAAGACCAAAAACATAAAGGAACTGGGGAAAGTGACCCAAACCATTCAAAAGGCACAGACAGGACTTTTCAAAGAGACTATTCTCCCAGCCATGTCTCATTCTGGTTCAATCAAGCCCTCACTGACTCATACACAGATTTCAGAGAGTTCCATCAAAACTCTACCAAAACAAGCTCAAAACACAGTAAAATATCCACACAAAAGTGAGGATTGGGGCCAGTCTGTCGAATACATTTAAGATGATCTCAGTTGTCCATGAAGCTACTGATACTTGTTCTTGCATGCTCTGACCATGGGATTCAATTGTCACACCATCAACACATCCCTCGTATGACTCAGGCTGCTGCCTAGTAATTATTTCTTGTGGCCACTTTTAATAGTGGCCAATGACATGAGGAAGATGTGGGAGGTAGCCAGGCAGGATAGAACAGACTGGGGAGAAGGCCTATCTGAAGGAAAACACACCACGGTGGTGAGCGTCGGAGCCACCTCCGCTCCCAAGGCCACAGAAGAATGTCCCTGGGTATTCAGTGATGATGAGGACAGATATTAGATTACTCTTCTGTAGAAGATCAGGTTATGGTTACACTTAGCTTGCCATTACAAGGGGCTCCTTGATGCAGAGCTGGGAGCACCAAGCACAGGGAGGACAGTAAGGATAATCGCTGGGTGGCCGTGGAAAGACTGGTGCTAGAGAAAACTCTAGGAGGAGAATGGGGAAAGGAAGGGCAGCATGCTGGTGGGGCTCCTGGGAGGAGTTCAGGTATACAGTGAAGGCCTTGGCAGGAATACCTGCTAGCCACCTCAGGGACCTCGTCACGTTCTCCCAGGCTTCTGGGCCTTCCTTTTGCTGCCTTTTTTCTTTGTTTATTTAGATGCTACCAAATTTAAAAAAAAAAAAAAAGAATGTAGAGATTCACAACTGATATCTTGCTGGACCATTTACTCGTTGCTGCCCTCGCCACCCAAATCCATAATTACTGTCAGCTAAGTTGAGACTAGCTGCGTAGCTACTCACCAATGTATGCAGGCTCCACAGCATCGATCCCAGCAGAAACGCATCAGCCCTTCGGAGAGGGCCTCCCTCTTGAAGAAGGGACTCTGTCTATGCTGAAGATAATCATCTGGAAGAGTCACACTGTGCCCACCTGCATACAAGCAGCCAGACACCCGGAAGGTAGAGGCATTTGACATTTCCCTAACCTGGTACTCTCAGATATAAGAAAGTGACATCTTGAGTCATCTTTTCTTCTCTGCCCACAAATAATCACTTGCATCCTAGAAAACTGCAAAAGGAGAATAGAGATCAGATTGTCCTCTACCCAGTGTCCCCACCACCAACAGGGCAGAGCTGGCCTCAGCAGCCATGTGCAGAACAAGGTGTGTGTCTCAAAAAGAGGCACATCCATGAGGATCAGCCAACTATCAGGGCACACAGTGTAAAAAAGAGCACAGGACAAGAGTGGAGGGCCACAGTGGCACATGACCAAGAGCTGCCAGTCTGTGCCACACCGTGATTTTTCTCTCCCACGATTCGTTTCTCCTTGGATCAGCCTTGGCAATTGTCCCCAAGACAAGAAGGAGCCTCTCTGAGGCAACTGCAAATTCATGAGGCTTGGGAGCCACACGAGCTGAGCATATGCATAATTATTACAGGAAGAAGGAAACGCGGAACTCTTTACCATTGGAAGGGGTGACGGTAGAGATGTGGGATGGGAGAGACAAATGGGTGGGGGAAATTTTCTAATCTTCATAAAATCTGTTCCCTTTTCCAGTAAGTAAAGAAATGAATGATTGTGTGTCTGGTCCTGATTTCATATCATCAACTGGAGTGAGAAAGATGTGAGAGAAAATAATTAGGAGGCCCATATTATGCCTTTCCTGGGCTATGCCTTAATATATATTCTTGTTAGCAAAAAGCTGCTTCTATATAAACTGTTTTCTCAGCAAGCAACAGCAAGTTAATCAGGTCCTCTCAATGCCCATTAGGGCTCCCATGCTTCAAGAAGGGACTCAGAGAAAGAGTGTGGCTTTCTGCAGCTCTGCACACATTCTACCAGGGAGGAGACAGGTGGAGGAGGCAAAAGGAGCAGGTTCTCCATGCAAGTCCGTCTTCCCCCAACAACTGCAGAAACAAAGACCAAAGACCGTATGTTTACAGCAGGGCAGAATAGACATAAGGTTATTTTCTCTGTCTCTCTGTCTCTCTCTGTCTCTCTCTGTCTCTCTCTGTGTGTGTGTGTGTATGTGTACATGCTCACCTATGTGTGAATGCATGTGGAGGGCAGAAGACACCCTTGGGCGTCTCTCATTCCTAAAGTACTGCCTGCCAAGAAGGCTAGGGTGCTGGCCAGAGAGCCCAGAACCCTCCTGTCTCCATGTCTCTACTGCTGAACTACAGGCCTGTGCACGTGGGCTCTGGGGAACACAATTTGGATTCGTGCGCTTGCAAGTGAAGCACTTTACCCTCTGAACCACCTTCCCAGCCTGAAAAAATTCACATTTTTTTCCTAAATGATTTTATCTTCAAATCCAAGAAGGTGTTTCAGGTTTTACAAACACATGGAGTCTTTAAGACAGGCAAATGAGTCGTGTAGGCATAGAAGGTGTAGTTCTTTATGAAGTGACTTCAACGATCAAAGTGAGCGTCTTCAGCGATCTGCTGACAGGTGGTCACTGAGCTGGAGACAGCGGCCTTCTCATTCATCAGCTTTGGCAGCAAGTCTGAGACCAATCAATCCATTTGCCATTGACCAAACTTGTTAGCCGCTCACTGAGAGTCATCTCTATTTCCTTAGCTTTCTTCTCTCATGTTGGTATTTCCCTGGGAGAACAGGGATGGCATTTTTACGATGGCTTTCAGAATGCTGCCTGTGCCGCTTGCTGTCACTGCTACGTTTTCACCAGCAGCCCTGCGGACACACGCGGTGTTTCTCTGGCTTTGATTGAGAGGCACTGGCGTGGTGAAATGTATTGGCATCAGGTCAGTAGTTTGCAGTTGATGGAAGTGATTACTCTAGAAATCATCCTGTAATATGATCATCTGGATGAAAAGCTAACATCTGACATGCTGCAGTCCTCTAAGACACACAGGAAACCCTCGTCTGTAAATGCATGGGCTCTGTAAACTGTTATTCAGGTTGTCACGGGGCACAGCCACCTTACCGAGGAGGTCTCTCAATAACGTTTAAGAACAAAACCATATGCGCATCTCGACAACCTTTAACGGCTTTCTGCTTCCTTCCTCTTGGGAAGCAAGTGTGGTCTTGCAAAGCAGAATTGCCACCCCAGACTCCCTTAGCCTTGAGGTGAAGGTGTTGGTCCTCTAGGCCTTCACTGTGATTGACTGCATACGGTCACTGTCCAAATCAGTAACTTTATTTCTCAATGCAGTTCACTTTCAGAGATGACCTGGTATCTAATGATATGTAATATACGTAAGATTAATTTCCTCCTGGGGGGGGGGGGCATGGCTCTCTCTTTCACTCCGTGCCCTGCTGTTCTGCTGCAGCACGCCCTTTAACCGGAAGAACACTGAGGCATGTGTTAATGACTACAAGTTCACACCTTTCCTTAGGAGAACTCAGTACACTTGAGTGTGTCCCAAACTCAGGGTTAACCATCACTGACTTGAACATACAGAGAACATACTTTGTTTCCTGATTAGACATTCCTGTCTTTCAGAAAGTGCCCACATCTGAGGAACTCAATGGGAAAGTCATGAGTAAACACCACACATCTAACCCAGGATCTGGGTGGAGCTGGTGGGGTCGAGTTCACACTCCTTTCTTTGGGATAAGAAATGGGGTTCCAGAACATCTAATTCATACGACAGATGAAATATAATTGTGAGTTTAGTGATATTAAATTAACAGCAATATTCCTTGAGTAATTAAACAACAACGACAACAAAAGAAACAACAGCCTATCAGCAGCCTCTGTGTTGTGTGTGCCACGCTGAAAAGGCAGGCACAGGATGGAATTCAGGAAGGAAAACACAGTACGCTTCCTATTGTGCACGGGGCTGCAAAGCTGTGGTAGAACTCAGCTCATCTTGCCTGGTAACAGGAACATAGACAGCTAACACCTGTTTATCTTTTTCTAACAGACACACTTAGTTGTCATGAACCAGCTTCGAGGATTAAAAGTTGGCACTCAAACGGTCTTCAAAGGCGTTCACAGCAACACTACGCCAAGCAACGGCTCTTCGGGGCTACTGATTTTTGAGGCAGATTTGTGTTCAATGCTTTCACTCGGATCCTTTCTCAAATAATTATAGAAAAGTCCTAGCAATGTGACTTTCTTTTTCCCCACCCATTCCCTGAGCCTCCACACCCTCCAAGGTCTGCCTATCACACATCAGGCAGCGTGAAACAGCCTTGTCACTAAAGAAGTCCACCTTGCCACAGCCACAGTGGCAGAAAAGCAGGTGTTGGAGCAAAGAGGTGCTGGCCCTGTCCCTGGCGCCTGTCACTTACAGAGCTTGGGCCACACTCCAGCAGGGGTGTACATGCAGGGCTGGGACAGGTGGACAAGTAAGCGAACTTGTGGGCTACACACAGACTATGAAAGCAGTGCCCTAGCAGAGGACAACTCAGAGGAAGGCTAACTCACTGCGGCGAGAGCAACCAGGAATCCAATACACAGCAAGAGCGACTGCAGCCCAGAAAGGGAGCACTGTATCATGAAGAACGACAGCTGAGTGCGCCAAGCAGATGTGGCCGACAGGCTCTGTACTTTGCCCTCTGTGCCCTAAATGCAGGTTCAAGTTGTAGGAGAATCCAAGGGAAACATCTCAGGAATAGCTGAAGTATCAGTGTTTCCAAGCAATCTGGAAACTCAAGACAGGAGGGTTCAGAGTTCAAGGCTTACCCTGGGTTACAAAGGGAAACCTGTCTCAAAAATAAAATTGAATAAATAAAAATCAAGCATCAGGGATGTACACAAGAAGCGACTTATAACCTCAGGAGATGCTGGAGTCCTTACTCAGTAGAATTATGATCGTATGACCTTTTCTATTAGAATTTTCAAGATAGAGAAGCTTGGAGGGAGGACTGGAAATCTAATCTGGAAATAATTAAGCTACGGCCTCCATCAGTGGTAGCTAATCCCTGTGTCTGTGAAACACTGAAGTACGTTCACTTATCTGAAGGAAAGATTTGAACTTCCAACCCTTAAAATGTGCCGTGACAATCTTTCAGCTAAAAGCCCCCATCGGTAGGCTGTAGGTGACGCATGCGACACGTACAGCACAGAAGGCAAAGGACACAGGGAGCAAAGACAGCGGAAGGACCACACTTTCATCACAAGTCACAATCCATGCCATCGTTTCTCACAACGCCTCCGCCAGCTTCATGAGATGCTGCCTTGCATTGTTAATTCACTTGGGAAACAGCAATTATATAGAACCTACAGAAAGGAGAGAAGGAAGCTGCTGCTTTGTTTGTTTGTTTGCTTTGTTTTTTCGAGACAGGGTTTCTCTGTAGCTTTGGAGCCTGTCCTGGAACTAGCTCTTGTAGACCAGGCTGGCCTCGAACTCACAGAGATCTACCTATCTCTAACTCACAAATGAAGGAATTTAAGGCATGCGCCACCACTGCCTGGCTCTGAAGCCACTTTTTATTGTCATGTAACTTTAAAGTCATACAAGTTCTTTTTAATGTATGTGTTTTATGTGCATGAGTATGTAGCCTGCATGTATGCTGTATACCACACGCTTATAGTCTGAAGAGGCTAGAAGAGGACACCAGATCTCCTGGAACTAGAGCTACAAACAGTTGTGAGCTGCCATCTAGGTGCTGGGAATCTACCGAGTCCTCTGGGGGAGCAGCCAGTGTTCTAAACTCCTGGGCCATCTCTCCAGCCTCTAGTTTACTTTCTTCTAAATGGGCAATAGTTGAGAACAGATACTGACTTTACTTGACCTCCCTCGGCCTCCCTTACGTCATCTGGAAGTGACAAAGAGAGCGACTGGCACCAGTGGTACGTGGAGTAGGATGTAAGATAGAGAAAGCTAATTAAAGCATGCTGCTTTATATGCAGTGCAGCGTCACTTCCCACGAGGGGACACCTGCTAGGAAAGGGGAAAGGGAACTAGGGAGAACTGTGGATTTTATTGCAGAACGTTCTAGAAGGATACTTGTTATATGATAAATGTAGAGACAGTTTCAACATAGCCTGAGCACACGAGACTAGAGCGTGCATACTGATAGTCTTGACACCAAGCCCCTGTCTGCCTATTAGACTCCCCAGCAGCCCTCTTTCTTTGCAATGTCCTCTGGAACATTCTGAATGAACCAACAGGCCTAACAGAGGAGATAGCATCATAGCTTGGGTTGTTGATAGTTTCAGCACTTGATCTCCGAACTCCCAGACTAAAATTCAGTTCATTCCTTGTACATCTTTCTCTAGCGTGTCTTTCTGGGTTATCTGTGTTCTCTTGGTTTAGGGCAAATTCCACTGCGTTTTATTTTCCCAGTAATGGATGTCCACACTGCAAGATCAGCTAAGTTCTGCAGTGAAACAGATTCCCATGTCTGACCGCCCTACGGAAATAAGCACTTTTCTTATTATTTTAGTTTCTGTCCTCGCCGCTTGCGGGCGTGGCTGCTCAGCAGTTCCCAAGCCTTGGAACTGAATGGTGAGTTGTTTTCTTTATTTAAAATATTTGTTTCAATTTCTCTTTGTTTAAACTTCATTCAAATCACTAACAACTTCTATAATGTTTATTATATGTTTAAATGAAGAAGAGAACAAGAAAGTTGTGTCCCTGATGTAAGATTTCTATGACACAGAGTATGCTGACATCTTAAGTTTACATTGTATGCAATTTTTATTTCATAAAATTTCAAACCTATAACAAAACTATTAATAGTGGCACTGGCATAGATTTGCATTACTAAATGCAAGCTCAAATCTATGATCCGACTAGCAAAAGAGCTGTATGTGCACCAGAATATTTTTAAGGTACCACAGAGGTTTCCTGCTGGTCCACATTGCACCTAACGGTACCAGTCAGTCACAAGCCAAGGTCAAGTTCAAAGTCTGACCCTGGAAGCCATTCCTTCCTCCCACTCACTCCACTATGACCGTCGCGATCACAGATGACTGTCTCCAGTCGCTGAGGCTGGGGAGAGACAGATGCCACTACACTCATCTATTTCCTCTCTGAAGTATCAGCAACAGCAGCAGCAACATCCTCTGAGATGAGAAAATGAAGATTTACAAGAACAGTAGAAAGGGGTGCAGGTAGAAGGGTGGGGGTGTATCTTCACGTTCCACGAAGCAACGCTTTGCAGTTTTTCTCACTGCCATTTCCAGGCCCAGCGGAAAGACTCACGCAGGCACACTTCAGTGTAATGAGTGTGTTTATCATATCAGTATGTTTCATACATATATTTACTTATATTACATAAAATCAGACTATAAATAAAAAACAAAGTAATAGTATCATGTATGATTTGCAAAATAACTTTTGTGTAACTCTCTGAACTATTTACAACTGAAGCAGGCTTTAAGGAAAATTATTTGCCTCTATTTACTCTTGAATTAAGTGTTAAAGGAAAACAGAATAATAATTTATAAGACCGGGGTTTCCTGTAACAACAGTAATTATGAAAACTAACCTCTGCACCCGGCTTTACAGTTTGCAGAGTGCCGCCTCATACATTACCTCACTCAGTGGAGTGGGAATGTTTAATGAGCCCAGTTCTGAGGCACATTTTATCCATGCTATGTATGGTTTTATATTAGTAAGCACCTTTAGCAATAGATTTCTTCATAAGTGTTCTGTGCCGAGTACGGATGGAAGGCGAACGGGAGAATGGTGGAAACCCAGAGCCTGGCCCATAAATCACACACACATCAAATAAAATCTGTCAAACACTTCATAATGCTCTGGGCTGTCATCGGACTCAAGTAGGACCCGCTGTGTCACCTAGGGATGACGAAGAGGCCCAAGGTGTGAGAGCATGCTGTTAGAAGTTTCATTAAAGCCGTATTTACTAGTTCAAAATGAATTTACATTGATCTTTTAAACTATCGTCAACCACAAATGCATTAAACCTAAACAGTCTTCATTTACTGAAAAATAAATGTGTCAGCAAAAGCCAGAGGGTTGTCCAACATTGTTCCGGCATTTAACTCACAGCGGCTCAGTGTTAAGCTTTTTATTGCTTGTTGTGCTAAAGCACGCTCGTTTAATTGCGAATATATTTCCTTCCTGCGTCATTATCAAAATTGTTATCTTAAGGAAATATTGTTTTTAAATAATCTGCTGCAAAACCAGAGCAGTCCGCGGGCTTACTCAGAATAATTGTTTCCTGCAGCAGATGAGATGGCAATTAAATGGGGCCGGCTTCAGTAATATTAGGAGGAGATGAGGAAGAATGGAATTGGGTTGCGCTGAGTGGCGGTTCAAGGTGTAGGGGCAGAATTTGTATGTGCAATTGAATCAATACCTCCTTGCTTGTATTTTTAAAGAATTTTGTCAACTTTTCCAGGGCCTGACGGAATAAATAAGTCATCTGCAATGTATTTTAAAATCTGGGGAGTATAAACCATCTCAATGTGACCTTAGGTGCTGTGAACTTGACATGCAAATGAACATTCTAAGTTTGACTTTGAGCTCAGCCTGTCTTTATGTTAACTTGGGGAAAAAAAGAAATGCTTGTGATCAAGCTTCCAACTAAAGCACGCTAGTAGCGCAATTAGCGTTTCTCAGCAGCCAGCTTCAACAGACATCTCCAGCTCGGTGGCGTGTGGGAATTTATTGATGACATTCTTGGTTCTTCATTAGCAGAACCCACAGTGAACTGCTCTCATCAGGGCATCCATTAAGCCAGACTTATTTTTTAAAAGGTTCACTGGGAAGTAGATTTTTCAGTTCAACTATGTAGAAATTGAAGAAACAGAAAAAGCATAAAAGCAACTCTTCTCTACTGAGGGAGTGACGACAGAAAACACTCGGGGCGCTGCTCGCTATTACCAGGGTTATTTATGTTTACAAAGATGAGGGAGAAAGAAAACCACGATTTCTAGAAAGTCAACCAGCAGAAGCCAAGAAGGGCTGTGCCCAGGAGAACCCAAATTTCCACCACTATCATTCCAAACAGAAATCCCAGGAGCCAAATACATATTGGTCTAATGGAAAAAGAAGTGAGGTTTCCACACCCGTGTTCTAACAAAAGAGCCTGTCCCTGTTTATTTCAGAAAGAACATATAAAAGGAAGTGACAGACGTCAGGGGCCACAGATGGTGCCCCTGCAGCAGGCCAATGGATGGCCTGCCATCGAGCACAGCCTACAAGGGATGACAGGCAGGGCATCAGATGACAAGGGAGAGACGAGATACCGAAACACAATCTACCTGCATCCGCCTGGCCTCTCAGGGAACCACCATCTGCCATCACTAAGGGTCAGGGTCATTAGCGAGGGACAAGCATTCTGAAGGCACGGGCAGGCCCACCCCAAACGTCAATATCTCACCTACACCCCAGAGAATGGGGCCACTGAAGGACAAGGAAGTTATCTGCCATGTTTCCTACGCCTCGCTCAAAGAGCCAACTAGGCCAGAAGCTCCTGCAGCGCAATGGGCGTGGCTAGCGACCATTAAGTGGACACGAGTTGGGGTGTCAGGGAAAGGGGGAGCCACTGTCGGAAGTTGGCCGCAACCGTAAAACACTGCAATCAAAAAATGATGGGGTTACCTTGACAAAACAGAGACATCCTTCCCGGCCTTTGCGCATGAGTCTTTCTTCTGGCCACAACCCTTCCTCCGCTGTCACCCTCTGCCTCTCCCGGGTCCCCCACCGCTATAAATATTGCAAATCCTTGAGCATTGCGTGCCCCTGTGCCAGCTTCTGCACTCCTCTGCCTTCCCTGCTCACCTCCCACACCTCCCACCACTCTGTCTTTGACCAAATGCTACCTGTGGTTTTCTCGTACTTTCCACCGTCCATTTAGGTACTCCAAAGTGTTGGGTTGTTGTCTTAAATGCTTTCTTGAAATCAAGACCAGATTCCTCTGTGAGGCCAAAGCTCAGCTTTCTTCTTGACCACAGTGACCCTCTCTCCAGCAATCTTCTGCCCTCCATAAAAGCAAAGCAGGGCTGCCGAAGCCCACGCATGGAATAACCCTTTGCTGCTCTGTACAGAGGTGCGCTCAGCTAGGCTCTTCCTCCCCCTAGTCTAGTCTTCCTTAGGCTTCATAGCATACCAGGTAGGCATGTTTCTTAAATACGTGTTCCCCTCCCCACAGCCCAAACAACAGACTGTTGGTCCTCAGTCTCCATGGTATCTACATCACAGATTCAGTCAACCAAGGGTCAAAAATACTCAGGGGAAAAATGAATGTGAATGCAAGAAATCCTTTATTGTCTTTGTGCCTAAAGCAATACAAGACAAAACTATGCAACGCCAGCATCGCACTATGGTATTATTATATGGCAACACCATGATATGGGTGCTATAATTAATCTAGAGTTTGACATAACAGGAGTTGACATGTGTAGGTTATTTGCAAATGCAACATTATTTTATATGAGGCATGAGCATTCTACCTTTTTCAGATACTATATGACCTATGTAGGTATTTGAAATTCCAGTTCCACTGCTCTTGAATACATAACCCATGTGCTCATGCCTGGATTTGAGTGTTGAATTCCTAGTTCATGAACTTTTCCAAAGATCGAGGAACTTTTTAACAGATGATAACATGGTTTTATACGTAATGGGTTTCACTATTGCTCAATATACTTGTATATACTTTCTTTATAGTCTCATTCCAACCATAGCCCACGGCAGTAACCATAGCTATTTGCTTTTACACACAGTGAACCAAGGGGGGCCTGAGAGAATCACTGAGTGTCCCTCTAGGGCACTGAACACTGACCTCACCTGCCCTTTATGAGTCCGGGGCCAGGTCTCATGGACCACCTGAACTCTAGGTCCACCCCAACAGGGCCTTCATCCTGAAGATAATGAAGTGTGATTAAGCACAAAAAACCACAAGCAACAGCACCCTCAAATATTTATAGGCCTCGTATATGCATGTGTTTATGTCTTAGTCAATTTGTTCAATTGGCAGCGGTTCAGGTTTTATGAGCTCAGGAGGCTTCAGCACAGAGACGTTTTATTCACATCTAGAATATAGATATATTTATTCACATCTAGAATCCAGATATATTTTCCAGCCTCGGCAAGTATGAGCACTAACAATTTTAGGACCACTTATGCCAGAGGGTAGAATAGACTTCACCAGAGCAAAAGTAAAATAAATAAGACAACCAAGATGATACAAAATTGCGGGATCATTTTGGGAACATACATAAAGAATTAGCCAAGTAAGGAACAAGAGGATGGGTGGATAAGGGGAGAGAATGTCTTCAACTGATGAACAGAAGTGTTTGAAGAGGCCCTGGTGAGACACGGTGCCATGAACACTGTGTACACAATGCACACTGACAATGGAAGAGTACACTGCCCACTGGAGGTTCGGACTGGTTTGCACGTGAATAATCCCAGCCTTTGGAGCACAGGGAGCTTTTCCTTTCAATGTCTCATGTCACCTCCACTGGATCCAGTGGGAAGTCACATTCTTTGGTAAAACAAGGTCAACACCACCATCACTTTCTATTGCGCTATCATTTTCACAGGTCCAAGTGGAAATGAAATCAATTATGAGAACAAATGGCCCCCCGTTTTATCACTGATGAGTGGGTTTTGCTTTGTTTTCCATATTCCTGCCACTTAAGGTGGAAGAAATAGAGCGTGCGAGGGACAGAGAGGCTCGACAGTCCAGGCTAATGGTGGGAGGGCGTAAGCATCGCCCTATACAGCTAACATAAACCAAAGTGGTTTATTACCACTGTTTCGTGATTTACGACCCACATTATGACTTTATTTTGAAATGGTTGCATGAAATATTAATGTGTGGTGAAAGAACACGTAACAAGGAGCAGGGCTCATCTTTTATCAGATGTAAGGTTGCCGGATTCCTTCCTCATAATACATGAGCTCTCTTGGCTTATGGTAATCGGCCCCTCATAGTCCAACTTCTCAAGGTGAGACGGGCCCTACTTTTGTGTTCCGTTAATTTTTAAAGGGATGGAGAAGTTTATAACAGATGTGAATAATTTATAGCAAGTGTTCTCAGCATTGATTAGTGTTCTTTGGAAACATAATGTCTTTTGGATATGGATCGTCGCTCTGATGAAAAGTCAGGAAACCCGTTACTGCGCTGCTTAATGGGCGAGTCAGCTTTAATTTCAATCATATATAATATGGATGATAAACACTTATGTTTTCCCCTCTCTGGAACTTGCCAGGCATTAACACTGAACATTCGCTTATCAGAAGAGAAGTTAACAGTGGGGAGGAATCTTTCTCCCTGGGAAAGGATCACTCTGCCTTCTCCAAACCCTGCAGTCACAATTTCTGGGGGCTCGATTTGTACTGCATTATAGGACATTCTACACCCCGTTTTAAAATCCTCAAATGTTTGTGGGGGTAAGGAACATATTCTATCATAACCTAATTGCCCAGCTCCTCATTCCTATGAGCATGATCAACTGTATTTAACCCACAAACCTTTGGTTGCCTTTTTGAATCTCAACAAAAGATAATGCTTGATTTCTACTATATTTGAATTCACTAATCATTACCCTGCTATTACATATTTTAGCTACAAGTTGATTTTTAAAAGAAGCATGCTTACAGTTCACACTGTACTTTCTAGGTGTGCAATGCACAGCACACAATTGCTATACAAAGTCATTCATATTTTCTTTAAATGACCTGTAAATAAACACTGTTTTATTGCCTGCATGATGATATTAACATTTTTTTCAGGATAGGGTTTTTCTGGGTAGCCCTGGCTTCCCTAGAACTCAGTCTGTAGGCCAGGCTGGCCTCAAATTCCCAGAGATCTGTCAGCCTCTGCCTCCCAAGTGTTGGATTAAAGGCCTGTGTCCTATAGTGAAGAGCAGCGGGCCGTGTTCCTGCCGCCCTGCTCCCAGCTGCCTGGCTAGCTTATGCCCCGAAATAACAACACACAAACTATATTCATTTAAACACTGCCTGGCCCATTAGTTTCAGCCTCTTACTCACATCTTGACTAACCCATATCTAATAATCCGTGTAACACCACGAGTGGTGTCTTACCAGGAAAGATTCAGCATGTCTGAACTGGTGGCTGGCTCCATCGCATCTGTCTCACTGAGGAGAGGCACGGCATCTGACTAACTTCTCTTCCCAGCATTCTGTTCTTTCTACTCCACCTATCTAAATCCTGCCCTATCAAAAAGCCAAGGCAGTTTCTTTATTAACCAATGAGAGTCCTCCATCAGTGTCCCCGTTTCCTCTTTGTATACTAGGGACACAGACTTGGTAAGCTACTCATTCTGGGGAAACTCTACTAGCTGCAGAGTTAACTTAGAAAATAACTTGGTGTGCACTGAAGAGATAGCTCAGTTGGGAAACTATTTGCCATGTAAGCATGAGGACCCAGAACTTAGCCTGGTGTGCATGTGATTACACACAGGTATGCATGCAATCTCAGTGCTGGGGAGGCAGAGACAGCAGATCTGAGCCATCGTTTCTATTTTAGTTTGCTTACAAAGTCCTGGATATAGATCCAGAAAAATTAGGGCTGAAGAGATGGGTCAGCGGTGAAGAGTGTGTCCTCCTCTTACAGAGACCCTGAACTGGGGTTTCAATAACTGGAAGCCATCTGTAACTCCAAATCCTTGGATGTGATGCCCTCTGCAGGCCTCTGTGTGAACCTGCGCCCATGTGCACATACACAATAATAAAAATATTTCAATAAAGGTTTAAAAACAAAAAACCATCAGCATCTGACCGTTTATATAAAATCTCACTTTATAAAGAGCCATTGTTGAGAACTAATGTCTCCTAGAAGATCTGTGGTTATTTAACTGGTAGATGGTTGTCTCTGTTCCTTGTTATGGCTCCCTGCAGCAAGGATTCCCCTCGCCAAATCCTTGGGGGTAGTGTTAAAATGTAAAGCAAAGAACCTTTGGTCATGGAGTACTTGGCTGTGAATCTAAGTTCAGCCACTTCCTGCCTGGGTAATCACGGGACCACAGTTGAACACTAAGCAAAGACACTCACTTCCAGACAGATAGCAGCAGCCATCGGCAGAAGAGTCCTAATGATAAGGGATAATGTGGGCGGGCAGCCTGGCTCCAGGATGGCACTTGCGTGACGTGTGCTAGCTGTGACAGTGGTGTCTGCTTTAGCACTGAGGTCCTCTCAGCAAATCTGTACTCAGGAGACACTGCTTAGGCACCGGGACTCGGTATTTTCTGATGCAAGCCCTGGAGGACTTAACTCTCTTAACTCACTGAGTTAAGTTCATCTGTATTCTTTCTTAAAAGAATCCACTTATCTGTGTGTGTGTGTGTGTGTGTGTGTGTGTGTGTGTGTGTGTGTGTGTGTAGTATGTACACCAATGCATGCAGGAGCCTGCAGAGGTCTGAAACTCATGAAAATGGAGTTACAGATGGTTGTAAGTGGCCATGCGGGTGCTGAGAACTAAACCTAGGTCTTCTGCAAGAGCAGTACTTTTAACCAGAGAACCACTTCTCAAACTTTAAATAGCCACTGTGAAGATCTTGACAAAGACCCTGGAAACTCAGGAGAGGGGATAATGTCTCCACCAAGAAAACTCCATTTGAGGACAGCACCTCACTCTTAACCTGTGCAGTTCAGCTCGACTTACAGACACATGGTCTGGGTGCTCCTGGTCTCTCTCTGGTGATAAGTCCAACAAGCTGAGGCTTGATGGAATACATAGAACAAAGTTCAGGAAAGAGATGGCATTGGGTTGATATAGGGAAAAACATCTATAGAACAGGAGAAACAAATAAAGGAGAGAAGCAATGGTGGGAAGATATCTCAGTAGGACAACACAAGAACACATCAAGGTAAAAGCACTTCCAGAGAGCCACAAAGACTGGAAATCAGATCCTAGAAACCGTGTGTGTGTGTGTGTGTGTGTGTTTGTATGTGTGTGCGTGCGCACTCTCACAAATGCATGCACAAGTGTGGCGGGAGATAGATATCCACCTATAATCCCAGCAAGACAGCAAGAGAAAAGCAGCCAGAGATCCCAGGAGCAAGCTGACTGGCTAGCTACATTAGCTAAATTATCAAGTTCCAGGTTCAACTGAGAAACTCTGCCTCAGCGTAAACAGTAAAGCACAACTGGGTAAGATTCCTGACATCAGCCTTGGCCTTAGCATGTACACGCACACACACACATCAACACACACACATATATATACACACACACGTGCATGCACATATATGTACACACTCACATACATAGTTTCACACATGCAAACACATACATTTACATGCACACATACACTTATATAGAGACCCACATACCTGCACACATACACTTGTACACACGTAAACCCACATACATGTAATATACATATACACATGCACACACATTTACCCACATATCTATGTACACACATGCACTCACATACATACATATATATGTACACACATATCATATAAACATATAAGGTAAAAAGGAGAGAAACAGAACATTTTCCATCAGAGGGAAAATAAAGCAAGCATCATGCCAGTGGAGTCAGAAACCGTTGCTCTGTGGAGCAGGCATGTGTAGGACAGAGGAGGAACAACAGATGACTGTCCTCTTTAACTTCCCCCTAGAAGAAAGCGATTATTCCGTGAAATCAAGCTTATGGAGTGCCTTTTGCATGACATTTTTCTTAATGAAATAGCACATTGCATTCAAAGCGCTGTTGGTTCATAGTCTAACTGTCATGGGACAACAATGTCTAGCAGTTACTTGTGGTTGCTGTGATAAAACACTATGACCAGGGCAACTTTATAAGAGGTTATTTAGGCTTGCAGTTCCAGAGAGACAAGAGCCCATCGTGGCAGGAAGGTACGGAAGTATGGTACAGGCATGGTGGCAGAAGCAGGAAGCTTAGGGTTCATGTCTTCAAAGCACAGAGAGCAAACCAGAAGCAGGGTATCGATAGAATCTCTCAAAATCCACCAGTGACATACTTCCTCTACCAGGACTGCACCACCTAAGCATCCCCAAAGAGTGTTGCCAACTGGGGAGCACATATTTAAATACTTGAGCCTATGGGACATTCATTTTTATTATTAAAACCACTGTGGCAGGGAGAGATGTGCCACTTTACCTCAGCAGTGGGGAACAGAAGCAGGAGACCTCACACCAAGAGCCATTGTTCCCAAACACATGGCTTCTAGTGCCACTCTGTCTCCTACGATGGCATTGGGAAAGTAAGAATTGTCTTATTGGAGCAATTTTCAGACATCTACTTTTATTTATTTGTTTGTTTGTTTGTTTGTTTTGTATTTATCAAAAATATCTAAGTCTTTCCCCTGTCCTGTGATCCAGTCCCATAGCTCTGCCTACCTCTTTCAGGACTCATTTTCCTCTCTCCCTCTCTCCCTCTCTCTCTCTCTCCCCCCCCCCTCTTCAGCTCCGGATCCATTCTACCCATCCACTGACTGCTGCCTTGCAGTCAGCGCCAAGAACCGGCGCCATGGGACGATGTATATAAATAACCATTAATGTATGCTCTATAATGGGAACTCTCAAAGGCCAAGATGGACGGCTTCATATAGGCTAACACATCAATTGGGGGAAAGCTCTTTTTAAACATAATTGTTTGTGTATTCCCTCAAATACCAATCCCCCAGAGGCATGTTGTCACAAATGGCTGGCTGGGATGTTCTCAGGCTCTACTAAGGGAGAAATTACAGACAGGCAAGAGTCACTTACCTTCGTGTTGATAGTCCTGAGTTCCATGCTCAAAACTTGGGTTTCCAAACTGAGGCAGTTAGTCTCAGGCCTTGAGAAAAAGGCATATGGCTAGAAACTTCCAAAGCTGCTCAAGACGGAGGATTATTGATTGTCCAGGCCTAGTACACTAATACCGAGTATTCAGAGTCATGGTTCTTGGGTTCGGGACATCATGACCCTTGTCTCTTCACTCTTTCCTGGCTCCCTCTTGAACTCTCAGCAGTTCTTCTCAGCCTCTCTCGTGTCCTGCCTTCAGTTCTTCAGAACCTTTCTAGCTCCTTCTTGCATTTATGGGGATAGGGACTGGGAGAGTGGGGAGCTGTCCTAGTGGCACAGTTCAGAGCTGTGGAGCTGACAGCTCCTGGTGACTCTAGGACTCTCCATCAGCTCGGGGACTCTCTAGGACTCTCTATCAGCTCCGGGGACTCTCTAGGACTCTCTATCAGCTCCAGGGACTCTCTAGGACTCTCTATCAGCTCCGGGGACTCTCTAGGACTCTCTATCAGCTCCGGGGACTCTCTAGGACTCTCTATCAGCTCCGGGGACTCTCTATCAGCTCCGGGGACTCTCTAGGACTCTCTATCCGCTCCGGGGACTCTCTATCAGCTCCGGGGACTCTCTATCAGCTCCGGGGACTCACTAGGACTCTCTATCAGCTCCGGGGACTCTCTAGGACTCTCTATCAGCTCAGAGGACTCTCTAGGACGCTCTATCCGCTCCGAGTACTCTCTAGGACTCCCCATCAGCTCCGGGAGACTCTAACAGCTCCGAGGACTCTCTAGGACGCTCTATCAGCTCCGGGAGACTCTCTAGGACTCCCCATCAGCTCCGGGAGACTCTGACAGCTCCGAGGACTCTCTAGGACGCTCTATCAGCTCCGAGGACTCTCGGGGACTCTCTAGGACTCCCCATCTTCCTTTGGGCTTTTGAGGCAAACACTGTAGTCAGGAGTACTAGATCTCATCTGATTCTCATGCAACCAGGCAAGCACATGTTGACCAAGGATACTTCTTAAGAAGCCTTTATTGGGGCCTGTTGTAACTCTTGATGAGGGAGAGGAAAGCACAGGAGAAAAGCCTTCCAGACTGGCCTGAAAAGTATCCTAATCAGCCTGGTTATATCTCCAGGGCCCATGGGGAATGGGTGTGTTACCCAAGTTCAGAATTGTACTTTGCAACAATGACAGCTCAAGTGTCCACTTTCACCAAGACCATTCCTCCCCACCACATAAGGACCTATCACAAGAGGCACACAGGCCGGGCCCCTTCTGTCAATCATACCTTTTTGCTGGGCCACTAATCAATGTTCTCTTCTTCCTTTGGATATTGTTGTGGACTACTCTTCTGAATTCCAAAGCAGCTAGGAGTGGGACTGTCCAGAGCAGCCTTGAGTCAGGCAAGCTGGAGGGCACTGATCCACATGTGGACACCCTAGGTATAGCAGTTACTGATGCTCGTGTGGACCAAGGGCGCAAGGCCTCTGCAAGCCAAACTCAGAACCAACAGAGTCTGCAGTGCCCCTGCAGCTAGAGGCGGCTTCCTGGAGGACTGGGAAAGTGTTCAAAGCAGTGATGATCCCTATGTCATTCCTAGCAGTTTCCCAATGGGGGACCACACCGTTGACACTTCCTTCTCAAAGCTGAGTGGCACTGGGAAGCAACCGACAGGTGTCAATCAAAGAGTCAATGTCTATCTCCAATTATTCAGCTAATTTGAAAGAAAAATAAACATGAAAGGATGGGATGCCAGGCATGGTGGCATACACCTTTAATCCCAGGGTTCAGAAGACAGACCTGTGAGTTCAAGGCCACTCTAGTCTCCATAGCAAATCCCAGGCTTGTTGGGGATGCATAGTGAGACCCTGTCTTAAAACTAAACAAAGAAATGCCTCCCCAACATGGTCTACCCTTGACATGGACGTCTTCAACAGCACTTAACTCTTGGGAGATGTGCTGAGGGGAAGTGGCTGTTCCGCCAGCCTCAGGAGTTTCAGCCTCATAGTTTCTCCCCCAACATCCTGGATCTAGCAGGTGAGAGTGAACCAAAGGTGTACTGTCCGTGTCAGCCGAGCGGGACCACCTTGGTTATTGAAAACAGAGCTGGCTTTTACAGAATGAGAGCATTGTCCAGGGTAACTAGAACATTCTAGACTCAAGGTAGTTGTCAGTTTGAGCCTCATATAAAAATCTCCCTGCCTGAATAAGACTCTGGGAAAAGTGAAGGAATTTACACTGTGACCTGGTCACTCTGCCTATGTGAGAAGTAGACATGAGCTTAAGGGACTGTCTCTACGTTACCCTCTGTCTTAAGGGACTATCTCTCAAGTTACCCTCTGTCCTCTGAGGACTCAGTGAGTCACATCTCATTCTGAAATTTCCTCTCAAAGAACGTTTTCAAAGACTTCCTGTTACACATTGTAGAATCTACATTCATGTACTGGTTTACTCGGCAAACGTTGCTGGAAGGCGCTCTACATAGCAGGCAGTGTGCCAGACTTCGGAGACCAGGCTGTGGGCTCACGCTGCTGCCAAACAGGAGGAAAGGACCCTCTGAACCCGGCTTCTCACAGAGTTGGTTCTATGCCTTCATAGCACACATGATGCAGTTCATAGTTTTAAGAATATGAAGAAATAAAGTCTTTAAGCAAGCAGTTATTGTTTTAAAATTGCTGCAGTATTGAGAGCGGTGGCTAGGAGGCGCTCCAAGGACTGCCTGAATTGAAGGAAATCATTACCACATGCTGATGAGCTAAGAGACCAGTGTGTGTATGTACCTGCCTCTCCCTGGTGGCCCACAGGCACTTCAAACTACTAAAGAAGATGGCTTGGAGAAGGTGGGATTTCCAGTGGAGGCTCTCTTGTACCAATAAGTGAATTATTTACCTCAAAGATTATGCAGGGCTTCAGTTTGTCCCCTGCTAGGACACTGCCAGCAGAGCCATGCTGGAGATAGGCAAAGGGTAAGAGCAGACTCAAAAACTACCCCAGTATAGAGAGGAAAAAGACTATAAAGCACCAGAAAGACCAAGGAAATATAAATAAATCAAATGCCTGGCACTGGCCTTCCAAGGCATGGAGTCTGGGCTAAGAAAACGAGAGCCGCGAAAGCAATGCCGGTGGAAACTCGGCAGGGCTCAAGAAGACAGGAGACAAAGTCAATGTCAAGGGCATTTGATACCTCTCTGGGGGAAACAAAAACAGAGGTGAGTAAGCTCTGTTTATGGCTTTAAAATGCCATCTCTTGGACAACAGTCATAACAGAAAAGCTATGCTGGGTTCAGTCCCACGTCCAAGGTCCACTCAGAATCCAGGAAGAGTTCAACATTGCCTGCCACAGCCTGATCCACCCAGAGGCAAGGGGATTCTGGGTGTCTACTGTCCTCACAGCTCAGTCTTTCTTCGTTCTTCCCTTCCTCCTTCCTTCCTTCTTCCCTCCCTCCCTCCCTCCCTCCCTTCTCTCTCTCTCTCTCTCTCTCTTTCTCTCTCTCTCTCTCTCTCTCTCTCTCTTTGTTTTCCTGTTTTTCTTCCTCTCTCTTTCTTTTCCTTCCTTCCTTCCTTCCTTTTTTCCCTTTCTCTTCTCTGGTCCCTCTGTCTTTGTAAATTCTTTATAATACTCTTTTCTCACAACCCTTCCATTATCTCGCAGAAAGGTGAATAGTACTTATGCACCAAGATTGCCACTTTTACCAAGTATCTTGCAAAAATTCACAGCCTGTTGTTTTAAAGTCACCGCAATCACAATGTAAAGGGAAAAAAATAAGATTTTTCTAATGGTTGTCTGGAAGATTTATATTCCTAAAATGTAATTAAAAAGTAGATTTAGAAATATACTCAGCTATCAGAAAGATTAAATATTAATGTGGAGTGTAATTAATAAATTATACATCTCTTGATTACTAATGGCTTATTGACTGTAAAAGCCTAACATTATGGAATATTAGGGCAAACAAAGGCTTTTGGGGAATATTGCTCAGCTTCGGGGAGGAAGTAGCTGCTCTTGAGTTTTCAGAAGAAATCTCCATTTTGCAAAGAAAGTAAAAATGGACAGAACTGTCGCCATTCTTGCTCCTCCATCCATCCTGTACGTTTGAAGGTTCTCAGATTTGGTAGCTTCCTTATCAACATTAGTTGCACAGGGAAAATTTTATTGCAAATCCTATCAGCTTCTAAAATGAAAAGTTTTAATTTTCAAAGTATTTCTGACCTAATGTGTGACATCATCAGTAAGGGTGCCAGGGAAGAAAGGCATCTGAAGTGATGTGTGTGGTGTGTGTGATGGAGAATCTTCAGAGATCTTTGGAGAATCTGCAGGAGAGACACACCATGAATAGGCGATAAGCTTCCCACTGTTTCTCTAGAAACTAAGCTCCAGTTATCCTATAGTCTTAGTGATTTTCAAGGTAGCTGCCAGGATATCAGAGCCATAAAACAGCCTGAAGAAGACCTAGCTGACCAGCTTCCTCTTGGACGTACCATGGCTCACAGAAGATGGCAGAATGGAGGCATAAATTTTGCCCGCACCTCATTTTCCTTGTTCCATGCAATAACTGAGAGACTACAATAGCAGGTTTTCTTAAGGATCTTAACCTAGATGTTTTTGATCTTAAGAGTTTTTCAGGGAATGACACTAAAGCAAACTGTGCTCAAACTTTAGAAGTCAGCTGACAAGTAAGGTGGGACCACAGACCTAGAAACCAGTCTCATTTATCCTTTTGAAGTCAGGCTGTCTTTACACCACTTCCTGCCCAGCCTGCACCAAAGCAACAGACAACCATCAAGCCAATATGGAGAAGACGTTGTCGGGAATAATCTAAGCATCTTGCCCAAGAAGCTTTGCAGTAGACCCTTGCAGACAGAACAGGCTTCTCAAAGTCTAATACTTCCTGGGTCAAAGTTCAGAGTAATGGAGGTCTAACCCCTTATCATTGAGATCTCCAGTGAATGAGACCATGGGTCTTCTATCAACTTCAATGCTTGTTCTTCTGACAAAAACTCTCCCCTTGTACTAATGCTTTGTATACTGTGTCTTAATAACACTAACTTTGTCTGGATGTCCAACAACTATTTAATGTATGATCTGTTCGTCTATTTGTCTGTCTAATATTGGACCCAAAGCTTATCCATTCCTGCTGTTTTCCTGGCATGTTAGCCCTCTTTCTCAGGTTGTGGTGGAATGCTGTGTTAAATCTGGTTTCAGGAGAACTTGTTCTAACAGAAAGTAATGACGAAGATAAAATGCATCTAAACACACTATGTTAAACTCAGAAAAGACAAAAAGGCTTGTTCCATGCTGGAGAAATCCCATGTACTTATAGAAAAGGTAAAGAGAATGAAGAGATTTTTCTCTTTTAAAGTACAGCTTAATATTACTAAGGCAGAAATTAAAAATTAATATAGCTAGAGACACATCCCAAGACAAAAATGTCATCTAACTGTTGTGAATAGAGACTCCAGGTACTTAAGCCGGCCGTGACTACAAACTCCTTCATAGAAAAATGTTATGCCGCATCTTCTAAAATGTACTGGGGCTGTGATTCAATCTGGCCTTGTCATTGTGTTGGTGATGTGGACACGTTAGACCTCATTTGTATGCAGTTTTAATCCTTAGGACCACGCTTAGAGCCAAACATTTCCGGAAATGGACATTTTTGTGCTAATTCAATTGGGGACAAAATCTGTTCTGAAGCAGCATATAGCTATCCATGATCCACACCCTACCACCAGGGACATTGGCACATGACTGACAGAAATAATTGTGATTCTGTTGAAAACCTTGCTGGGACCACGTTGCAGTCTCTGAGAGTGAAGTGCTTCCTATTGGTGCCTGTACTTGGACTCAGTTCCCCAGTGTGGCACTGTTTGGGAGGTTATGGAAACTTGATGGGGAAACGCTGAAGGAAGTGGGCAACAGGATGTATATCGTGACTTCTTATCGTGCTACCTACTTCCTGTCTTCTCGCTACATGCTGACTGAAGATGCAGGGTGACCACCTGCTTCCCGTTCCCTCCGTGAAGCCAAGATGGACAGCATCTCCTCGCTGTGACCCACAATAACCTCTTGAGTTGTGTCTGTCAGGGTTTTCATCACAGCAGGAGAATCCTATACAGGATGTGTGTCACATTTTACCTCCCCAAGCCTGCAAACCTTCCCATTTCAGACCCGACACAGCTCTGAAGACGAATGTGGATTTACTTCATGCCTTACTCCTTCCACAATTATAAGCCACACTCGGCTCAAATTTGATTAGACCTCACTGTTGATTGCCTAACAACTTCCTAGCAACATCGGCCCAAGAGAGCCCTCCTTCCTGGCTGCTAGAAGGCCACAGAGATGGAGTTCAAACCTCGGGCTACAGCGGCAATGACAAGGAGAGCCTTATCTGTACCCTTTACTAACCTGCACAAACATTCTGGAATCTCTCAACAGCTTGTGGGAGAGAATGCCTAACTGCTCCCTATTTCAAAGTGAATGACTGGGTTCATGTGTGGTGGCCTTGGAAGAAAAGTGTTAGCCAATAACTTAAGCCCCAAATATAAAATAATCTTTTGGATCTATACTAAAGCGCTCTAGAAGTGAAAAATGGGGAATAATAATTAAATTTGAGATATTTAGACTTTCAAAACTCCTTTTTGTGGTGGTATTGATGAAAGAGATGTCATCAAATTCTCATACGGACTCACATGGGCCTGGTACTTGCAAGTTGGCATTCAAGTAGACTAACATAAAATAAGAATTTTCTGTAATGTCTTGTAATCAAAAGTTATCCCACATCTTCCTGTGTCTATCCATCAAGCTTACAATGTGAACGCTAGTCACAAAGTGCCACAGAACCCTCCCAGGCCAAAGATTCCCTGTGTAAGGCATTGGGAGCAATGTATTAACTCTTTGGAAGCCTCTCAAGGGCCATTTAACATATTCAAATAATAAGTCAGGAAATCAACACCAATTAATATTTCTGTGTGCCCGCAGGGTACTTGGCACCATCTCTTGGACTCAGTGGGAAGGAGCCATTAGCTGTCCCTGTTCTCAAAGGGCATTTTCCAAACAGACAGTAACACTCATCGGGTTCTTTCACCAAACCGCAGGAAGCCAACACAAAAATGGAGTGCTAGCACATTAAGAGACTGAGTTTTTTTAATGGCCAGCTTAGCCCAGCTGGGTTAAATCTGTGTCACTGAGGTAGTGCAGGGTGGCTGTGATAAACAAGATGATGACACAGGATTCTAAGGACAAGAGGAAAGAAGGGCTCCAGTTTGCTGGGGACACAGTTCACCCCTTCTCGGAACAGCTGAGAGACAATCTATCCATTTAACACTCATCCTGAGAGATCTCTTGGTGCCAAGCACTGCCCTACATTCTGGGGGAAGAAGTGGGTGTGACGTAGCCCCTGACCTCTCAATACAGTGGCAGTGCTCGTGGTCCCCATTTGGGGCATGTTGTGTATGAGCTAATATGTGACAGTATTATAATGGCTGGCACGTGTGGTAAGTGGCATATCTACCACAGTAGTGAGGCTCTGACGGTCTACCTGAGACCTGTATAAAACTGGGACCACCAAGACCCTGCCACGGAGAGGGAGGAGTGCACAAGGCCCCTCCCCTCCTGAAGAGTGACAGTCAGTTAACAGTTGCGGAGATGGGGAGAAACTTTTTTCAATGGTGTAGTAACTTGTGAGACGCCCATGTGTTATAGGAGGTCCTTCTGTCCATGTGTTGCTTTCATTGGTTAATGAATAAAGAAAGTGGCTTGGCTTGATAGGGTAGAGCAGAGCTAGGCAGGGAAAACTAAATGGAAGGCTGGGAGAAAGGAGGAGAAGTCAGAAGTCATGGAGCCCTGCAGGAGCCAGATGGAATTTACCCAGTAAGGCACAGTCACTTGGCAATACACAGATTAATACAAATGGGTTAAATTAAGATGTAAGAGTTAGCCAATAAAACTAGAGCTAATGGGCCAAGCAGTGTTTTAATTAATACAGTTTCTGTGTAATTATTTTGGGGCAAAGTGGCCGGGAACCAACAAGCGGCCTCCTCCAACACCCATGCTCCTGTAAGCAACCCCGATGAAACTCTTTATACCATGAAAATAGAAGGGGACCAGTTAGGAAGAGGAAGGGGATACAGAGAAGGGGACAAGAGAGGAAAATGAGGCACAGGTGATGAAAACGGATGATATCCTCCTACAGCTATACAATTTTGTATAACTAATAAGGACAATAAAACATGTAAAATAGCCTGTTTGTGGGACAGACATGTAAATAGACATTTCAATGCAGGAAGATAAGAAGAAGCAGAAGAGGCCAGGGCAGCAGCCATGAGGGGAGAGGGCACCAGAGCAGGGCCAGCATGGGGAGGTAGGAATGAGAAATCTGGTTGGGGTGTCTACATGGAGGGCCAAACTTCTGATCTTTAGGTGTCCTGTTTAGACTGCCCTGTGGCTTCACATAAATCCTGTTGGAATCTCTGTTCTGATCATGCATCCTGGCCTATGCTCCCAAGAATTAAAGACTATCTTGTCTTCAGGTGAAAGCATTGATTCTGTGAACCCTGTGTCCTCCAGGAGGTGCTTTACAGGATTTTGATCCAGGGAAGGGGTTGGTCTTCTGGTCCCTAATTCTACATGACCTCCCAGTATGGTTGATTCTGTAATTCTTCAGCACCCCCAGTGGGGAATGCAGTGATGCCTCCTTCCAGATGACTGTCTTCAATAGATTCTGTACACAGGAAGTCAGCTGTTACCACCAGATATGGACTCAAAGTGCCAATAAACACACAGAGAGGAGAAGGGGACCATCCTATTTGTAGTGCCACCACCAGGGTTTGAGAGATGAGACTGTCTGGAAGCAAGAGCTGGCAAGGGTCATAGCCGTGGTGCATCCTGTGTCTCTGGTCTGTAGATGCTGGGCCAGGGTGAGTGTAAACAGAGACTGGGCATTCATTTCCTGGCTTCCCAGACCCGAATAATCACATAGAAATTATATTAATTACAACACTGTTTGGCCAATAACTTAGGCATATTCTTAGCTAACCCATTTCTATTAATTGGTGTATCACCACCAGGCTGTGGTCTACCAGTAAAAGGTTCTGGTGGCATCTTTCTCCTTCAGCAGCTACATGGCGTCTCCCCAACTCTGCCTACTCTCTCTTATATATCTCCTCCAGCCTGGCTATATTCTGCCCTGCCATGGGTCAAAGCAGTTTCTTTATTAACCAATGGTAATAAAAACATATTCATAGCACACAGAGGGGAAACCCACATCAAGTGTCCAGGACTCAAAACCAAAGAGAACACCCCTGACAGAGGCATAACACTGTCCACATCTGCCACTAGGAGAGAACAGCAGATCCTGCCGTAACTCAGGTGCTTTAGGTCCCAAGCCCTGGGGCTAGTAACCACAGTTGACTATACAGGGCCACCCATCTAGATACAGCAATTAAAGATGTGAGTAACAGAGAAAAGCAGAGGTGGGAGATGACTCAGTGGGCCTGTTGGGAAGAGGTCCAGATAAAGGGTCCAGTGACTCCCACAGCCAACTTCTCTGTACTGACATGAAATGAAGGTTTAAATAGAGATCAGGAGATACTGTGAATAATTAAACAGTCCTGGTAGAGGTGCGCTCTACCCATTACTTTCCTATAAGTTGGTCTATAGACTGTTACTCTGTTAATTACTGTCATCACTGGAGATAATCTGAGAGGCCCCTGGGGAGTGTCTGGTACGCAGTAGGTGCTTAATAAATGATAGAGATTCTCCAGAAAGGGCAGACAGCTTAAACCACAACTTCTATCTGTGAGTCACTGAACAATTCTATGGTCCTATTTTTTAATGATAGAGAGTGAGCCTAGAATGTCTACTGGGCACTCATGAGTGCAGATCCGGCATTGAGAGATCATCGTTGGTCGTCAATGGATTCTCTTTGTTGTACATTCATGACACTATGGATGTCTTTCTGATGATGATAATATATGAGTTTGGCTACACACTGCTGGACCCAACTTGTCTACCCTGACTCTGTATCCATTGCTCTTTATATGATCCCATGTGAGGAGAGTAAACCAGGTCATGACAGGCAAGGAACTCATCCTGGAATCCTGGAGAGCCACAGAGTGTTTTCTTCTCAAAACTAGTCTCATTTTAGCTTTTCGACTTTCTTTCTTTTCTTTGTTTATCTTGGTCACTGATATCACTGAGCTGGCAAATCCTTAGTATAAAGCAATACTTTGACCTTTATGGTATGATCATGTATGTTTTGCCCATTGGGATAGAAGTCTGGTACCTGGATGTGGTTGCACATGTCTGTACCCAGATTCTCCACACTTACTAAGACACTTGAGTTCACCTAAAATGTTTCTCAACATGCCTTGCCTTGGTGTGGAAGGAATAAGTACTCAATGATTCACATGTTGAGAACTTAGACTTCACTATGGAGATGTTGAGAGGGAGTTGTGAGGACCCTAGAGGTGGAGTCTAGGGAAAGGGAAAGGGGAGGGGTGTCATTGGGAGCACTACACTCAGAAGTTACTGATGAAGTTCTCTTGGAACTCTGCCTAGTTCCTATCAAGTTATAAAAAAAAGAAAGTGTGGCCCTGACTCCCAAGGTCTTCTCTGTGCTTCCCTCAGTGGTAGCAGAAGAGGTACTCTCGGCCTTGAAATGTGAGGTAGGCCAGCTTCTGTTTGGAATAAAGGATGCATTGCTACAGTGTGGCAAAATGAACTGAATGACCTCTTCTCTGTAAATTAGCCAAGAGCCACATCTCTCAGACTCTTAAAGTTGGGAGTTGAAGTGACTCTCACATTAGACTTCTTCCTGCTGCTTGGAAAAATTAATGAGTGTGATGAGCGGCCTTTACCACACTGGTTTGTGGAGGGGCTGGACATGGATACAGGATGCCCTTCCTAAAAACACATACAATATTTCTCTACCAACCCCCCATCTTGTGTTGTTGTAGCCCTGGAACTTTCTGAATAGATCAGGCTAATCTCAAACTCATAGAGATCCCTCTGCCTCCTTCTGTCTCCTCCTGCCTTGTCATGCCTCTCTTGCCTCATCCTGCCTCCCCTGCTTCCTCCTGCCTCTTGCTCTCAAGTTCTGGGATTAAAGGTGTGTCTCAGTTATTTTTCAGTTGCTATGACAAAGCACCGTAATGAAGGCATCTTATAAAATAACACATTTTATTTGGTACTCACAGTTCCAGAGGGTAAGAGTCCATGACTGTCAATGGCAGGCAGCCACGGCACCGAAGCAGTAGCTGAGAGCTTACGTCTTGACTCACAAGCACAAGACCGAGCTAACTGGGAATGGTGTGGGATTTTTGAAACCTCAAAACCCACCCCCAGTGACCCACCTCTTCCAACAAGGCCACACCTCCTAATCCTTCCTAAACTGTTCCACCAAACTGGTAACCAAGCATTTAAATATATTCTCATTCAAACATCACAAGGTGTATGCTGTCACCTTGCACATACTTCTCGGTGCCCTGAACTTCTGTGGACACAGTGGATATACAAGCTGAACTTCTGTGGACACAGTGGATATACAAGCGCCATAGCATTTCCTGTTCACTTTGCTGATTAGAAAAATGGTGTCTTGCTTTACTATGGCCTTTTTAGCAACACGTAGTATTAATCATTTTTGCTAATTATTAATTTTCCAGTTATTTTTTTCTTATATACTATTTTTTTATTTTAAATTATTAGGTATATTTTTGTATGTCAGCAAGAGTTAGCCTTTATTTTGTGTTTTTGGGGATACTGTTCCTGGGACATCATTTGTCGTGTAGCTTTACTTGAAAGACCTGTGTCATACGAAAAGTTTCAGTGGTTAAATAGATGTACACTTAACTCTCTGTTCTTTCCTTTTACTTTACCTCCGGCTCTGTGTGTGTGTGTGTGTGTGTGTGTGTGTGTGTGTATACATGTGTCTGTGTGTGTGCATGAGTCTGTAGGGGCCATGTATATATATATATGCATGTGTCTGTGTGTGTGCATGTGTGTATGTGTCTGTGTGTGTGTATGTGTCTGTGGGGGAAGTGTATGCATGTGTCTGTGTATGTGCATGTGTATGTGTGTGAGAGTGTGTGTGCAGCATGTGTTTCTGTGTGTGTGTAAACATTTTACTGGTTATATAAGGTTCTTTTTCTGAACTCTGTCATCCTTTGAAGTTGATTTGTTGGTGTTGGTGGTAGTAGTGGTGGAGATGGTGGTGGTAGTTTTTTGGGTTGTTTTGGTTTTTGGAAATGGTTGCAGAATTTTTATCCAAATGGGAGTGAATTGTATGGGCATAATTTGCTGAATTATTTTAAATTTATGGATGAGATGCCACCTTTGTGTATATAAATTTCTATGTATTTATGCTCCCTTTAAATCTTGAGAGACCTCTGGAATATTCTATATAAGTGATGTGTCTGCTCATTATCCAGATCCAACTGGTTCAACACTGTAGATGTGTTAAAATCCTTTAATATGTGGTTCACACGAGCTCCCTATAACAGTCTCCTCAATTCCCATTGTGATATTTGAGTTTTCATGACTTATCTCTTATATTTATTCTTCCAAATGAAATTAGTGTTATTTTTCAAGTTTCAGGCAGGTGGTGCGGGCTGTGGAACTTGGTTCAGATATTACACTGGCATCATTATATAATTCATTTTAATAATCCAGAGTCTCTTTGTCATGACAAGCTATTTCTGGATCTGATTTTTCATGTTCTTTAGCCAGAGTTCCAAATTCTTCCCTCATAAATGTTACTTATGTCTTCAAATTTTTATTTCTAGAAAATGTGTGTTTTGCTGCTACTTAGGATATAATATTTTCCACTGCATTTCCTAATGGGTTTAAGAAGCATGCTTTAACTTACAGTTATGTGTCTCCAGAAAGAACAGACCTAAGGACTGCATGATATATAGCTCATTGGTAGAGCATTTTCCTGGCTGAGGTGAAGTCTAGGTCTCTGTCCATAACACCACAAAAAAAAGGAAGACTGTATTCAAACTAGTTTGGGAGCTTGGTATTCAGTACAAACCTCTATTCAGTCACAGGAGGACCAAAGAGGTATTTGCCAGTAGTGACTATAATACAGCTGGGAGACAGCTCGACAGCTGAAATGTCTGCCAAGGTGTAAACACTGGGCACAATGGCACATGCCCCAGTACCAACACTGGGGAGCAGAGACAGACAGATCACTTGAGCACACTGGTCAGACAGCCTTATCAAACTGGCAGTCTCTGAGCTGAAGAGAGACCTGTCTGGAGAAGCAAGATGGGAACTGGTGAGGTGGTTCAGCCAGTTAAGTATATGCCACATATAAGTCAGCTAAGTACCTGCTATGTATATGAGCCAGGATCCCCCAACACATGTGTAGAAAGCCTGTAACAAAAGTCTGGAATCCTAGCACAACTGTTGGGGAGTCAGAATCTGGCCCAACCCAGTGAGCTCTAGGTTCAGGGAGAACGTTTCTCAAAAGATAAGGTTGGTAAGTAGTAAAAGACACACAACACCAACCTCTGGCTTTCACGTGTTCCCATGCATACACTACACTCACGTGTGTGTGTGTGTGTGTGTGTGTGTGCATGCACACGTGCGCTTACATGTGTACACACACACACACGGGGGGGAGGGAGAGGGAGGGATGAAGGGAGAGAATGAGGGAGGGAGAGAAGTACCAGAAGAGAAAAATCTTGTCCTTACATCAAGTTTAACTAGAAGTTAATGTCTATTCTCAGACAAATATGACTTCTAGCAACAGGAAGGGCCCTACTGGTCAGAATACTTGAAGCTTCTGGAATATGACAAAGATGCATTTTTAAGATTTTAATTTGATGAAATTTTAACCTAGAGAAAAGCTTCAAGGATAGCATGATGTGGCTACACATGTGCATTTCCCAATCCACTCTGTGTGTGTGTGTGTGTGTGTGTGTGTGTGTATCCCCCATCTTAGGATGTAACACCCTTCATGAGTAGCACAGTCTAGAAGTAACAGGTGCACAACCTTGGAGCCTAGGTCTTCAAGGTCTTGAATGCTTCTCTTCGCATCCTGGACCTCTGCCTCCTTGGCTTCAAGAGGAAGGAGTTATATCTAAATCCCATGAAGGTCCCTGTATGTTGTCGCTGATAATGGTGGCCTGGGCACTGCAAGTCCAGACCTGACAGAGGGGAAACCCTGGAATCCAGCAGAGAAGCTGAAGAAGCACAACCAGAGACAGGAGTGTGGGTGCTCAGAGGAGTGTGGTGCTCAGAGTGGGGGTACTCAGTGCAGTGAGGATCCTTTTAGAGCAAAGTCGTTCCTTCATTCTGAGGAGGAAAGGGAACAGCTCTCTCCAGTTCGGTACCAACCAGGGAGACACAAAGCCGGACTGGCTGTGAGTTACTAAATATCAGCCTATTGCACATGAGACCTCACTGATATTCTCTAATTGAATAGGAAGTTTGAGGAAAGTCAAGAGTAGAGAAACATTTTCACAAAATTCTTCTTCACTCTGAATTCACACGGTCACAGTGATGACAGGGCCATCGTGGGGGTACAGGGCCCCTCAGATGGAAGGGACAACATAGAGACATCATGAGGGTTCAAAGGCCTCAGACAGAAGGACATTTTAGAGACATCGTGGGGATACAGGGCCCTCAGGGGGAAGGGACATCTTAGAGACAGTGTGAGAATTTAATATTAACTTTAAAAAGTTAGGAACTGGAACCTTCATTGTTTTGCAGAGGCAATTAAATATAAAGTGATTTAAAAAAAAAAACCAAACAAGAAAAAACATTCAGAATATCTCTTGGCCTTCAGCCTGAGAAAGACAAACTATTTCCCTGTTTGTTCTTTAAATTTGCTTGGCAAACCTTTCCCCTATGCTGGTCCTAATAAATCATCACACTCCACCAGTGTATTAAATGTACTCCAAATTTTCAATTAGTGACCGTCTCTCTGGTGAGGCCAGCTAGGTCGTATAGTTCTTTTCTTAAGATTCTCAGTATTCTCGAGCACCCGGGACGTGCACCTGCCAGCCCAGCCTCGACCCTCTCTCATTTTCTTAAAAGCCGGAACTGTTTCATTTTTCACTCTGGATTTTTAAAGCAGTTGGAAAGCATGAAAGAGAAGGGGGCCAGCCAGGGAGGTAAATAAATCTATCACGGTGAAAAGGCGACGAAAGACCTGGGCCCGGCGTTTCCTCAATTTGTTCTGGAAATGATCCTTGACACACGCATTGACTGTGGACCAGCTCTTGATTTTCAGAGGGAGATGGGGAACAAAAGATCCAGTTCTTCTCAAACACAAACGGGAGTCATTAGTTCCCACTTTCTCCTCTTCACGTTTCCAGGGATGTTAATAAGTAGCTACATAGACTTCTTTGAATTCTATGCCTGCTCCCTTCTCTCTCCCACCCCCACCCCCCCGCAAGACGCATGCAGTTGGGCGGTTCATTAGTTAAGAGGACTGGCTCTAAGAAAGCCCTGGAAAAATGGACACCAGCCACTTAAGACACGTGGACACGTCTAGCAAACGGAACAACTAAAATGTGGCTGAAGAGGTGAGAAGCAAAACTCAAAGTGAACAGTGTGGCGGATGTTCCGAGTGTGGCACCAGTGTCCCACCGTGGTCCTGCACGATACTCTGGGCCCCCTGTAAGAACATGCTCTTTCTGATAGTTTTCTCTGGAGTTCTGGGGGAGGGTGTAACTGGCTCCACCCTAGTCAGCGCCGGCTGGAGGGTACACGTTAGGTCTTCTATCCCTGTCCCGCGGGGTGTTCTGTTCTGTTCCGTCTCCCAAAGACATGCCTTGTGAATGCAACCATCGTATACTACCTCAGCAAGGACTGTGGGTAGCAATCGGCCTTGGGAGAAAGAGAAATGTCTCCCCCTGGAGGAGGCACAGGCAGGCTCGCTGCCCACTGTGTGAAATTGCCTTCCCCACACTTAGCGTTCCAACCCATTGATTGGACCAAACCGAAACCACGTCTTCGGAAAAAGAGAATCTAGTCATGGAGTCTCAAGTTTCTTGCTCTTCTGTAGTCCTAATCTCTTTCATCCCTGTTGTCCTGGTTTCACACCCTCCACCAGCATCCTTGATCCCAGGGAAGGGCGTTGAGCCAGCCTGTAAGTGTGGCAGAGATCTCAGACCCTTCTCACTTTTTAGCTCTCCCACTCAGCCCATACTGGAAAAAATAGCAAACCCAAGAATTGAATTTCTATTTGGTTGAAACTAGAATAATCATACTCTCATAAAATTTACCTTAAAGGTTTACTTCATCTATGAATCAAATAAGAACATAATTAAAATGGGATTTTTAAGAAACGGTGCTCCAAGGACTTGGGAACTACAGTAACGGAAGCTGAACCATCCAAATACACAGCAATCGGCACATACACCAGAAGCCCTAGTGCTGATACTCTGTGTCCAACAGTAACGCTGCCTTAAAATTCAGGATGTGGCAAGTCCCTTCTCCTAAAGGACTGTGTGTGTGTGTGTGTGTGTGTGTGAGAGAGAGAGAGAGAGGGGGGGGGAGAGGCAGACAGACAGACAGACAGACAGACAGAGAGGCAGAGAGGCAGACACATAGACTGCAATGGTAAAACCTCCATATAATTCCAACTTTTGTTTATCTCTTATCAGATATTTTTTTTACTGCACGTCCTTGTTTATTTGTTGTAGCGCAAAAAGAGTCCATCTCGCTAAGTGCATATATCCATATTACAGATGGAGGAAAATAATTATAATTAGCAGGGAGAAAAATAAAAATTGTTAGAACATGATCTGTTTTAGTTGAAAGGAAGCGCAGGGACATTGCTGGTGATGGCCTGGCTGAAGACCAAGGGTTCTCTCACTTGTGGGCAATGAGTGTGACAACCGCATAGACATAGCAGAAGTGGAGACGGCGGACTTCACCCTGTGCAGCCACCATGGACCAGGCTGTTCAGAAGGAGCCATGGCTGGGATGGCTGAGGAGCATTACTTTTTACATCTTGTCAATAGTAAACAAAACACAGTTCAGCCAAGTTCTCTTTGTGCTGTCTGTAAAAGTCGAGGCTGGGTTTGCTGTCCTTGACTCTCTAGGTTCCACTGAGTTACCCCCATCAGCACGCCATTTCTAAATGCACACATAAGAAAAGATGGAGGAGACGCTGACCTCCTGGCTGGCTGAATTATCCTTGCTTCAAGGAAGAAAGCAGAGACCCAGAGTCCGGAGAATAACTTCCCCTGCTTCCTATGCTTTTTCAGATTAATCTGAGAATGACACCAAAAGGCCAAGGTAAGAAATGCAAGCAGCGAGGGTGAAGTCAGAGACTCTCGCTGTTGGATTGGCATAGACACGCAGTGACGGAAATCACGTCCTACACAAGCACACACATCGCTGTCATTTTGTTTCTTCAAGAACTTCCCGTGTCACACGGAAATAAAATGAACCATCTCCGCTAAAAATAGAGCACCCCTTGCCCGGCTCTGACTCTGATTTGGTCAGCTACTGGGGGAGAGCAAACCTCTTCAAACACACAATCGCTTATTGAGGGCTGGCACCACCCAGGCCTGTGCTGGATGCTGCCAGCTCAGAGGGGCATGACTCGAGCTGGTATCCTGAGGACTCTATTATAATACAGACTTTTTTTCCAAGATAAAAAATTAAAATGAATATGTGACTTCGTGTTTTTCCACAGCCTCTGAAGAGTGAATTTTTTTTTCCCCAAATTCTCTGTAAAATGGAAACGCAGAGAGAAAATAAGATGTGGTTTCATTCACCATTGCCAACTATGGAGTCTAACCATGACAGGAGCAGAGAAGTTACATGCTCTGTGTTTTGGGTCTTTCTTTCTTTCTTTCTTTCTTTCTTTCTTTCCTTTTCTTTCTTTCTTCTTTCTTTCCTTCCTTCCTTCCTTCCTTCTTTCCTTCTTTCTTTCTTTCTTTCCTTTCTTTCTTTCTTCTTTCTTTCTTCCTTTCCTTCCTTCTTTCTTTCTTTCTTTCTTCTTTCTTTCTGTCTTCCTTCCTTCCTTTCTTTCTTTCTTTCTTTCTTTCTTTCTTTCTTTCTTTCTTTTTTTTGAGACAGGGTTTCTCTTTGTAACTTTGGTGTCTGTCCTGGAACTTTAGACCAGGCTGGCCTCAAATTCGCAGGAATCCACCTGCCTCTGCCTCCCGAGTGCTGGGATTACAGGCGTGCACTACCACCTCCCAACTCACAACCTCTGATTTCCTTGTGTTTTTTTAGGGTCGTCACTTGTTTCTTAAAATTCTCTTGGCAGAAAAACAAGACGGTCTGGGAACCGTGGTTCAATTAGACCTAAGAGACTTAAGGCCGAGGCCGAGCACACCTCAGCCTTAGCTAAAAGTCGGGGGTATATTTTTCTCTGACTCAGCCTCAATTGCAAGGAAGGAAGTGAAAAGAAAAGCAAGCCTCACCTCAGCCTGCCCCTCTACTGGAAGTCTGGAGCTGAACTGTGAAGAGTCACATGAAGTTACAGGTAGACTCTATAGTGCCCATGTGTATACGAAGTGTCCTAGGGAAAATTCCTCACTTCAGTTCGCAAGTTGGGTGTAAGCCACACACTAGACAAGGACTTTAGAAATTTATATGTAATTTATATGTAGATTAAATATGAATTTAATCTTGGTATGAATTCCTCAGAAACACTAGAGTAAATAAACATTAGGAAATAGAATTCACAGATTATTGTATGAGAAAAAAACTATAGAGAATGTGCAATAGGAAATTGAGAGGATTGAATTACAATGTAAAACTTGACCCAGGAAGCATGGTCAAAAAAATACAAATTCATGAAAAATTTAGAGTGATAGAGAAGCCTTTAATACACCATCTTAGGGTTATTATTGCTGTGAAGACACACCATGACCACGGCAGCTCTTACAAAGAAAACATTTCATTGCAGTGGCTCACTTACAATTCAGAAGTTTAGTCCATTATCATGACAGGGAACATGGAAGCTAGTTTGGATCTTGAATACTATTCAAAGTCCTGGATGCTGAAGGCTTAGTCTCCAGCATGTGACATTATTGGGACATGATGGAACCTTAGTAGGCAGGGCTCAGTGGAAGGAAGTTAGGTCCTTAGAGTCATGTCCTTGAAGAGGATATTGGGACAATCTCCCTTCCTGTTTCTTTTTGCTCCCCAGTCATGAAGTAAATATGTCTCATTTTTCACACACTCCCACCATTATGGACTGTGCCACGCCAAGCTCAAGAAAATAGAGTCAAGTTACCATGAGCCTAAATAAACCATTCCTGCTTCTTGGCTCCTTAATGCTGTGTTTGCTAGTGTTAACAATCTCATCAGCCCAAAGGGTTCCAGTGCCCTGCCTGTCTCCTGGGCCACTGCACAGCCACCTTGTGTTCCCATCTCCCTACCACTTCTTTTCCCAAGTGCATTCATTCCCTAAACAACCTCAATGTGGTCAGCAAGTCATCTGGTAGCTGTTTGAAATTATCTTGTTTTTGCCTTCTTTGTTCAACAATTGTTATTTCAGACCTAAAGGTTACACAACTATCAGAAGGTGGAGGGCTCCCTCTGACTTCGATGTGGGACCAAACTTTCTGACTTAACATTCTTGAGCTGAGACTGTAGCTCCGCTTGGTAGACTACTCATCTAGCATGTATAAAGTCCCGAATTCCATCGCAGAAGCCAAGTGAGGTGGCACAGACACATGTCTTCCCAGTACTTGGGAAGGGGGGACAGGATATGCAAAAATTCTAGGTCATGCTTGGTTACATAGTGAACTCAAGGCCAGCCCAAGAAAATGAGGCTCCATTCAAAATAGGTAAAATAAAGGTAAGTAAAAAAATAAACGGCTACTGTAGAAAGATAGCATCCCCATAGCTCCAATTACTTATTCTCTTTGTTTATTTCTGACCAAAGTAATGTTCTTTGAAAAGATACAGGTATGAGACCCCGCCCATGTCTAGCTCTGCTGGGTAATAAAAACAGAAATATTGTTGACATCTCTACAGCAAAGTCAACTATCACACCTTCCTTCTTATGACTAATGAAAATGTACATAAGTTAAACAAATATTTAAACCTTCTATTTCAGTCTTACATGTGAAAACCAGATTTGAGAACAAATCTAACTTATTTATGTTTTTTTTTTAAAAGACAATGAACTTAAAGTACAATGATTTTTTTTTTATATAGTCTAAAAAGTTTGTGTAAATGCACACCATACATGAGATTATCTTTGTGGTCACATTGGTGCCATTTGGTAACTTCTGTTCATTTCTAAAACACCAACATTTGTGCTCATATTACTACTTTACAATATCACAAATGTATTTGTATGATGTAATAATTGAATATCCAAGATCTGGGGGAATTGTTTTTAGATATTATTTATCACAAAAGACATCAATTTAGTGTTTGCTGAGAAAATAAAAGTATGTCTTGAGAAAATAAAAATGAATTCAGTGGCCAATAGAAAAGGGTGTGACGCAGTCACACATCCAAGGGGCTAAGTGCTTCAGAAGTATGTGCCTTCAGAATGGGTTTTCTTGTCAAGCAAACATTTATTTTTTGAAAGCACTTTGTTTGACATAGAAATGCATAAAAAGGGGCTATACACATACTTAAAAAACTTAAAATAGTAACCAGTCCTGCCTTATCCCAAGCATAGCTCGTCACTCATATGTGTAATCGAATCTTCTAGACAGGTTGGCTAACCTGGGCCTCACACCTGCTCTCTTGACATAGATGCTATCTCAATGTTGATGATGCTTAATTGAGATCAAGGACAACAATAGATTTGATGGTTTTGTTGGATTCCTTGCTAACTGTTAGATGTACATCCCCACCTTTCTCGACCAGCCTCTGACTCCACCCTGGTCTTCACCAGAAAGAGAGACAGTTTTGTTTCTCATCCTCAAGAAACAGACTTTTACAAGATGGTCCAAGCAATAATCTTAACAGTTTGGAAGAGGTTAACACAGTCCCTCGAACGTCACATCTTAATGAAACTAACACAAGCAGAAAGGGAAAACTCTGAAGGGGTTCGAGTTTAACGTAGAATTTAGTTTATAAATAAAATTTGAGTCAAGCAACTCAATATCCACATGGCTTATCTATCTTTTAAAAAATACATAAGGAAGAAATAGCAACAAATCTCTCTGGAGTACAGAAAGGGGCCAGTTTATACTGAGATCTGCAAGAAGATTACAAGAGGGAGAAATTAGAGACAAACTCACTTTGTTAGCTGCAAATTCACAAATGAACTACCTGCAAATGAAGCAAGCAATGCAAGAGGACACTTAGAAATGCGTCTATCTTCTAGGGAGGCATGAAGGAATTAACATTAGAAAGCCAACAATATGATTCACAAATGAAAGGAGAGATCATATGATCATTCAGAGTCAGAAAAATATTAAATTCATCTAAAGATTGAAAAACAAACTCAGACTAGAAAGGAACCTTCTTAAACTCTAAAGAAATCAAGGGCCAATAGTGTACTTGGGCAAAATCGAAAGGGCTCCTTGGGTTCTGACGTGAAATATTTTAACCTTTTTTAAGGGTCTATCTAACTTTTGGCACTTTCTAGGAGATGCAAGAAAAATGACTTAAATGACCAAAGAGAGTCACAAGAGAAGCGAACTCTCATAATGCACAGAAGATGACTTTGAGGTGTCCCTGCATGAGTGTGGGCTGCAACCTTTTGACATTCTTGTGAAGTCACTCTCAAGTTTGTGGTAGTTCAAAAAACCTTAAAAACTACTCTACAGTAGTTTATTTATGCACTAATCTTGCCTTTAAATCTTTATTGTATTTTTATTAATTTATTTTGTGTGTATATGTGTGTGGGCCTGTGTGTACCATGGTGGCAGTGTGGAGCTCAGAGGACAGCTTGCGGGAGTTGGGGAGAACAGGAGAGAAAACTCAGCCAGCTCACCTGCCCTTCTCTCATGTTTTCTACATCTTGCTGTGATGACATCTTTGCTGAACTCAGAAGCACTGCTGCCAATCCCTAAAACATCAGCTCCCAGTGAACCACATCCGTGGAACACAGATGCCAGGATATTAAGCCTACACCCCAAACTCACTGTAGATGGGTTCCCGTTGAGCAAAAGCAACACCTACAGGTCCACTGAAATTAGCCGACTAGCAAAGTAACACCCCTGCTTGCCATGAGTTCCCATGCCTTCCCTCAGAGACCATGCTGAAGAAGCTGGTCACAGGTCACCCATCCCACCTCTGCCTCCTGAACAACCTGTGTTTGCCTTCATGGGTGGCATGCTTCTTCTATGGTGCGTAAGAACCCGTCTGTTCTCTATTTATCCACTCTGAATCTGCGGCCCTTCCACCCCTAAATAATAATAAACATGTTCGAAACCAATATTAAGATCAGAAGTATCTGTATAACTTACCAGGAAATTCTACAAATAACCTGAATATTTTCTGTGTGAGAGGATTTTTTTTTAAAAAATTATGTTTGAAATAGTTTCTAAACTTATTCATGTGTTCTGTTTCTTCTTGGGATGGTATCAATCTGCTTTCCTGAGCTTCAGCACGTGGTCATGTCACAGGTTATACTGTCTTGCTCTTTTACCCAACCACGCTGAGCCTCTTCTTCCCAGCTCATCAGGGCCTTTTGGACCAGGGCACAGAATGTGCCCTTAGTTTGAACTGTTCCTGCACAGAGCATTGTTAGTTCCTTCATCGTCATCACTGACTTTCTCTGTCACTTCGTCGAAAGTCGATCCCTCCTCCACGACCCTTCCTTCATTTCTTACATCACTGGTTTCTTGTATGCTATTTATTATGCCATTGGCACTGACTGCAATCTGGAATCATATTTCTCTGTTCTTTTACTTGTGTTTGTGGCAAGATGAGTTTCTAGGGCTCTAGGGCTTGAACTTTGTGTATGGTAGGTAAGCACTCTCCCCTGGAATTGCATCCTGGGTGCCTATTTTACTCTCCTGTGAGCTGTATCTCAATGAGTCAGAATTCCTAAATTTTCACAATCTTAGCTAAGTACATGGTATTCAGCGGTGTTAATATAATATTTGACTGGAAGATTAAAAATAAAGGTCAGACAGGTGTAAGGAAACAGTGAGAAGATGTATCTGGAGAGCTGGCGTTGTTAGGGCGTGTGAAGGACAGCTGGACATCTGGCTACACTGTGGGCAGGTCATGCAGGTAGGTGCACAGATATCCTGAGCATCCTTTACTACTGCCTTTGAGGAAAGTCAGACTACCTATCTGAATGCCTGGGGCTCATTGCCACTTACCCACTCAGGCGCCAGTGCCACGCCATTAAGTCTCCACCTGGAAATGATATAACAAAGAATTAGATGGAGAGAGACACAAAATGCACATCTATTCTTTCTAGGGGTAGGAGACATCTTCAAAAATTAGATTTATAAGACAAATATCAGTGTGCATCGATTTCCCTGTGATGCAAATCCTGACATCACTGAGAAAGTGCCCCACCTCAGCAATCATACAACAGGAAATGGAGAAAGGCCAGGGTTTAGCTTGATCCAGGCGTCGTCACTTGATAGATACACACAGGAAATTAGGTCGATGGAATAACTTTTCCCAACTGAGAGATTTACCGCCCAGAAGAGAAAGATGCTTCGATCGTCTCAGCTTCTGATCTCCTCGTGGTAACTCTCAAGGCTGCTCTGTGTCTGTCACTCAGAACTGCAAAGAAGGGAAGGCGTGAAAAGCCCCCCCCCCCCCCGATGTGCACTCTTCTTCCTAACACTCCAGAGCAATGACCATGACCTTTTCGATCCAGGTGGAAAGACTGTAGGAATCACGGGTGTCGGGCGACTGTGAAGAAACCGTGTTTTCCTGACACCGCAGGGCAGTTGCACATATGAACTCATAGCAATTGACACCTGAATAGTCGCAGACTAGACCAAGCCCCACCCCTAGTGGGGACTGATAGCCGCTGAGAAAGGAATGGCTGGTTTTCTCTATGGGTGCAGCCCTGGACAGGTTGACCACACTCCAGTGAAAGGTGCATACCCAACAGTATATGGCCAGAAGAACTGGGCTTGATGGCTTTAAAGAAAATGTTGGGCAGGTAAGAAAGAAGTTGGATCTGGGAGAAGTTGAGGCTGGGAGCAAATGTGATCAGAATGCATTGTAGGGAATCCTCAAAGAACTAAAGAAAGGGAGAGAACAAAGCTGATCTGCTATCGCCAGGTGCCTTACATTCCTGCTGAGGCTCCATAAGTGGGGAGGGTCTGCTTCCATTTGCTGTGCACTTCTAAGGGTCTGCTTCCATTTGCTGTGTACTTCTAAAACAGAACATTTCTTCCTCAAGCAGAGACCCTAAAGAAACTCAGACAATACAGGAAGCTCAGGAGGTTCCAAGAATCCCGAGGGCCCCTGGGGACAACATAAACAAAGGATAATTACTGAGGGAGAGGAGACTCTTCCCAGGAGCTGCCTATAACTTGTACATAGGGTTCCTGGGCTACAGATTCCCAAGTCATCACCTTGATGGGGGTCTTTTCAGCAATGCTGCTACCTAAATCACCCACACTCCTGTAAGCAACAGCAATGTTCTTCAACCTAGAGGTGAGATTTGTTTCTTTGATCTCTCATGGATATCCTATCTGTGGTGAGCAGATGCTTGTTCTGGCCACATGTCCCGAGAAGAGCAGTACAGCGCTAGTTCCAATCCTGTCCTTACACACACACATCTGGAGGCCGTGTGGGAGTAGCTTGCCGGTGTCTTTCCCGGCACGTCACACGGAGCATCTCTAACCCCAAATCCTAAACTCAGAATGTGACAAAATATCAAACTTTCTGAGCACGGTACAGGAAGTGGGAATTCCATACCCGTGACACAGTAAGTAAAAAGCTCCAAACCTAACATTGTATGTCAGGTCACAGTACAGAGACACTCTGGGAAATGCTCTGTCAAATGACCACATGTGTAAGGTGTATATAAAACACGTGGGGGTTTTCCCTGCATCTTATCTCTAAGATCTCTCAGTAGACAGACAGACAGACAGACAGAGATACATCTGTACACATGTATTATGTATGTATTTATAACACATGAACAAATAATATTCCAAAACCCAAACACTTTGACCCAAGATACTTTGGCTAAGATACTGGATCTAAGCCACTGCAGCTGTCAGTGTAGCAACCAGAGCCAGGTGTGGCAGTGCACACCTGCTCCCCAGAATGTGGGATGTCAAGGCAGCAGAATTGCAGAGAGTGGTAGCAAGTCTAGCCCAAGCTATATAGCGAGACTGTTTCAAAATCAAGACCCAGAATCAAGCCACCCACCGCATTTTAACGGTCCGTGAAATTCTTGCCTGTATTCCAAAGGGAGCTGCTGCCTAGGAAATGCTGGAAAACATACGAGTAACATTTTTAAAGAAAGGGAAAGTTTAAATATGGCATATGCAAGGCCCTGAACCGATTTACTTATAAATACCTCCAGTAAAGAACTGCTTCCAGACGTAGCTTCTATATTTAATATGCCCAGCAATGAATCATAGCTACCGCCATGCGCTCTCCTACTGAAGTCAGCCCGCTCCCCATTAATTTTGCTGACTGGAATTTCAGGCCAAGATTAAGCAGATAATTTTTCAAGTAGTCGCCCAATCACTTTCTCTGCTAATGGACGATGGCGAGGGAAGTGAGTGTTTGCCCATGTGTAGAGACAAAACAGTCTTTTGTACCAGACTGCAGAGAAAATACTAGTGTTGGAAAGGGTTGTTGTTATTCTACTGCATATATCATATAGGATCTGGAGATTTTCTTATTCAAAGAAGTTAGAAAATACATAATTTAAATGAGAAAATCTGAAAGCCATGTAATACCAGTTGTGAGAATTAATTGTGATTTAAGACATTGTGTCTCATTACCTGCTCAGTGAGTTTACCTTTGTCATTAGTTTGATTGGATTAAGAGCCACCCAGGAGACACACTTCTGGGGGTGCATGTGGGGTGTTCCAAGAGAGAAATAATTGAGGATGGAAAACTTCCCCTGAATATAGGAGGTATAGCACATGGGCTGGGGGTTCAGATTTAATTAAAAGAAAAAGAGGAAGCCACATGAGGACCATTATCCCCTCTCTGTGTTTTCATCTGTTGAGATGTGAGGACCCCCACCCCACCCTCCTGCTGCCACAGACACCCCCACACCTCTCTCCACAATAAACTACACCCTCTCAAACTGGAGCCAGAATAAATACCTCCATTTGCAAGTTGACCCTTGCCAAACCTTTGGCCACAATAATGAGAAAAGTAATTAACACATTTCACTAGAACCCTCGTCCATCATGCACTGGGTTTTGATTTGGGGGTTGGATAACTTGGCCCATGTGAAAATCAGATGTCACCCCAAATGACACATAATAAGATTCAATCTTACCCCGGGAAGGCAGCCCTAACTCTAATTTTAATAGGCAATTTCCAGTATAGCTGAACTCCTTTTAAAAGCTACTTTCTATATATTTTCTACCAGGTAGACTTAAAAATATTTGTGGGTTTTTCTGGTGGTATTGTCAGCTGTTTCCTAATTCTGATCATAAGAAAGTGAAATTGAACACCGCTCTCTCGATATTTGCCTCCTGTATTCAACACTGACCTTACAAACTGCTTTCTATGTCATGTGGAAAACATGGGAATGCAGCTTGCAAGGAAAACAAGTAAATATTTATATCCTGCCCTCAATTTATTCAAAACACGCTGCTCTCATACTTTTTAAGGAGAAAATGATTAGCTATCCAGTTACCTTGAAATAATTAAAAGGTCATCAATTTCCTGTCATGGATGTGATATGGTTTAATTACATTCTATGAACATATTGACCAGACAATCAGGGGACACAGCCCTGTGGAGAGGTTATTATCTTAACAACAAACCGGCATCCATTGAGTGGGGTGCAGATATGCAAAGAGAGAGGAGGCTGGGGGACCTCCTCTCTTCAATGACCCCGCAGACTTCAATGGCAGAGCTGGCTTGAGCCAGAGGACCTAATGGTACTCATTTCCTGAAAAGAAATACATCTTTCCCATGAAATATTTATTCTGAGATATATAAAATTTATTTATATTCATTTGAAATGTTTCCTCAAATAACTTTTATCCATACCACACTATTGAAATGGTACAAATAAAATGGTAAACAGAACAATGCAGTTAAATAGACTTCCAAGGAGACTCTGTCTGCCAGTCATGCTATCTAAAGAAGTGAGAGGAAAGGAGTTTCTGAGAGCATTGCCAAGCTATGGCACCCATGGTACCGCTGTCCCACCACCGTCTGAGGGCCAACAGAAAACCTTACACAGCAAATAAAACAGAAAACCGACTCTGGCCAGCTACAATGTGATAGGGCTTGCCATTAGTGAAGTCATCTTTTTATCCCTCTCCCCAACATGAATGTCTGCTGAGATCTTCTGGGCTGCTCTTATTCCTCTGCAAAATCAGATTGCACCTCCCATCTGAACCTTTTCCAGTATATGAGTCCTGAAACCTTTGTCTCCCTCCCCAACTCTATCTAGGCAAGAGCTATTGCTCTTCCTAACTCCACTCACAGCTCAGCATTCTAGAAAAGGCCCTGAGATAAGCATGCCTTCCAGTGTGAGCCATGTCCCTGTCTTCCAGTGTGAACCATGTCCATGCCTTTCAGTGTGAGCTATGTCCCTGTCTTCCAGTGTGAACCATGTCCATGTCTTCCAGTGTGAACCATGTCCATGCCTTCCAGTGTGAACCATGTCCATGCCTTCCAGTGTGAACCATGTCCATGCCTTCCAGTGTGAACCATGTCCATGTCTTCTAGTGTGAACCACGTCCATGCCTTCCAGTGTGAACCATGTCCATGTCTTCTAGTGTGAGCCATGTCCCTGTCTTCCAGTGTGAACCATGTCCATGCCTTCCAGTGTGAACCATGTCCATGCCTTCCAGTGTGAACCATGTCCATGCCTTCTAGTGTGAACCATGTCCATGTCTTCTAGTGTGAACCACGTCCATGCCTTCCAGTGTAAACCACGTCCATGTCTTCTAGTATGAGCCATGTCCCTGTCTTCCAGTGCGAACCATGTCCATGCCTTCCAGTGTGAACCATGTCCATGCCTTCTAGTGTGAACCATGTCCATGCCTTCTAGTGTGAACCATGTCCATGTCTTCTAGTGTGAACCATGTCCATGCCTTCCAGTGTGAACCACGTCCATGCCTTCTAGTGTGAACCATGTCCATGCCTTCCAGTGTGAACCATGTCCATGTCTTCTAGTGTGAACCACATCCATGCCTTCTAGTGTGAACCATGTCCATGTCTTCTAGTGTGAACCGTGTCCATGTCTTCTAGTGTGACCCTCCATCCATGTCTTCTAGTGTGATCCTCCATCCATGTCTTCTAGTATGAACCTCCAGCCATGCCTTCTAGTGTGAATCTCCAGCCATGCCTTCTAGTGTTAACCTCGAGCCTTGTCTCTGAGAGGACAATCTCTTTGGACAAGAAGTCAAATTTCTAGTTCCTAACCCTGAGGAAATGATTCAACCTCTCTGCTGAGCTTTGGCTTCTGATAAAGTAGGGATAATAAATAATAAACAATTTAGTAAGTCTTCCAGCTACAGGGAGCATATGAGACAAGCCAGTGCAGCCCAGCAATCCTCGGAGTTGCTCTGCAAATAGCAGTTCCCCATGCCTGTGTTCACTGTTATTCTCAGCTAGAGTTCCCTGCAGAGGGCACCTGCTTCTGGTCAGCATGCTGAAGGACCCCAGCCTGCACCAGGCTAGCATGTCTCGATGACTAATCCCTGAGTCCAAAAGTCCATCCATACATTTGTAGAAATTGCGATGTGTGCTGTGGTTCTTTTCATGTGTGATTTATCCTCCCGGACCATCTGATCCAATGTGACCTCCAGCAGATTGCAGGTGTAGGACTTCAAGAACTCAATACAAATACATTAGTAGATGGAGATAAAATTTTCCACAAATAACTACAACCCAAGGCAGTGAGTGAGTGAGTTTGGGGGCCAAAGGAGCACAGAGGAAGGCCTACAGAGATGTGAGCAAGGGTACAGCCTTTCAGAGAAGAAGTCTTTGTGCACTGAAAGATTTGCTCTGAGCTTAAGAATTTGAAAAGGACTGAACTTAAATATGATGTTTAAAAGTCAGTTATCAATGCTATTCCCAATGCACATCAGAATGGGGCAGCCTTTGGCGAGGGTGAGTAAAAGCAGAAATAATCTATGTCTGTCAACAATTCATGCTACAAATGATAGTTAAATAAATCAATGGAATTCTTAAACTAAGTTAAGCTGAAAATGAGCAAATCAAACGAATCAAAAAACAAACTAAGTTTCTCTATATACATTTATATAATGTATATGTTATATATAATACATACTAATATTTATATATATAAATGTATAAAATGTTAGTTTATTTCTACTTATAATGTATATCTGGGGGTTCCTTTAATGTATGAAAAAGAAATATTGTTTTATTTATTCTTTAAGAAATATTTTAAATAAATGAGCAAAGACTAACCTGGGAGAGTTGTATATTTAATGTGATATTTAACTTTTATGTATTTATTTAATATGCAAATTATTATACAAAGTTTTTTGTCATAGTTGTGGCCAAACACCTGGAAAGAGCCAAAGTATAGTAGGAAGACGTGATTCTGGCTCATGATTTAAAGGTCACAGGACACAAGGTAGGAAATCATGCCTGCAGGGTGTCTCTATTTCCATGGAAGAATCTTGTGTCCTATAGCTGCTGCTTCTTCTCTTGGGGGAACAGAAGACAGATAGAAGCTTCTACCCTGACTCCATAGCCAACTCCTCTAGCTACCCTCCTTCTTGATAAACATCCACAGTCTCCCATATCTTTGCCACCTACTGAGAACCAAGTGTTGAAATAAATGAGTCTGAGGGGAGACACTGTAGACTCAAGTCATGCCAGTCCTATACGAGATTCTCACTAGAAGCAGTCACCAAGACAAACCCTGAAAGAATTTAAAAATAAAGTATAAATATTAATATAAAAAGAAATAAAGAAGAAAATTGAAATAAGTATTTATAATCCTTGGAGTGGATACAACTTACCACTTAGAATAAAAGCATTAACCTATCTCTGAAAAATTAAAGTTCTTGTTCATCCAACATAAATACATAGAAGAAAAACAAAGAGCAGGTATCCCATTTAGGGAAAGTGTCATGGGATACATCATATTGACAAAGTGCTAATACCCCTTAGCATGAAGAGATCTACATACTGCATGCTAACATATTAAAGCCCCATAGACAAACTGGTGAAGTATGTGTGTGGGTGTATGACATGGGATTCCAGCAGATCAGCCAATGTGTGGGAAATGCTTTCCTTCACTAGTAATCAAAGAGTAGCACCAGCAACTCACATGGAGCTGCACTTGACCCCTATAAAATTAACAAGTTGGTTTTTTTAATGGCCTCCCCCAACGACAAGGAACCCTGAAAGGGTGTACGCCAATGCTGCCAGCATTCTGGCATAATCGTTTGGGAAGCAATTTGACAAAGAGCCTCAAAGTGCTTCTTCTCAAGAACTCCACTTTTGTGAATGAAGCCTAAGAAAATAATCCTGAACATTATGATCCATTAGTTATATCAGCAGAAAAAGGAAGAAAAGGCCTCTAATACCAAGCTAAAATGTATGTTATATGAATTATGTATAGTTGTATCCACTATGCTGTGCCTTTCTAAAGTTATAAGGATTGTGCAAACATGGAAACTATGTTTTATAACATTAAACATAAAAGCAAGATAAATATACTACATATATGGCACTTACATTTATATTAAAAGCAAACAATATTTGCTTTATGTAATAATATATCAGATATATCATTGTATAATATTATATAATAATAAATATATTATATAATGATATATACCATACACTAATAAACATATACTATTATATAATAATAAATGTTAGAAGGAAATACAAGAAAATGTCAATTGTCTTTCTGGATAGTTAACCTGTGAACTATCTATAAACGTATCATGTATACCTGTCTAAACACCTTTCCACTCCATATTATCTTTCTGTTGTCATTGTTGAACATTATGGTATGCCACATGAAACTTTAAAGAAATCATTTTTCAGACCTCTGCTGTGGTTTGAATGTGAAACACCCCATTTTCTCATGTGTTGGACACTTGGCGCTGGCTGGGGGCACTGTTGTAGAAGACTGTAACCCTTAAGAGTTGGAGCCCCACTGGAGGAAGTGAGTCACTGGGATTGTCCCTGGCAATGTTGCATAGCCATGCCTCACTTCCTGTATGCCCTCCACTTCCTATCTGCCCTCTGCTTCCTGTCTCCCCTTCAGTTCCTGTCTATCTGCCCTCCACTTCCTGTCTGCTCTCCACTTCCTGTTTTACCACAGTGTGCGGGGTGAGGAGTCCAGGCTGTGCATTCCTGCCATCATGAAGTCACCTGTCACCACTCCTTCCCAACCATGAAGGGTTGTGTCCCCTCCAACTGCGAGCCACAGTTAACCCTTCCTCCTCAAGTTGCTGCCAATCAAGTATTTGTTTTCGAGAACAGTTAAAGTTACTAGTGCATTCTCCACATTGAAGAGCATTTCTAAGACTTATCAGGAAATAAAATTCTTCCTTTAACATTTTTTAATTTGTTTATAAATAAGAACCAGCCTTTGTTTTGACTTTCATTTATATAGTCAGTGTGTAAAAAACAAAAATAAGAGCTCTGGCATTTCTTTTAAGGCAAAAATCTAGAGGGCTTAGCCTCTACAACAACAGTTTTCTGGTGTAATGTTTAAAAAATCCACTGGGACTGGAGAGATGGCTCAGTATTTAAGAGCACTGGCTGCTCGTGCAAAGGACATGGGTTCAGTTCCCAGCATCCACATGGAGGTCATAACCATCTGTAGCTCCAGTTTCAGGGGATCTGATGCCCTCTTGTGACCTGTGCTGACACTGCATTTACACAGGGCACTTCCAAACACAAAGGCAAACGCTCATACATAAAATAAAACTAAATAAATCTTTAAAAATAAATACTAAAACTCCACTGATTATCTCACAGTCATTGTAAAGTGTTTCTATTTGCTCTCCGTTTCCTCCATAAACTTTGAAGCTCAAATGAGAAATAATGCAGTTTTAAAATATCTACCCATATATTTTCCACATATACATCTGGAACTGAAAGCTAAATTGACTTATTTTTTAAAGACTCGGAAATATTATGATGTGGCCCATATCTTTGCAAGCATTAAGCTTTTGAAACATTAGGTTTTTAAAACCCATTTATTTTAACATTCAAAAATCATGCTTAAGAAATTCTTGGACTGCTGAATTATTGAGTGAGTGGGCTGTCAAGTGTAGGAACCTGAGTTCGGATCCCCAGAATGTGATGAAAGTCAGACACACAATAGTGGTCAGCACCTTTGTAATCTTAGTGTCCCTAAGGGAGTATGGGAGGCAGACACATGTGTGCCCAGGAGCTTGCAGGCCAGCTAGCCGGGATTGCATATGAGTGCCAAATAACCCTGTCTCAGACAAGTTATAGCAAAGACCTCCTCCACAACTGCACCATGGCACGTATGCAAATATGTGTGCATATACATACAGAGAGAGACAGACAGAGAAAGACTGACTTTTCTAAAAATAAAGAATTATTCTTCCAGTCAACTAAGAATTTCATCAAATGTTGAATTTGGCAAAAGTGGAGTTTGAGGCTGACAGAAAGGGTAGGGAATGCAGGTGCCAACCAATCGCTGAACCAGAAAACAACAGTTCAAGAAAGTCCTGAATCTGGGAGCCACTTGGCCCTGAGAACCAAATGAACCAGTTGCTTTAGAAACAAGATCTGTGGTGCGACTGGAGAATGGGTCATAACCCAGAGACTTTTAGTCCATCTCTTTCCCAAGTCCCATACTCTCCTCTGCTGATCAGGGACAGGGCATACAGTAACCAGTTCCTCTGGCCACTGTGGGACCCTGTTCCCATGAACCAGGGAAGCTGCCTGATCAGATGGGTAAACAACAGACTATGCCACTTAGCTTCTCTTGCCCAATGTGTAGCCTGCTGGATTAGGTGAAGCTTGGACTCCTGACACCTGAAGTCTGGGCTGTCTGGACAATGACCCACAGCATTTTTAAAGCTTGGACTCCTGACACCTGAAGTCTGGGCTGTCTGGACAATGACCCACAGATTTGTTGAAGCTTAGACTCCTGACACCTGAAGTCTGGGCTGTCTGGACAATGACCCACAGCATTGTTGAAGCTTGGACTCCTGACACCTGAAGTCTGGGCTGTCTAGACAATGACAGCCACAGCATTGTTGAGTTTCTTGTTCTTTTGAAACTCCCAACATTGTATAACTCTTACACTCTGTAGTCAGTAGCCACCTGTGTCTATTTGACTTTAAATTCATTTCCTTAGTTGATAGAAGTCACATTTCAACCCGAGCCACACTGTTTGCTTCCAAGTCGCACTGCAGTTATAAACCAGTTCCAGAGCCAGAGAAGCTTCTCGAAGCCACCATTCTCCTGGGTTCTAGCAATGGTACATGGGCCTGGTCCCCCATTTCTATGATGATAATACTTAGAGGATCTCACCAGAAATCCCCAGGAGAAGGTCTGAGTGCTATTTACATTTAATTAATTAATTAAAATCTGCCTTCAGCCCCATGTAGAATACCCCCCACTGTGGTCAGCGGTTACGCATGGACTTGGTCGTTTTGCTGACGGACCACGCATTCCCATTGATCAATTCTAAATTGGATTATTGTTAGTTTTAAAAGCGCCTGAGCAGCAGAAAGTGGCTGTGGTGGCAGGCAAAGGAGAGATTGATAGCAGAATAAACAGGGAAAGTGACAAGATTGGCGGCGGAATTGATCACTGTCAGCGGGTCGGTGGTCAGCCGGCTGCCCTTTGGTGTCCAAAGTAAACGTCAGAATAATGTTTAGACAAACACGTTTGATTTTTGAGGTAATGGGTATGTCAACTAAATGACAAACCTTAGAAAGGTCAAAGGGATATCCATTTTTCAGACTTTTTCAACGATTAATCATTGATTTGGGTGCCAGCGCACTTCTAGGCAGAGTGGAGAGAGAGCACATTGGCTTGTGTGTGGCCGAGTGATGCTCCAAGTCTCCATCAGCACCACCACTACCTAGAATTTACCCGGTGCTCTTGTCTATATAAAGAGCGAACAGGGTTTTCCCTCTTTAAAATTGGAAACAGAGCTATCCCTGGATGTGGAATTCCAGTTATGCAGAGACGATGCGCACAGCAGGTCTGTCTAACCATTCAAATGCAGCCCATTCTGTCAGCAATCTGCACCAGAGAAGTGGTACTCACTGAAATAAACCAAACATAGCCAACTTGTTCACCACTGACCACTAACCTCTGAGGACTTTATAATCGTGTCCCAACACAGGATACCATTAGCGAATCAAGAGTACTGCCAAATTATAATTTAGTACAATTTCTTATTTGCTGTATCAGTGTGTGTGTGTGCGCGCGTGTGTGTGTGTGTGTGTGTGTGTGTGTGTGTGTGTGTATGTTCACATGTGTATGCATCAACACATTTGCCTGTACTAGAGTATGGAAACCAGAGGTTGACCCTGCGTGTCTTCCTCCATCACCGTCCACCTATTTTCTGAACAAGGTTCCTCACTGAACCTGGAGCTCATTGACCCAGCAGAATAGCAATCAACACTGGTGACAGCCATGCTAAGAGGATCAACATTGACTTGTTTTTCTAATCTGACAAAAGGATTTTTTTTCTTTTGTCCCAGGAGACTTGACCAAAGAAACCAGACAGGGACAACATGCACTGGAGAAACAGCTTGCGTCTGAAAGGAACCATAAAGCATGACTACATTTCCCATAGGATGCCCCCGGTGAGTTGGCACTGTGTAAAACCAGTGTCCTCACCAAAGTGCTTGGAGTTTCTCAACCTAGGAAGTACCGAGATCACTCTGCATCCAGAAAGATGTGCTGGTGTTCCTGGCTTCTGCGGTGGTTTGAATAAGAATGTACCATCCCACATAGGTCCAGATGTTTGAATATTTGGTTCCTAACTAGTAGATTAAATAGATTTAAGAGTTTGGGCCTCCTGGAAGAAGTATGTCACTGGGGAAGGCTTTGAGGTCTCAAACCTTTGTGCCATTCCCACTGTAGGGAATTCTCTCTGCTTCCTGATTGCAGTTCAAGATGGAGCCCATAGCTTCTGTTGTCAGCATCCAGTTCTTGCCAGTTGCTATCTCTCCTCCACCATCATAGACTCCAACCCTCTGAAACCAGAAGCCCAATTAAATTCCTTCTTCTATGGATTGCCTTGGTCATGGTGCCTTGTCACGGCAGCAGAATAGGAGCTCACACAACTTCTGTCAAAGTCAAGACGCTCAGGTAAAGTAGCATCTCCGCAGGGAAAGCAGAAGCCTGGGTCTTCTATCCTCTTAGTGTCTAAAGTCCCCGCCAACTTCCCGCGAAAGGGGACAGCTGAGAAAAGTCTCCAGCTACATTTGTATTGTAGGAAGTGTTTTAGCTCAGGCCACTGTGCAGAATACCACAGACTGCGTGGCTTAGAAAAAAAAAAAAACAGAATGTTTGTTTTTCCTCTCAGTCCTGAGCACTGCAAATCAAGATACCAGAATGATGAGGGTTTGGTAAAGGGTTTTCTCCATTCTTGAAGGTATTTGTCTTCTGGCTATGTCTTCCTTTCGCACAGAGTCCCCAGGTATCTCTTCTTATCACGAAGTCCCCATCCTCAGACTTTCATCAGGCTTCAACATAAGAATCATGAGGGACAGGAGTCAGTCTATAGAGAAGACAATGTAGCTGTCAGCTTTCAGGAGAAGAGACGGGAGGAGGGGCCCGAATCCATCACGCTAAAAACAGCTAAGGAATTAAAGAACAGAAAAAGACACCGTGCCACCAAGTGCCTGAATTTTTGGAATATGTACCCTGGATACAAGGCCGTCATGATGTCCAAACACTGGGACACCTGAGATTACCTGACCAGTCTACACAAGTTCTATTATGATGACAAAATGTCTAATTCCTTCATCCTAATTCAGCTAGGAAGCATCCTCTGTCTTAGGGCCAGTGAGATCTCCGAGTGGGTACCAGTGCCCACTGCCAAGCCTGGTAGCCTGAATCCTGTACCTGGGACCATGTGATAGGAAGGGAGAAACACTCAACAAGTGTACTTCTAATCTCTACATGTGTGCACACACGTGCGCATGCACACTCCACACACACACACGCACACACACACACACTCACAGAGAAAGTAAACAAATGAAACTTTAATCCATTATCTCAAAATCAATGAATGCCAGCCAGTTTAATTCTAATCAATTTTCATTATTTTCCTTGTTTTTAACTTTTTTATTCTTCTACAGTTTTTATATATGTATAGAGACTATTTGGGTCATTTACACCCACTGTCACTCTAATGCCTCCCACTCCTCCCACTGAACCCCTTCCTCTCCCCCCTGCCTTTTGTGTTTGGTTTTGGTGGCTCACTGAGTTTATTTGGGGTCACTTGCATGAGCATGGATGGGGCTCATTTACTGGAATTTGAGCCACTCACCAGTGGCTATACCAAGGAAGAAAATGACTCTCCCTTCCTAGCAACCATTAATTGAGAGTAGTTCCTGAGGGAGGGGTGGGGTCTCAGGAGTCCCAGCTCAGGATAGAATACTGATAACCCTCCATACGTGTCTTAGCCAGGTAAGCACATCCGCTGTGAGTTCAGGGGTACATAGGTCATGCATGTCTCATCCAGGGAAGTGTCTAATAGCACTCTTCTGTCCAGCCCAGCTTGTAGATTCTTTCTGGCACTTTCTCTGCTGTTCCCTGGGCACTGGACAGGGCAATATCGCTATACTGTTTGGGGCTGAGTGAACACTTGACACTCACTTAGTCACAATGGTCAATTTGGTGGTTATAAGTCTTTGCGTTAACCATTGCTCTCCGCAAGCAGAAGCTTCTCCAATTGAGGTTGAGAGCAGCACTAATCTATGGGAATAAACATATATTTAGAAGGCAGCCTGATGGCATGTCTGCTTAGCAAAACTTAATGAGAGCATGTAACTGGTGATTGCTCTTTCATTTCCCAGCCAAGAAAACCTGAATAATTACACAGAAACTTTATTAACTACAACACTGTTCAGCCAATGGCTCAGATATATTTCCAGCTAGCTCTTACATCTTGAATTAACCCACTTCTATTTATCTGTGTATTGCCACAGATAAACTTACCAGAAAGGTTCTGGGTCCTCCTTCAGCAGCTACATGGCAACTCCTTGACTCTGCCTACTTTCTCTCTCTATATCTCTGTTCAGATTTCCTACCTGGCTTTGCTCTGCTAAGCCATTGCCAAAACAACTTCATTCATTAGCCAATGGCAATAAAACATATCCACAGCATACAGAGGGACTCCCGCATCAATAGTAGGTTGCCCTAAGGGCCTAGGACCCAGCATTTTACCATTGGGAAGAGAGGGAGAGGAGAGATGCTGTTGCGAAAGGGACCTCTGTGGAGCCTTAGAGTAGGGGTCATCAGCAGTCAGCTCCTCACTGCCATGGTCATCTAGCAGAACACAGGTGGAGAGAGGAGTTAAGTAGAAGGAAGTCTCTGTGCTAGGGAAGCCCTTTATGCAGAAGGGAAATATCACCTGGGGCAGCCAACAAGATATAGCCACAATGCATGTCCCACGCTGCCCAGAGGAGAGGAGATCCCAGAAGGTCATAGTCATGAGACTGCACTTACAGATCTCCTCCAGTGGCCTTGGTGTTCTCCACATCAACAGAGCATCATGTAGAGGCAGGCGGGTGTATATGAACGTAGAACCAGAGGATATTTGCTGGCTACACAATCTGAGTCTGGGTACTTTTCCTCTTTTACTCCTAGAAAGCTGTGGTCAGGGCTCCTGCCCTTAGCCACAATCTCAAGGCGCAAAGCTGGAGAAGTGTTAGTAACTAGAGAGCATCCCAGTGGGTGTTGCTAGTGCTGTGAGCACAGACAAACCACAGGTTGGGCTCAAGCCTGCCAGCAAATAGCGCACCCACAGACCCCACCTACCAGCTCAAACTGTAACGTAAACACACCTACCAATGGTTCCTCTACGGATGAGTCGCCTCTGTGGCTCCTCACAGAAGGGCAGGATGTGTGCAGCTGTGCTCAAGTTAGATAGAAACCTGGAATAAGAATACATTTCAATTTTAAAAAAAGTTTTTAGAAGATTAGTAAAATTGAGGCTCTCCCCTGGAGTGTGCAGTTCTGTGAATTTTAACACGTGTGAATTTGTACAAATGCCACTATAAAACAACACAGGAGAATTTCTTTATCATAAAGAATTCTATCCAGCAGGGTGATGGTGGCACACGCCTTTAATCCCAGCACTCGGGAGGCAGAGGCAGGCGTATCTCTGTGAGTTCGAGACCAGCCTGGTCTACAAGAGCTAGTTCCAGGACAGGCTCCAAAGCCACAGAGAAACCCTGTCTCGAAAAACCAAAAAAAAAAAAAAAAAAAAAAAAGAATTCCATCCTGTGGTTCAGCAAGACGGCTCAGTGGGTAAAGGTACTTGCCTCTGAGGCTAATAACCTAGGTTCAATCCCTGGACTCCTTATTTCCATATTTATTCTGATATTGTTTTCTAAAAGTATCACATAAATAGAGTTATACAATATGCAATATGGCCTTTTGAACTTGCTTGCTGAATAGTATTCCATGGCGTAGATACCGTTGTCTGTTTTACATTTTGCCCCTTGAAGGACATCTGTGGTATTTTTGTTTAAGAGTTATACTATTATGTATTTGCATATGATGGTGTGAGTGGATGCCACAAGTATGTATGGTGACCTCAGAGGCCAGAAAAAGACACCAGATCCCTTAGAGCTGTAGTGGCAGCTGGTTGTGAGTCGCTTGACCTGGGTGCTGAGAACTCTGAGAACTGAGCTCGTATCCTCTGTACAAACGGTACATGTTCTTAGCTGAGCCTTCTCTCCAGCCACACAGTATTGTTTTGATGACTGTTTCCTAGAGGGCCATCTACAGAGCCTTGTTCGCCAGTGAGGCAGCATTGGAGATACTTAAAGGCCCTTTAGATGGGCATAGCCAGTAGGCGAACCCTGTGTCCCTGAGTGTACTGCCTTCTAAATGCCCCGTGGAATGCCTGGCTGTCAATCTTTGGTTTCCTGTTACTGTGATAAGGAGCCCTGATGAAACAAACTCAGAGGAGAAAGGCCTTCTGTGTCTCATGGTTACAGATTCCAGCCTGTCATTCTGAAGAAGGCAAATGGCAGGAACGTGAAGCCGATAGTCAGGTTACAGCAGGTTAGAGCAGAGAGCTATGATTAGCACACACATGCTGGTACTCAGTGGGCCTCTCCTTTTCATTCAGTCCAGGGCACAGGGCACAGAACTGTGCCATCCATGTCTTCCCACATCATTAACCCAAGAAAGAAAATCCCTGGCATACATGCCCACTAGCCAAACTTATCCTACACAGTTCCTCATTGAATCCATCCCCAGGCAATTAATTCCACATGAGTCAAGCCAACAATCAAAACCGAGTACCAACCAGCTCATCTCTGCCTCCTGCCCACAGGTGAGTAGTTGTTCTCTACTGCAGGCTACCACCATTGTCCTTGTCAGAGGTGAGGTGTCTGATCGTCCAGAACAAGCGAGATGAACCCTTTTTATTTAATAAGTTAATTGCATCAGGCATTCCACTGCAGTAATACAAAGTGAATATATCTGCTTTATTTTCATTATCTCATCAGCTATAAATAGAATTATAAATACCCAAGTATAGCTTGTCAATTGAACATGCATCCCCTTGGCCCAAAGATAAACAAATATTGTCAAGTAAATACTAACAACACAAAATATTCTGGTATTTTCAAACTGATTTCCTAAGAGACAGTATTCCTGTCAAACAGTGCACATAATGAACACACCTGTTCCTCTCTAAAATTTGAGGTGCTTTGATGTCTTTAGCAGTATTTGATGTTTTATGATATAATTGAATATTATTCCAAAAACATTAATCAAAAGACATTATTCTAGCAGTTATAAAAACATTTTAGTGGGTCTAGCAAGAGTTACTCTTACTGTTTAATGGTTATTTATTTAACTTTACAAAAACAAAACAAAACAGCTAAGAAGAAAGGGACCTGGCCATGAGGGCCTTGAGTCAGCAAGGACTTGAAATTGAAAAGCCGCGTTTTACATTTTGATAGGAACATAGTGCATCCCCTCCTGGGGAGTGCTTGGTGCTCCTGAGAGCACTTGAAGACAATCGTGGGAGTGCTTCAAACACTGTGTTCAGCATTTGTTGACCAGTCCTATAGGAAGCCGCTACCACTGAAGTTCTACAGGCCAATCCGCAGCTAGCAACTCACGCCCGAGTCTCATGGGCTATGAGCAAATCTATATCCCCAGGTTGACGATGATCGCATAGCGTCCATGTGCTTAAAATTCAATTGCATTCTTTCTAATCCATGCCCCCATTATGCAGGCCTTGGAAATAGTCTCCGAAGAAGGTAAGCCTTCTATTGATCCCATCTGCCTACATAGCAACTGGCGTGTAGCAGCGTGCAGTTCAGTAGGAGGCAGAGAAAATATTGATTCTAGGAAACTTAATATTATTAAAAGACAGTTGTATTAAACCTCTTTCCTGGATTTTGCTGAGCTCTTTTTCCCCCCTCCCCTTCCCCATGTTCAGAAAAATCAATGAAGCTAACGTCTTTGTTAGTTTTAGTGTCTACTGAAGCAGTTTCGTGTCTCACCAAAGAACCCATGCAGGGTGAAGCCTCAGCACCGGGGCTTGGAGACCTAGGCTATGGGAGGATGAGCGCATCTTTTGCCACTATTAGCCCACCACATGGAAGGGTCTACGTTCGAATTTCACTTCCTCTGTGATCCGTTTTCTTGGGAGTGTAAAAGTCTCCAGGTGTTACTTAGCCTGCGTGATAGATACTTGAGTAGACATGATGTGTATGATTCATTACTCAAAAGCAATTTCCAGTCTGAGAAAAATCTAAAGAAATAAAATCAATGAAGAGAAATTTTGATGACATGCCCACCAATCAAAAGGGGGAAAAACATATAATTTGATATGTAAGAATGCGAGTCACGTTCTCTTTGGAACTCTCTAGACTCACGCTTTTCTTTTCCAACAGAGAGAGCAGCTGCTTCTGATTTCTGGGAGGATTAAAGTATTCTGGAATCTCTCTGCAGAGCTGAGTTCTGATAGAATGTTGGTATGTCATTATCAAATATAACAAGGCTAGGACATGACTGGGAGGCAATGAACCGAAAACTGGAATCTTCTTCTAATTATATCCATAAAACTCCTTTTAATTCTGATGCCATAAATTTGGAATTTGGAATATTAAGAGGGGTTGGACTTTGCAAAACAACACGTTCTTTTTAGATACTGCAAACAGGGTTTTAAAAATAAGAAATCAAGAACAATGTGGAAAATATGTGGGAAAATATCACACTGTTTATAAGACTTTTCAAAGATTTTGGGAGAATTTAGGCAATTTTAGTCTGCAAATATTCATAGTGCATTTTGTAGCTATTTTCTTTCTCTGTCTTGGGTTTCAGCTGAGGGTGGGACTCCCCACTGCCAATCAGCCAGATCTCTGTCACTATCACAAACACCATGGGTGTCTGTATGTCTCTGACTGGAGAGGATGCTGGGATTTATGTTCACTGTGACCTTTCTTGTTTTCCCACTTGCCACTAAAAGTTTTTTCATCTTCACTGTTACCTAAAGAACAATCCAAGCAGTGGCCAAAGATACTGCACGGGGAATGTGTATCTCACCTCCCCTTCTTTAGGCTCTGGTTTCTGTTTCTTGCCCCCGATGGACCACTGCTTGGCTCCCACTCACCAGATCTCTTACATCTCATCTCCTATCAGAAGGTCCTTCTGAGGAACCAAGACAAGCTACATCAAGTCATATGGAAATTTTCTGTGTACTTGGTATCAATTGCCAGATAAAATGCACATTCTGTATCGTGCTGGGAAGAATATGGCTCTATACAGGGGGCCAGGAAGCCCGGACAGGTACCAGAGCAGGGTCATGGTAAAAACACCAACTTATCACTTGAACTACAATTATTATAAGGGATGGATAGATGTTCAATTTTGCTTTCTGTTGCTGAGATGAAACACTCTGACCAAAAGCAACCTAGGGAGGAAAGGGTTTGCATGGTTGTGCTTCCCGGTTAGAATCTGTCAGAGTCACTCAGTCAAGCAGGACAAGCAGAGATCATGAAGAAATGCTGCTCACGGGCTGGCTCTCAGCCTCATGCTCAGCTTGCTTTGCTATACCACCCAGGCCTACTTGCTTAGCAATGGTGCTGCCCACAGTGGGCTGGGGGATATATCCTACAATAATTAGTCAAGAATCCCTCACATACGCAGCCACTGGCCAATATGATCTAGGCAATCCCTCAACTGAGACCCCCTCTGATGACTCTGAGTTATGTCAAGGTCACAGCTGAGAACCCCTCCGATGACTCTGAGTTATGTCAAGGTTACAGCTGAAGTACACCAGGACAACGGGATGAAAATTACATACCAATGGATTTTTAAAAATGTGTCCCTGATACTCCTGTCCTGGATTTTTGTTGTTGTAACATTGGCACCCCACCCCCACCCAAGCCCATGGAAGCCACAGAACCTAAGTCAGAAAAACACACATCAGGTAAAATCCAAGACCATTCTGAACCACACAGTTCAATCATATTGTTGGACTACTAGTCATCACTGCTAATAACCACCCTCATTACCTTTATTGGGGGGTTATTAGCATTTTTAGTGCTTCCCTTAGACAGTGGCTTTACAAACACATATGCCCTTGTCTCTACAATTTCAGTGTGCTCACCCTTTCTCCAGATGCTTAACAAACTACAAAGTAGAGCATAAGAAGACCAACACATAAAATTCCAAAGTATTTGTTAGAGGACTCATTTCTCCAAGTCAAAGAAAATTCAAAATAAGATAAGGTATTCCTTATTGAGATGTCAGGCAAAGAAGCTAGATATCTGAATCCAATTCCCCAATAAAATATGTTTCCTACTATAGAGTCATGTGTTTCAGCCCTTCTAGAGGACCGTGTTTTTCTGACCTGACCAGCATGGGATAGATATTCTAGAATAAAGACTTGTTGGTCTCTTTCAGGATGTCTCTCAAGCAGCCCAAACACACCGGGACCACCGTTGAACCCAGTATTGGCCTGTCCAAACTGTCCCTGCTTTGTTGAGAACATGCCTGCTCACCTTATTCCCCAGCTGGAACTGTTACAGGCAACTTCATTTCATCCTCTCCCTAAACCCTGCTGCCACTGACTTTCCTAAAGACCATCACTGTGTTTGGATGCGTACCAGGGAAGGTACATGTGTGGGTTCACGTGCCCATGAGCCCACATGGATTTGAAGGCCAGAGGTTGACAGCTGTTGTCTCCTCAGTCACTCTCCACCTTATATTTTGAGACAGGAGCTCATGGAACCTGAAGCTCACCCATTCAACTAAACTTCCAGCTTTTCCTACATGGATACTAAGGGACTGATCTGGGGGTAGGGTCTTTCTGCTTTCTCTCTGCCGACTGAGCCATCTCCCCACACCCCCGCTTTTCCATCAGGCAACACCTGGACCAATCTGTCAGCATCCCTACCACCTACACATTCTCCCCTCTCTTCCCAAAGGCTCTAGCTGTCTCCTAAATGGCCTCTTACTGACCACTTCCCCAGCCATTTGAAGTCTTCTCATTTGGACTCCCTCAAATCTCCTCTTCCCTGCTCTGCTCAATGGAGCTCCCTCACCCACTCAGATGGAGCACAAATATCACACACACACACACACACACACACACACACACACTGTGTGTGTGCCCTCATAATCTCCCACCTCTCTCCGTACAAGGGCCAGGGCTCCCAACCCTTGGCCATTTATTGAGTTAATGTAGAATTTAGCTGGTCTCACTCTAGTTCCATGCTCTAGAGGCTCCCACCCATGTGTATTGCTTGAAGTCCTGACCACTGCTTGCTCTCTTCTGACTCTGGGGGCCTGTGGCATCTTTTGAAGCACAGCACATATATTCAGAAACCTTTGCACACTTATGCTAATGAGTTCTTTCCAGTACTCCCCAGCAAAGTGGCGTAGATGATCAAAGAAGATCATTGACAATCTGGGCTTGATTAATTTTTTTCTGCGGACTTCCTTTACTTTTGCCCACTTAGTTCTTCTTAAGAACAGGTTGCTTATTTAGAATGGGTGCTTTACCAAAGGCTGGGGGCGCATGACAGCACAAAGGGAAAGGGCAGATTGAATTAAGGATCTGGAGGCTCCTTGGTACTTACTTCTGAAACCTGGGCTTGTCCTCCATCCCTGGAGAGCTTGGCCGTGTTAAGGGAATCACCTGTTGGCTCCCAGAGCAAACAGTTCTGAGACTGATGATCAGCTGTGGGTGAAATGAGCAGCACAGTCCCAGCGGCCATGGGTCCTCATGCCAACAGATCGGCTTCCTGGAGCCCACACCTGCCCTGCGCTAGCTAGTCAATTATCAGAGAAAGCAGGAAGTGAAAGTCCCACCGTTGGAAGCATCAATAATTTAAATAAAGGAGTCGTAAAGAGCGGTGCTCCTTCCTGCAGTGTAAATGAATGAGATTCTAAGTGTATGGTAAAGACACCGTAATTGCCAGCAAATTAACTCCCAATGAAGACAGAGAGGGAAATCCATCTCCTTTGACTCTGGCACAATTTCCTTCCAAAGGGATTAGGAGGGGGAGCTCAGCTCAGAGGGGACCAGGCCTCTGCGGTAGAGTCCCACAGCAACCTCCTAGGAGGCTTCTGTCAACATCAGGAAACCCACGTGGGGCCTGTGAGGCTTTCTGCACTACAGCCGCTGCCCTTCCCAGGAGCCTGGCCTAGAGGTGCGCAGGATTGCTTGATTGAGGGAAAGCAGCTCTCTTCTCCCCCAGATCCCCTCTGGCACACTGAGGTGTGACTGTGTGCACATAAGGTGTTCCTGTACGTGCAGGTGCATAAGTGTGCACGAGCACCTCAGAGAGCCATCCTCATTGCTGTTCCTCCCGCTCTGCCTGCCTTTCCTGCAGGATCTCCCACTGCTACAATCCGCAAGTCTCTGCTTCTCCAGAGCTGGAACTGGAAGCCTGGCCCACCATGCTCAACTTTTAAACTTTTCAGAGTTCCGGGGATCAAATTCACGTCCGTGTGTTTGCTGAGCAACCACGCTACTGACTATTTTGTCTCCCCCGCCCCCAGCACACTGATAATTAGATTAAGATCTGCACAGGCTTGGCTCCATGGCAACATTACCGTATACTTTGTTAGAAATGTCCCATTGGAATGACCGGGTCAGAGTCAGGCCTCATCTCAGCTGACGGTGCCTTCCCCTCTCTCTACTATCTCACTTTGGTTTGTTAGGACTTTGTGTCAGGAAATTTTCTCAGCTCCTTTTGTTTCAAAGTAATTTTGTCAGTCAGCCTCACTCAGAATCAGCTGTTGGTGATCTTCATTTGTGGAGAGCATTTAAAATTCCTCTCAAGTGCATCAGGAGGCATAGACCACAACCTAGTAAACTATATGCAAATGACACCAGGAGTCTGCTCTAGCAAGGAACAAAGGACTGACCCCAGCAACCTCAACAGCATCAAAACACTCACTAGCACATCGGTAGAGAGAGGGTAATGGATGGCTGTCAGGGACTGGTTGGAGACAGGGGTGACTGCTCCCTGGCTGCTCAGGTGTCATTTCTGTTGTGACTGAACAGTCCGACAAGAGTACTTCAGCCAGGGAGCATTCCACGTTACAGTCTATCATCCCAGGGACGGTAATGGAGGAACTCAAGCAGCTAGAGCACCACATCCAAGAGCAGAGAGGAAGAAATGCATGCCTGCTTCGTGCCCAGCTGAGTGCAGCAGAGGCCAGAAGAGGCTATTTGATCCCCTGAGGAGGTGGTTGTGAGCTACTCTACATGGGTTCTGGGAATTGAACCCAGGTCCTCTGAAAGAAAAGCAAGTGTTCTGAATCCCTGGGCTATCTTGCCCACTCTCTCACCTCGATTTTAAATACCTGGGATAGACGGACGCCTTCCTATAATGTACTTTGCAGGTGCTTCATATGAAGTTCTGATAGGAGAAAACTTCAGATAGAAACGGTAGAAAAGAGCACAGGAGGGAGGTTTCTGCAGACAGCTTTCTGTGGTCCCTAAGTCACAGAGTCCAGAGGCTGGACCTCCTCGACATACCTAGCCTTTCTTACAGCCCTCCTAAGAAGCCATGGTTTGCTTGAAAGAAATCAAGCCGTATCGGCCTTGCCTTTTCACTGGCACAGATCCGTCCACTGTGAATAGATACAGCAAGCATAGCGCCAACTGGAATTATTGTTGTTATCCATATTTTGTGCTGACTTCTATTTTCTGTGGCCTAAAATACTGGGTGCATGTTTATTTCCCTCTCACGTGGGATGTTTTGAGACTGTATTGATTTTCTAACACTGGTGGCTCAAAGCTTAGGCAGAGAGCTGGTGATTACATTCAGCTGACTTCATGAACCCTGGGGTGGCGGTAGGGACACACCTGAGGAAGCGAAGTCGGTTTCTGGTCTCTAACTTTCTCACACCTTCAGCTAAAACTCAAGCATCCTACCCAGAGCCTCGGCCAGTGAAGCTCTAGTATTGCAGCAGCCTAGATTCGGAGGTTTGGACAGTCCTCACTGGGTGCATGGTGTTCTCTGACTTCCACATGTGTGTGCAAGTAAACACACACACAGTTGAACGTATAATACATGGAAGAAAGAACTGCCTCCTTGTTTTCTGTTTACAACTAGGAAGATGCCAAGATGTCTACTTTAACTGTTGACTTAAATGTAATTTCACCTCTAGCAAATTTTGGCTTATTTCACTTCTCAAATACGAAGTTCAAATTTGGTAATTTTTCAGATCGAATTTCTAAGGGTGGGAGTGTTGTCAAGTAACGCGGTACTTGGAACGCGCTTCTGCTCTGATGGGACCTTTGGGGTGAAGGTGCCCTGCCAGGAATGTGCAGCCCAAATGAGAATCACGCTTGTAACCACAGCCTCAGCACTTAGCTCCAAAGTAATTAGCATCTAACCAGCTCCGGCTGGGGTAGCAGGGGGAACGCGCTCACTGCATCCACTTTATGATTAAATGCCAATTAGCCACTAAGTGGCCTACAGTCACACAGGTCTCACATCTCATCACGTAGCTTCCCCACCCACACCACGGGGCTGTGGGTATCACAGCTCTATACATCAGGTGAGGGCCCCCAGGAATCCCAAGGTCAGTCACCACACCAGCTAACACAGATTAGTGGTTAAGGACATGGACTCAAGAGTCCAGCTTCCGGGACAGCAGGCACAGCTTCGCGGCTGTCAAGATGCTAGCTGGCCTGTTCAGCTACTTGCTGTCCATATTTATACACAATAATTGTGGACATAGTGACTTCCAAAGCAGATATTATTGATATCTTGATTATTGATCATGCAGATAACATAAGTACAGGGATATGGGCATTTAAAGATGCATGGTAAACCCACAAAAAAACCCGAAAGTTGAGCTGGGCGGTGGTGGCGCACGCCTTTAATCCCAGCACTCGGGAGGCAGAGGCAGGCGGATCTCTGTGAGTTCGAGACCAGCCTGATCTACAAGAGCTAGCTCCAGGACAGGCTCTAAAGCTGCAGAGAAACCCTGTCTCGAAAAAACCAAAAAAAAAAAAAAAAAAAAAAAAAAAACCCGAAAGTTCCCTGTACCTCAGTTAGTCCACTTCTCTGGGGTTAGGGTAATTCTTTCCTACCAATGCATGATTTAAGGCTAATGGGCTGTAAAGGCTGGGTGAGAGCATTTGCTTTGCAAGCATGAGGACCTGAGTTCAAATCTTAGCACCGAAGATAAAGCCAGCTCTGGCTAAGCACGCCTGTAAGGCTACGGGAGACAGGCAGCGTGCTCTCGGGCTAGGATCTGCCTTCCTTTGCCCAGCCTGTGTGCACCAACATGCATCTGCCACAATACGTGTACCTCCCCACCCACAATGCACTCTGTTTTCCACAACAAAAACAAAACAAAAATTTAAAAAATCCCTACCTTGGCTCAGCCTGTTCCTTCATTCATTCAGGTTCATCCAGTGTCCAAGGATGTGGGTTTAAATGCACAAGGATTCGAGGCTGTGGGTTTAACCCCCAAACTAGAGAGTTTCTGACATCCCAGGGCTGTAATGCAAGGGAATGGACCAGAACAATGCCGAAGGGAAGATGTGTGTGGTCGGCACTTGACTGTGGCCGTTTCAGTCACAGGGCATTTCTCCGTCTGCCGTCTCTTCACATCACAGTGATTGTGAGTTGGAAGGAAGCAAATAGTGCTAAAACGTCACTTTTAAAGCACAAGCAAGTAATAACCGCTGCAAAACTTCTTCAGGACTTCTCCCTAGGACGTGTGCTATTTGATCTCAGATGACCAGTGAGCCCTTGCCCCGCCCCTGCATCACACGCCCATGCTTTCCCCGTGTCCCTTGCCAACTTGGCCAATAGAAACCAATGCTGAACTCTGTGATCTGTATCTTCAATCCAATATGGTACCCACTAACATGCAAGGCTGCTAAACACTCTAAATATAATTGGACTCAATGAAACTATGCCCCAAATGTAAAGAACAGACAGCTTTCAAAGTCTCAATGTGAAAATCATCTAAATTCTTTCTTGAGAACTTTTTGTTGAATGCATGTAGAAATTATAATATTTTAAATACATTCGGATAGATAAAATTCATCATTAAAATTTATTTCATCTCACTCTTCTTACTTCTACCTTAGAAAGTCAAGCTTGCCATATTCCAGTGAACAGCACCAATTCTAGAAAAGAAATAAAGACGCTTGCACCCTTGTCTGCTTGCAACCCCGCCTGTTTGCACCCCCGCCTGCTTGCACCCTCGCTTGCTTGCACCCCCGCCTGCTTGCACCCTCGCTTGCTTGCACCCCCACCTGCTTGCACCCTCGCTTGCTTGCACCCCCACCTGCTTGCACCCTCGCTTGCTTGCACCCCCGCCTGCTTGCACCCTCGCTTGCTTGCACCCCCGCCTGCTTGCACCCTCGCTTGCTTGCACCCTCTCTGGCTTGCACCCTCGCCTGCTTGCACCCTTGTCTGCCTGCATCCCCGCCTGCTTGCACCCTCGCTGGCTTGCACCCTCGCCTGCTTGCACCCTTCACAGGGGCTTCTTAACGAAAGCAGCAGTATTGACGCATTGACGGACGGATGCGCAGCAGCAGAACTTACGGAAAGATGGATGTGCCCGAGATTCAACTTGCTGACATGCAGTTCAAGTTTCTGCCTGTACAGAAAGTAGCAGAGACCCAGAGACGCAGCCCCCTGGAAACAGCACTCCTGCCCTACAGCTGGTGTCTCCCTCAGAAGGCAGAGTAAGAAACACTTATGGGCACTTTTTCTTTAGGAATTGAAAACAGTAGGAAGGATGTGAGAGTCAGAAACAAGCATGCATATATATAACTGCGTGTATGTGTGTAATGTATACATGTAAGACAAAGCATTGGCGTATTCAGAGGAAACAATCTCAGACATACTCTGCCTTCCCCTTAAAGAATCTCACTCGCCGTCTTCATCCATAGGCTTGGCGTATAACTTTGTGCACACTGAAAACTTAGTGAGATTTGCTGAGCCTAGTCACACGGACAGTTTACCTAGCATCACAAGTGCTGGGTTTCAGCATCTCCCCAGACTTCTAAAGAAAGGGTCCAGAATTTTAGATGGCCAAGAGTGTGCCCAGAGTCATCACCATCAAATGCCCAATCAAAGTTCTTCCCAGCACCAGGCTGTTGTTCACGTGACTCATCAGGACCCTGGCTCCTGGGGAGGAGGATGGCTGCCCTGCTGGTTCTTTGAAGAGCTCTCTTGCAACCCTACTCTGGGCACATCACACTGTTTCGTCCCAGCGAGGATGAGAAACCTGTGTGTACCTCCCCTCCCCTCGTGCATGCAGCTCCCAGGGTTCAGAGTTGCATGGTTGTTATGGAATGTGATGGATTCCTTAGGTGGTGCCATCTAGTAGATCAAGACTACTGCATTTTTTGCCCTACTCATCTTTGTCTTTGGGGGACCTAGGATGACATCGCCTCCTGAGACACATGAGTTTCCTGGCTAGATACATACGCTACCGTCCCCCACACTCAGCTCCTGCGGGGCTGGCCTTCCTGCAGACTTGACCTGGATGCTAACACTTCAGAGCTGCTCTCATTTCCCCGGTGAACCCCAAGGGTGAACCCCAAGCTCTGGAGAGGTTCCTCTCTTTCACACACAGCAGAAAACCTGAGTACACACAGCCTGACCTTAGAAACTCCCAGAGCCTGCTGTTAATTATCTGTAACAGGCTGAATAGTGACCCTCCTTCACCTCCAAAAGGGACATGTTTAAGTCCTAGCTTCCTGTACTTGGTGTTAGAACAGCGTCCAAGAACAGAGTCGTGTGAGGGGAACTCTGGATGCTTGTGAGAAAACTCCAGGAAAACAAGACAAGAGTCTTAAGTTTCCTCCAACCATGCGATTGTTCTTGGAGGTCTGGGGTTTTTTTTGTTTTTTGTTTTTTTTTGTTTTTTGTTTTTTTGTTTTCTCCTCCCAGGAATAGCGGAGTGAGGTGGTGGTTTTTTTTTTTTCCAGATTAATCATTACAATTGGCTATTGTTACTTGGTTTTTTTTTTTTTTTTTTTTTTGCCTCCATGGAAAAATATGGTTTTGCCACAATGCAGCTTGTCCTCGTGATTGTACACAGCTTAGATGCATGAGAACTTTACTCGTGTAACCTTTCTTAACCCTCAGGGTACAAAGTTTCTGATGCACTAATAAAGCTGGCTACCGAACAAGACTTTAATCTCTCCTAATTATTTCCTCCTTTTTCCCAGGTCCCCTCCACCTCTAGAGTGGTAAACATTTGGGAATGCAATCTTATTTGGAAAACATATTTTCCATATATAAATTTACCTCAAAATGAGATTGCTCAGATTTAGAGAGCCCGATGTCACCAGGATGGGTGTCTTTAAGAAAGGAAAGCAAGAGAAGTGTGAACACACGCTGCTAGTCAGCTTTCCATACTGTAACAAAATAATGGATGTTGTTACCTCTAAAGAGAAAAAGAGTTACTATGACTCACGGTGTTAAGGGCTCTAAGCTACGCTCATCATTTCAGAATAGCGGTGAGCAAAGTGCATCTTGCCAGGAGGGTGTGGCTGAGCAAAGTCACACTTTAAAACTTCTGAGCAAAGAAAAATAAAAGAAAAAAGAAAAAAAGCGAGGAGCAAGTCCAACTACCTCCTTCAAAGAAACTGCCTAAGGAGCTCCCACTTCAAAAAGGTTTCTCACTCCAAATATCTCTACCACCAAGAACAGACCATTCGCCAGCACAGAGACAGGATGCTGGAGGCAGAGCCTGGAATGAAGCATCTTCAAGCCAAAGAATGCCCAGGGCTCCCAGCATCCTCAAAAGCTAAGAAGGAAATAGAGTGAATTCAGAGGCTCCAGAAGGAGCCAGCTCTATGGAGGCCTGAATCTCAACCATGTGGTGTCCAGAGCCAGAGGAGGACACTTTCTGCTGTGCTGTCACCAGGTGGCAAAGCTTGTGATCACCACTCTCACCAGTCACAAGGCAGATGACAAAGCTCAGCAGAACCCAGAGAGCAGATGGCGCTGTCCGTGCACACAATGGCAAGGCTATCTCTGCAAAGTGTGTGAGGAGCTCAAGGCCTTGCAAAACTGGGGGTCTATGAGCCCTCAGCTCTTCGAGCACCTCATGTCTCCATGGCGATCCCAAATACATTGTTCATGTTTACTTGTGATATTGTGATTTATGTCAGGTCTGGAAAAGAAACTTACGTTCTTGAAGAAATGGGGGAAACTTATCTAGTGTGACTCCATCTAGAACTGGAATCCTGCTTCCACCCTCACCAGTTCTAACATGCGTGCACACACATACACACACATGTGCAAACACATACACACATGCACATTCACACACATGTATACATGCACATATATACACACATGCACAGACATACACACATGCATGTATGCACATATATACACACATGCACATACATACACACATGCATGCATGCACATGCATATGTGCATGCATACATGCACACACATACACACACATACACACACATACACACACATAAACCCAGTCTGCTGCATATGCACACCCTTCCTCCTCCACCAGTATCTACCTTTGGGTTTCCTTATTTTATATTCATGGCATTTTGCCCACATGTATGTCTGTGCAGCGTGTGTGTGTGTGTGTGTGTGTGCATGTGCGTGTGTGTGTGTTGCCCTCAGAGGCTGGAAGAAGGGGTTAACACCCAGGAACTGCAGTTACAGATGATTGTGAGCTGCCATGTAGGTGCTGGGAATTGAACTTAGGCCCTCTGGAGGAACAGCCAGTGCTCTCAACCACTGAGTCATCTCTTTAGCCCCCACTTTGTGAGTTTTTGCACAGCAAGGACTATACTTTCTAGGGACAAATGACTTTAGCCCCCAGGGCCATATCCAGCACAGAGTTTATCTTAGTTCACTTTCTGTGCTGTAAGCAGAATAATAAGGAAAGGGGATTCATTTGGCATATAGTTTTGAAAGTGAGGAAGCTTCTGGTAGCTGGTTCTGTTAACAGGACTCCCTGCAGAGCTGTGCACTATGATGTCAGAAACAGACAACATGGCTGAGAGAAGATCAGGTTTACGTCGCCCAACCCCCATCCAACCTCCTGCAGAATGCAAGTCTCCTCGGTGGGAAGCAGGCCGCTAGCTGGGCTCTGTAGTGTAAGATGTAAGAGCAGCACTGTCCAGAGAGTCAGCAAAGATGGGGCATCTGGCCAAAGGAGAAGGCAAATTGACCTGAATGTGTGCGCAGTCACAGGGACACCGGAGGGCTGTCACCCCAGGTCCTGGTCCCTCGCATCCCACCTGGAAAGTCCCGTTTCCAGAAGCCGTCTTTCTCCCTTGCTTGCCTGCGTCCTCCTTGCTTTGCTATTGTTCTTTCCCTGAGTGGACTGTCTCTGTTGGTGGCTGCATTCTTCTAAAAGCTTCTCCTGAGTTCTTCCTTCCCACAGAGCCGGATTCATCTTAATATTTCACCACCAATTTCTTCTAAAGGAATTAAAAATGCAAATCTAATATTCTAATTGTATAATAGGAAAATCTTGGCAGCTTGATCAATACTATCCCCCCCCCCCACTGTCAATAATATGGCGGGAAGGCATGTATGTCAGAGCCTGACGGTCTCACTTTATCACTGGCCCCATGGCCCGTCTACATCTATGAGATGTGACATTTTATTAGTGGCCCTCCCATCCATCAGCTCTAATTTGTGCATCCCGGAGATGCAGGCTGTCATCTCAGCATCTGCATTGCTGGGGTACCAGATAGCCCAGAGCTGATGCTTCATGATTCCAGCAACTATGTTAAATGACAGGAACAGCCTGGATCACAGCCACACGTGACACTGATGGCGTGAGAAGCAGGGGGCCCACGTGAGTAACCCCTCAAACTGCACGTCAGACAGCTGAGAATCTGGAAAGTCCAAATTCACGAGTATAGACATGTGACTGTACTTAATGGGACCCTAGCTGCCATTCGCCTCAGTTTCCCCTTCTGTAAGTAAGAATTCTGGGAGCTGTGTTGTTCCAATCTGGAATTCATTTTACTCCTAGAAGAGGGAACCTCACGCTCAGGGAACCTAGGTGATGATCCCTTTGCATTGACTCAGACAGGCTTCTGGTCTGGGCGATGTGCCAGCTAACTACAGAAACATCCCAATTAACACTCAACAACAGGAGAACGAGATTCCCACCACGAAGGGCTCTTCAAGCCCTTCCCCTTTACCTTTTAGGTGTTTTCTTTGTAACTGAAACTTTCAGGTTTCAAACACTGTGCCGTTTAACCCAGAAGGCTTTTGTTCCATGTGGTTAAAGCAGCAAAAAGCAATGTGTATGCTATGCCGGGGAGCGTACCCACTTCCTTCAGGGCAGGCAGCAAACGGGGTGTGAGGGAACATTAAAATTCTATTAAACCTGACTTTAGACTAAGCTGGTGTCAGAGACATAACCAGGCCAAATATTCAAATTCTTCAAAGAATTTTCTCCTAAATGTTTGACATCACAAAGCACAACTCAGAAGGTAACTTCAGGCTGGCAAGATGGCTCAGTGGGTAAAGGGTGCTTGCTGCTAAACCAAAAGACCTGAGTTTGAGCCCTGGAACCCAGACAGTGGAAAGAGAACCGATTCCTACTCTTTGTGCTCTGATCATCACAGACTATCACAGACATACTGTGGCATGTGTGCACGCACAGAGACACAGTAAATAAATAAATATAAGAAAATGAGATCCTAGGTAATTCATTTGGCTTTGTAGATAAGTGCTTTGCAGAGGTGTGTCCTTTCTCATGATAGAGAATTTTCTATTTCTGTTTTCCTTTTAGTGTATGAGACAGTTGCCAGTGACATCCTGACTGTTGTAAGGAACTTCCGTATACAAGATTTGTTTTCTCATGTGGGTCCCACGGGCAAGATGGACAGCGTGGCCCAGAACATGGAACCATGACGGGGAGACAGGAAGAAACACCCACGATTCTCACAGCCCCGGCTGTGATAGAAGATTCAAGGAACAACAAAAGCAAGAAGTGCAATGAGGGCTGAGAAGTTGAGCTAGGCAAAGCGGTCCATGGAGAAGGGCGGAAGAGGAGAGGTCTCCTGAAGTACAGACGAGGAGGGCTAATATTGATCCTTGGCAGAACTAATTATGGCAGGGTGATCTGTGAGCTCGGGGACAAGAACACAGTGACTGCCAAGAGGCCACCAGTCACCCTCATCTAATCTTGTTTCCTGTCCCGAGAGGTTGTTAGGCAGGGTGATTGGTGTGTCTGGCCTTCAGCAGGGCACTTGGCAGAGCTTCTCAGGGTACTCCTGTGGACAAGACAGAGAGACGGGGATGGGGTAGAGCTAGCTCTACTAAGTGGATTTGTAACTGGTGAGCAAGGACGTTCCAAGTGATGATCTACAGAGACATGGAAACCTGTGAGCTGGGCAGCCAGGCCATGTGTGCATGTCTATTAGTGGCTTACACAGAGTCACGGGTCCTACTTGTCAGGACTTGAATACAGACATTGTGTCAACACGTTACACAAAAGAGTCAGGGTCCTGGATGTTCCCATCCGCCAGTCCAGTGGTCCAAAACTGTCAAGAAGAAATGCAATCGGTGTGAATACAAGTCCTTTCATCGATTCCAAAATTAGTAACAAAGAGAGTCCAAGATCCTTGGCCAAGGAGCAGTGTGCAAAGAGATCTAGCCCGGGCACACTGTGGCCCCTTGTTCTGTTGTTGCCAACAAGCAAAACCTACGAGACATGAGAACTGCAGAAGCAGGAGCAGTGGCAAGCCCGTCTCAGTGTGGACAATAGAGACTTGGGTCACGTCAGGTGCTGCATTGTAAAACAAACCAGAGAAACTTCAGGGAACGGGATGCTGGGTGGGTTCCGTTGGTTAAGCACCAGACTTTTGGCCATCAGCAAAGCAGCTTTGACCCCAGCAGTGTGCATAAGCAGAGGAATCCCTAGGTATCACCAGCTCTTTCTACTGTTTCTACTCAGTGCTGGAAGTTCTCTGAGCTCAGAGCTATGGATTGACCTGACTCTCAGCCTAGTCAAGTGCAGATATAATCCATCCCCTGAGGGTGAAGTACTTACAAATAAACTTCTGCACAATCACCTCATGCAGAGGACTCTGCTCTGTGCCTTCTTCAGACCCTGTCCTGTAGACCTCAAAGGAGAATTTAGACTTTGTTGTTTTCTTCTTATGAAAAGAATGGCAGGACAGCTCAGTAATCAGCAGCTCTGGGGATCTGACACCCTCTTCTGTATCCCACAGATGCATGCACTTCTGTGTGTGAGTACACATGGACAAGCATGTGCAAACACAGACACACACACACACACACACCTGAAAATAAAATAAATCTTTTTTCACTATTAGGTACTTTTTTTCATCTATTTGTTTGTCTGTTTTTTGAGACAGGGTTTTTTTTTTGTGTGTGTGTGTAGCTCTGACTGTCCTGGAACTCGCTCTGTGGACCAGGATGGCCTTGAACTCACAGAGATCCACCTGCCTTTACCTCCTGCGTGCTGGGATTAAAGGCGTGCGCCTCCGCCACAAGGCACGTCGAATACAAGCCATTTGCACCTGCCTGACACTGCTGTAGACAGAAGTTTAAACTGGACAACTTTCCCTTGGGGAAGCTGATTAGTGGTGAGAATGGTGAGTGACAGGCCCGAAGAATAGCTTGGCTCCACCCCTCCTCCAAACACTCACACCCTTTATGGGATTGTGCTCTTAGCTCTCCATCACTGTGTCAAACATCTGAGATCAAGGATCAAGGGCTCTGCCACAGGTATCCAAATGCCACCACCTCCACAGAGCAACACAGCAGGTATCTATCTTTAAAGACATGTCTTTGGGGACATTCCAGATCGGCTCTTTCCATCAAGCAGCAGAGCTTCTTTCCCAGCCTGTCCTTACAACGTGGATTACGGGGAAGAGGCAGTGCAGTTGGGGAAATCACTCATTGGTAAAGGACTTGTTCTACAAGCACGAGGACCTGAGTTTGATCCTCAGAGCCCATGTAAAAGAAAGTCATGTACTCATCATCCGAGTGCTGGGGGTTTGGGGTTGGCTAGCTAGCAAGCCTAGTTTACTTTTGAATTCCACTCCAGTGAGAGGCTTTCTCTCAAAAGAAAGGGAAGTGGAACCTGAACAAGAAGACATGAGGTGAGGATGCCGATGCCACCTGGCCTCTAAAGGCATCTGCACACAGAAACACTGTATCATCTCTCTGTGTCTGTCGTCTATTTCTCATTGTATCTCTCTCTCGATCTCTGTATGTTTTTCTCTTTGTGTCTCTCTCTGTCTCTGTGTGACGTGGGACAATGGTCTTGTATTGGTTTAATAAAACGCTGATTGACCAGTAGCCAGGCAGGAAACATAGGCAGGCGACCAGAACAGGAAAATTCTGGGAAGAGGAAAGACTCAAGTCTGCAGTTACCACCCAGACGCAGAGGAAGCAAGATGAGAATGCCTCACTGATAAAGGTATCAAGCCATGTGGCTAATGAAGACACAAATTATGGGTTAATGTAAAATGAAAGAGTAAATTAATAAGAAGCCTGAGCTAATAGGACATCCAGTTTGTAATTAATGTAGGTCTCTGTGTGTTTCTTTGGGATCAAATGGCTGCTGAACCGGGTGGGACAGAAACCTCTGTCAACATCTCTCTGTGTGTGTCTCTGTGTGTCTTTCTGAGTCTATCTGCTTGCCTCTGTCTGTCTCTGTGTGTGTCTATCTTTCTGTCCCTGTCTCTGTCTTTCTGTCTATTGGTCTATCTCTCTGTTTGTCTGTCTCCTTCTCTTTCTGTTTTTCTCTCTCTGTCTTCCCGTCTTTGTCTCTCCCTCTGTCTCTTTCTCTCTTTTTGTCTCTCTTGTATCTCTGCACGTGTGTCTCTCTCCATGTCTGTGTGTGCCCCTCCATCTCCGTCTCTCTCTCGTTCCATCCCTCTCTGTCCCCCTCTCAATCCTGTTAGCATTCAGGCATTGCAGGCTCTCAGAGATCTAGCAGGACACATAGTGACCAAGATGTGACAGTGCAGCTCCTGAAGCCACCATGTAGAGTGCTCTCCCTGTGCACACATGCTATACCCCCTTACAGCTCCTGCAGCCACCATGTAGAGCGTTCTCCCTATGCAATGCACCCCTTACAAAAGGAAGCCCTCCAGCCCCTCATTCTCTTTCCTTCTGCTCTAGCTCAGAGGCTGCCTCTGCACCTCCCCACATAAGCCTCCCATTTGAGCTCTGTTGCTTGGTGAGACTTTGTGGTGCCCCTAGGCTCCAATCAGCCAATGTCGCCTTCCCTTCTGCCATTAAAGTCTAACACATCCTCTTTTCTGCCCTCCTATCTCCCCCTTTCTCTCCCCCCCCCCCGTCCCCCTCTGTCCCTGTCTCCATTCCATCTCTGTCGCTCTCTCATTCCTCACACAGGAATGAAGTGGAAAAGATAGTCTATCAGCTTGGGACCTAGGCGTGAGAGCCTTTCCATGATTCCACCTTAACTCTTTGAGCCATATTTAATCTCCTCGGCAATAAGCCCAGGATACCCTGCATGAGAGACATGTGGAGCAGAAACTCATCGTTCTATATGGTACATTCTGATGTAGGAACCCCAAACTGACCCAGAATCTGACTGCAGTCACAAATTCACCTGAGATGAGCAAAGACACTCAAAACCAGCCCAGACATGTAGACTCTGGGGTGAGACAGAAAATGGCTGGCTAACGTGTTAAGCTCTGCAAACAAGGCGTGTTTATTATTCAGTGAGAACTAACAGATACAGGCTTCTACTTTATCCTCAGATGTTCGCCTTCCATCTCTTCCCTCATGCGATGACCTGAAACCATTCCCTAGAGCCCCAAAGACCTAAAACTAAAAGGCAGAGGAAAAGGCCTTGGGGGGAATTTCCATCTGTTTCCCTTTCACAAAAGCCTTTGCAAAGCACATTTATTTCAACCTTGAATGGTAGCCTTCAATTCCTGTGTTTCCTATACTTCTATTCTCCTAAAGAGCAGCGGCGGCATTGATTTCAGCCTGCGATTGCCAGGGAAATATTAAACCCTATTGATTTGAAATTCAGGATCAGCAGCAAGTCAGGGCACTCTGCATATTCTACAGATGGGCAATTTAATGTCTTCAAGTTGAAGAGTAATGGCAGCTTCACAGTGAGTCCAGTGCGGCCCTTCCTGCCAGCTTTCTCATTCTGTCTCCCCGTATTAAGTAGGAACCATGTCACTTGACTGATCTTTGTTTTCCTTCCACGCGAAGTAATTGTTTTTTATTTCTTTTTTAAATAAATACCAGCATAGAAATACATAAGCCCTCATTACCCATGCCTTTAAGACCATCTTCATTGTTCCTTCCCTTCCTCAAGATGCCAGCAAAAGCCTCACTGGCAGGAAGCGAAGACGTCCTACTCAGCTGCAGGGCCAATAGAATCCACATAGTGCTGTGACATCATTGTCCCCATTACGTCTTGGTGGCAGCCTACCATGTGTCTACCGCTCCCGAGAGCACAACAGCCACTGCGGGAAACCTTCCCTCCACAATGCCTGGAAAATAGACCCCTCTAAAATAGGCTATGTCAGGGGTCCAGAGTAGACAGTTCATCAGAAAATGGACAAGTCTAAGGGTGTGACAGTCAACTGGACGTATGTTCTCTAGTTCCTCTTGTATGGTTACACTTCTTAAGATGTACAAAGAAAACAGTTGAATATTTGAAATAAAATATATTTACAGAAAAGAGGTAGATTTTAAAATGTATACAAGTGAGGTCATCCAATTTAAGAAAAAAAAATATGGTCTCCCTCCTATGAAGATTCAAGACTCTATTTATTTACAAGTGAATGAATGTATGTGTGGGCACAGTATAATATGTAGAAAAGACAACAAAAGGGGACAATACTAGATGGTATGGAAGGACAGAATACTCGTAACAGACACATGAAAGAGGTTATTGTTAATTTTTTTTTCTATTTTGACTATTTTTTTGTTTCTTGTGGTAGATACATAAAAATGTAACCAATAGTAAAAATGTAAAACCCTAAGTGAGGCTCCATAGCTCAGAAAAAACCTCCTAAATTGTATAGAAGTGAATTAAAATGCACAGAGTCGGGGCCCAAGCAGGTATTTCTCTACCTTAATCTAGCAGTGTGATGTTGCACTTGTGAGTTGATTATAATAAAGTGATTTTATGTTTTTAAAAAAGACTATTGGCTCCAACAATGTTTCTAGATCCTTCTATTGCTCTGGATGCAAAACTCTGCAGCTTCTCCATCACCAGAAGACATTCCCCATCCTGGAGACAAACAAAACGATGGTGGTCCCCCCCACAACAGCTTCCACAATTAGCCCCTTGAAGAAGAGGCGAGAAGCATTGCATTGCTGAAGGTGAAGAGATTCGCCAAGACTGTGACACTCCTGTGTACTCTCTGCAAGCTAAGCATCACACCAGTGGAGACTTTCTGTACCCTACTGGGTTATGAGACATCACTGCGATGGGATTTAATCAGCTCCCCTGGGATACATGAGGAGGAATATTCTAATTCCCCAAACATCTAAGTGCCCTTTTCTGTAAGGAGAAAAGTTGTGTGCTGGATTCATCTGTGTTGTTACAGACATCAGTATAGTCTCTTTCAAGGCTGAATTATATATATTCCCTTCTACTGTCTGATTTCTTCAGCTGGGTCAGTTAGTACATCTCAGGTTGGCTGCTGCCAATTATGAATAATGCTGCAACAGATGAGCATAAAACTTATCTGTGATTTCATTTCCATTGGCTCTACCCGGAACTGAGTTTGCTGGATCATATGGTAACTCTATTTTTAGCTTTCTAAGAAGGCTCCATGCTTGTTTTTGATAATGCCTCTATCTATTTGAATTCTCCAGGAGGGTACAAGGATATCATCATGCTTGCTTTTGATAATGTCTCTATTTGAATTCTCCAGGAGGGTACAAGGAAGCCCTTTCTCTGCATCTTCACCAACATCGCTCAGCCACTGCGTTTAGTAACACGTGCCCTGACACGTGAAAGGGGGTACCTATCATGTTTTATATTCTCTTGATGATTATTGAAATTGGGTGGTCTCTCCTCTACTTGTTACCCATTTTGTCTTCTGTAGAAAAAAAATCATATTTAAGTCCTTCTTACTATTGAATTATATGAGTTTCTTATATTTTTAGAAATATATAAAATATTTTAAAATATATTAAATATCTTAAATCTTGGTTTCTACTTTCCCTCAAATTATTAAAAAAGAGTTTATACTATGTCATGATTAAATATGGGCACTGCATTTAGCATTTTGATAGCATAGGTAAATGATTCATTATTAATAACTTAATTATGAGTAAATACTAATAGGAGTGGCAAGATAGTTGAGTGAGTCAAGGCAACTGCTCCAAAGTCTGATGTGAGTTCAATTCCCAGGACCCACGTTGTAGAAGAAGAAAACTGAGTCCTACAAGTTGTCTCTGACCCCCACACATGTACCATAGTGCAAGCATATATATTCCTACACACATACATACATAACACACTCCTCAATAAACAAATAAATCAATACTAAACTAAATAAAAATAAATACACTAGATTCTAAAAATATAGAGTATACGTCTTAAACGTATTTAGGTCTAAAGGAATCAGAACAAATGTTAAAAGCTTAGGGAATTATCCCCCCAGGCACTGACAGGGTGCCAGCACCGTCTCCCCCACTGTCACACTTGGTCACGTGGTACTCAAAGATATGCTGAAGTGTGTTAGTGGTTGCTGGACAAAGAACCCAGATACCATGGAAAGAAACAGAAATTATCCAAAACATATTCCTAACAGGTATATAGGGACTTTTAAATACACATTTCTCCATCAAATTGTAAGGTTCCTAATGATGACAGCAGGCACAAACGTTCTGTTTCCTAAGGAGAATCCTTAGAAAAAGTGATCTGTATATAGTAGGTTCTCAGGATATTGTCACAGCTGAAAACACAAACCTAAGTGACAGACAGTACTTTAATGTGAGCATCCAAGTTTGGGCATTTTGGAAAAACATCTAAGAAAGCACATAATGACAATTTCTGATAGAAACTGAAGTCTGTGCTAATAATCTTGGTGCTCTATAATTTTGAAAGCTTACCCCCAGAGTTCACTGAGAGCTTACTGTCTTCCGCATCTATTACAATAAAAGACCAGTGTACATGCCAAGAACCTGAAGGACCCGTTGTCTGGTGAGTGCATTGAGAAACTCTCCAGTTGTGGGAAATGAATAAACGTACAAGGATTCATTCCTCAACTCAAAAGGCCCATATGGACTTGGACATAAGACTGAATACTTGGGCAAAGTCAATCTAGTAGGGAGGCTGTCCCTAAGGGAAACTGAATCTGCCTCAGCGACCATCAATTGTGAATAGATCCCTAAGTAGCAGTTAAGACCATGTGTGTCCTTCCCCTGTTCAGGCTAGAATGATAACTGATGTGATTCTGTGTGTTGACAGAAGTTTCTGTCTACCCAGTCCCACAGCTGTTCAGTCCCAAAGAAACACACAGAGGCCTACATTAATTATAACTTAATTGTCCTATTAGCTCAGGCTTCTTATTAACTAACTCTTACATCTTATATTAACCCATAATTCTTGCCTGTGTTAGTCATGTGGCATGGTACCTTTTATGAATAAGGCATTCTTATCTTGCTTTCTCTGCATCTGGCTGATGACTGCAGACTGAGCCTTTCCTCTTCCCAGAATTCTCCTAGTCTGGTCACCCCTCCCCATACTTCCTGCCTAGCTACAGCCAATCAGCATTTTATTAGTCAAATACAAGTTTCAAATCTTTACAGGGACAAGACCATTGTCCCACAGCACCTCTCCCCTTTCTCCTGTGTGGACAACCGTATTGTTGGGAGTTAGTGGGCACATTACTGTTATGCTCAGATGTCATTTCACAGCAGCCCAGGCACTTGAACTTCATGTTTCCATCCCCCAGCAGATGCCAGTCTACCTTGGCCAGCTCATGCTTCATGCTTCCATCCTCCAGCAGATGCTGGTGTACCATGGCTAGGTCATGTTTCCATCCTACAGCAGATACCAGTCTATCATGGCTAGGTCATGTTTCTATCCTCCAGCAGATGCTGGTCTATCATGAGTAGGTCATGCTTCCATCCTCCAGCAGATGCTGGTCTACCATGGCTAGGTCATGCTTCCATCCTCCAGCAGATGCTGGTCTATCATGCCTAGTGTTAAGTGGGGTTCCTACAATGGGTCCCACAGCCCTCATCACCAGGGACTGACTGAGTACCAGTATTGGTATAGAGTGTAGGAGGTCCTTCTGTCTATGTGTTGCTTTCATTGGTTAATAACGAAACTGCCTTGGCCTGTTGATAGGGCAGAACTTAGGTAGGTGGGGAAGATGGAACTAAATTCTGGGAGGAAGAAAGCAGAGAGAGGAACACTATGGAGCTGCCAGAGACAGACACTGGGAATTTTACCCAGTAAGCCACTGCTATGTGGCAATACACAGATTACTAGAAATGGATTAAATTAGTATAAGAGTTAGCCAATAAGAAGCTGGAGCTAATGGGCCAAACAGTGTTTTAATGAATATGGTTTCTGTGTGATTATTTTGGGGCTAAGCTAGCCAGGCAGCTGGGTGGAACAAGCAGGCCCTCCTCCTACGGGCTGACTGAGTACCAGTATGTGACTTGGGAGGTGAAAACTGGTTAAACTCGGAATCAGGTGGGCCAAATGAGCAGTCACCAGAAGGAAGCTGCCCCTGTGAGACCCCAGCTAGAGATGCCAAAACCTTCCTTTGGTTCTCTTGCCAGAACCTTCCAACTCCTCTTCACTTGACTTCCATGCAGTATGCATGACGTTCACTGAAGATCTCAACACTTGTTACTGTTGCTGACACTTGCTGCTTGCTGGGTGTGTACCAGGTACCACTCTTTAATTCACCACGGCAACCTATGATGTGGATAATTTCAAACCAGGAAAAGAAGTCACAGAGAAAAAAAAAGTCACAGAGAAATAAAGGAATGGACCATGGCTTCACTGATGCTGATGCATGATCTGGAACTTCAACAAGCCCCTTAATCTGAAGCTTGCTTTGCCCTTTCAACAATAAACCTCACCTGTGGGTTGTCATTAACCCGCTATGCTTGGCCTCCTGGCCCATTGAGGGTTCTCTGAAATGTCCAGAAGCACCTTGCTAGGAAGACTGTCTCTGAGGACATGAACTGGTTTTCAGCCCAAGAGATAAAGACAAGCAATGACTAAGTATGTGTGTGTGCGTTTGAGAGAGAAAGAGAGAGAGAGAGAGAGAGAGAGAGAGAGAGAGAGAGAGAGAGAGAGAGAGATCAATGATTAAGAGAGACAGAGAGGACATCAGTGGCTAAGAGAGATAGAGACATCAATGGTTAAGAGAGACAGAGATATCAATGGCTAAGAAAGACATCGATGGTTAAGAAAAACAGAGACATCAGTGATTAAGAGAGACAGAGACATCAATGGTAAAGAGAGACAGAGATATCAATGGCTAAGAAAATGACAGTGGCACACAATTTCTGAATTCTAAGATGGTCTTCTGATACCACTTAAGTGATGACTGCCCCTTGGTGGATGTCTGTCACCTCAAAAGGGGGCAGACCCATCCTGTGGCAGCATCAGACACATTTTTGCTGTCCTTGAAGCTCCCCTTCTGCGGCAGGAGCTGCCTGTGGGAGAGAGTTCTATATCAACAGAACAGCAGGGGGCTCCTGGAGCTGGGAACCTCCGATCTGCAATTACTCTGCCCACTACTGCTGTGCCTGAAGGAGGACCCTGTTCAGGTGGGATGGATGGCCCAGATGACACCTTGACCGCAGTTCATGAGCCCCTAATCAGAGAACTCAGGAGGCCTCATCCATACACAACTTGTGGAAACCCTGGTAATAAATGTTGATGAAGCTGCTGGATTTGGTCATTTTCTGAGGCAGCATGGAGCCCTAATCCACTGGTGTCTGGGGAAATTAAAATGAGGCTGAGCCTAAAACAAATGCCAAGCGAACAAAGCAAGAGTGCTAGCGAACTCTGTCTCTCAGACAAACAACTGAGAGAAAGAATCATTTACCTCCGCTCATGGTTCCAGGGGATTAGGTCTGTTCTGCTCTGCTGATTCTGGATCTGTGGTGAGGCAGAATACCATGACATCAAAAACACGTAGCAGAGCCTGTTTACCTCACGACAGAAAGGAATCAGAGTCAAAGGAATGCAAGTGACGAGGCAGAATGCGCATGCCCAGTGAGCTACTTTCTCCGGCTAGACCCCGCCTTCTATTTTTTTCAGGTTCTTCCCCTCCGGTGAGTCTGTGAGCGGATGGCTACTGATTAGATCCTCAGGACTCACCCACCTTCTCAAAGCCCATCCGCTGCCAGTCAAGTACTTACGTACCTCTGGGGACATTCCACATTACAAACCATAACAGTCAGCAAGGCTTTGCGGGGGATGGGGGGGGTACCAAAGCGTCCTTGGTTGCAGACAGAAGCAATAATCAAACAGTTCATGCTCATGGCGGTATTTAAGCAAGTAGGGTGGAATCAGCTGCTCAGAGTAGTCAGCAGACTTGGAATTGTGAAGCAAGGACTCTTCAGAAGACAGGGCAAGACCCACACAGAGCGAGCACACCTTGCCTTTACTTGGCTTCCACCTTAGAAAGCTCATCCCTTGAGCCCCCTCTGTCCAAATCCCAGACCTCCTCTGGATGGACCTTCTCAATTCAGGAAGGGCTGTTAGTTCCATAAACTTTACAAAATAATACTGGCCTTCCTTTGCCTTTTTAACCACACCAACAATGACAGACTCTTCCCTGACTGAAGGGATGCAGCTTCCCCCACAGCCCAGGAGCAGATATTTCAGGGGACCAAATCTTAAGGGAATAATATATCACCTAGATCTGACTTTGGCAGGAAACCTCAAACTTATCCAACATTTCCATAGATGTCAGGACATGGGGGACACTGGAGCAAACACTCATGGAGGTGACACTAAGCACATTTTGGGAGCTCTTGGGGTGCTGAAAAATCCCCCACGGACCTCGTTTCTGTGCCCAGGAACCCCTGATCTAGGGCATCCTTTCCCAGCTGGGGCAAGGCTGTGCCAAGAGTCGAGAGCGGTTTGAGGGCACGGGAAGAAGGTCTCTTTTTTTTGTGCATACATGAGAGATGCAAGCACACAAACAGCCAGGAGGTGCCTGTTCTGTTGTTATAAGAGATAGTTAGGAAGGCCAGAAAAAGCTGTTTAGGGACAAGGGATATCTCACAGGCCAGTCAGATGGAGGATGAGAGAATTAACTGGAATTCTACATCTCATCTTGCCTGGTAGCGGGTTGCATGGTGTGTTTGCTTGCTGTCCTGGATTCATTTCTGTCCCTTGGCAGTCATTATGACCCAAAGTAACGTCAGAGAAAAGGTTTATTTGGCTTACCCTTCCAGGTCACAGTCCGCCACTGAAGGAAGGGAGGACAGGAACACAAGCAGAACTTGAAGGCAGGATTCACTGCTACTCCACACAGCATTGTCTCCCACCAGGGAGTCACTCACAGCAAAGGACATACAACAGGAACCACCCAGAAACACTGCTTGCTGGCTTGCTCCCAGACGCGTGCTTAGACTGTTCCCTTATGAAATCTGCTGCCCAGGACCACTGCTGCCTCAGTGGGCTGAGTCCTCCTGCATCAACCAGCAATCAAGACAACCCACACAGATGTGCTCATGGACCAATCTAATCTGGGTAATTTCCTCAGTCTCCCCAACCAGGCGATTCTCAGTTAAGATAAGTGGAGATTTAAAACCAGCACACATTTGAAAAGCCATGATGGCAAGTTCAAGAAGAAGTCTACGAAATGTAGAACATGCCAAAGCACAGAAGTCTACATACAGAACATACCAAAGCACAGAAGTCTACATACAGAACATGCCAAAGCACAAAAGTCTACATACAGAACATACCAAAGCACAGAAGTCTACATACAGAACACACCAAAGCACAGAAGTCTACATACAGAACACACCAAAGCACAGAAGTCTACATTCAGAACATACCAAAGCACAGAAGTCTACATACAGAACATGCCAAAGCACAGAAGTCTACATACAGAACATACCAAAGCACAGAAGTCTACATACAGAACACACCAAAGCACAGAGTCTACATACAGAACATGCCAAAGCACAGAAGTCTACATACAGAACACGCCAAAGCACATTCACAGTCCTGGTTTGGCCTCAGCTGTCATCTTTTCCTTTCCCTAAGATTCTGAGGGTGACTTCTTTCCCAGCCCTCACCATGCTGGGCAGTGAAAGCCAGGCGCTCCCAGGGCTGTGGTTGGAGCTGTGGAATCTACTTTCTTGTGGCATTTTGCTACAGTTCACAATTATTGATCTTGGTTTCTGGGAACAATATGGTTACATATTAGATGCTTTCAGACCCAATTTTGTTTAGATAAAGGGTCACAACTTCCTAATCTTGACACAGAAGAGTAACCAGCAGGGAATCTGGAGTCCGGAGTTCACATTCCATCTCAGCTGGCCACTCACTGAGGTTTGTCACTTAGAACAGCTGGATTTTCCCATCTTGGCAATGAGAATGGTGTGCTAAGATGACCTCTTTGCTTCTCCCACCCCCATGGGGTTACATAACCAGTCACTGGTGGTGACAGCCACAGTGGCTTCCCTTTGAACGTGTGCTAGCAAGCTTTATGATTACTGATCCTTTCAGTGTCCAGGCCAAAGGTGCTCTCATTGTCCCCATTTCACAGAAGCTGAAGCCCAGAGGCTCCACCACTGGCTCACACAGAACCAGCACCTGTGTCCTCTTCATTATTAATTTTCAATTATGTGTTTATATATGTCTATCGTGGGAGTTTGTGCACATGAGTACAGTGCTTGTAGCATGTCCAGAAGACAGTGACAGTCCCCTGGAGCTGGAGTTACAGGCAGCTGTGAACTGCCCAGTGTGGGTTATTGGGAACCAAATTCCGGTCTCCCGAAAGATTAGTACAGGCTCTTAACCACTGCACCATCTCTCCAGCCCCCAACATCCATGATAGTGATGCCCTTCGATGTCTACCAGGACCAGAAATGCTCACTATGTTCCCCATAGTGTGTAGTATGTGTCAAAACCCTCTCGCCTCTGTGACAACTCAATTCGAGTGGTCCCTCACATCATCCTTCAAGATCTTCCCTGGAGTCTGTAAGAGTCTTCATGACAACATCCCTTGACACTCGCACATGCATCTCAATCCCGGGCTCTGCGTGGTGTTCATTCTATAGCCTGGATGGCTATTGCTATCCTGTCTGAGCTCTCCTATCTCCCACACAAGTGATGCTCTTTCCAAAGCTAGCCATCATCGTCGCCTAAGGACACGTTCATGCTGGAGTACAGAACAGAGTTCTGTCGACTTTGTGAGAGTCAAAGCAGACCTGATGAAGGGCATCTTGAGTTGATAAAGTCTAGTGATGCAGAAGACAAGACGGTGGGAGAGAGATAAGGACCAGCCTTTCCTGTTTCACAGTGTTGGGGTGAGCTGAGGGCCCCCAAGGAGAGAGGCACCTGTTCAGAGAAGGCAAGAAGAGAAAACATAATGCATATTTCTAGAGCAGAATGTGAGCACCTGGCACAGGTCATGCAGCAGGTTGCCATGGAGGAGCAACCTCCTGAGGAGCCCTGGCTCCCTCCCTCCAGCCACACCACAGTTGCCTTGGAGGAGCAGTGTGTCACTTAGGATGTCATCTCCATGTTTACCTTTTTGTAATTTTTTTTTTTTTTTTGGTTTTTCGAGACAGGGTTTCCCTGTAGTTTCTAGAGCCTGTCCTGGAACTAGCTCTTGTAGACCAGGCTGGCCTCGAACTCAGAGATCCACCTGCCTCTGCCTCCCCAGTGCTGGGATTAAAGGCGTGCGCCACCGCCGCCCGGCTTACCTTTTTGTAATATTAATGACCTTGTCTGACCTTTGCTATCCAAAGGACACAGTACCTGTCCCTAGATGAAGTCAACATAGAGTACCTGAACTCTGGGTCCTGGACTGAAATCTCATCAGGCCTTTGGGTCAATGGAAATATTTTCTGCTGTGACAGAGATGTGAGTCCAGTTCTTCCCTCTCTAATTCCAGGGGCATGGTGGGATTCGTGTCATGGACAGAATCCCATCTCCAGTCTTCCCCTAAAGTGACTGTGGGACAGAGGGCTCACCTGTCAACAGCTGTCTCCAGCAAACAGTAGTAGCTGGTTGAGGGTTATTGCCCCTACTCCAGTGGCCACATACGACAGCACGTACATACCCAAACACATGCATGCTGACATGCACACGTACATGCATTCTTTAGGGGGTGATCTAGTAGAAGCCACTGGAGAGGAGCTATGTCACATGGACTTCTGGTCTACCTCCATTATTGCTTTCTAAGACCAGTGGTTGGTGCAGCAGCCATATCTGGTAGAGTCAAAACTTGATTAAAGCCCTACAGCCTTTCCTCGCTAGAGGCCTCTCTGTATGTGACCATTGATTTAGTTATCAGCACCCTTAATAAAGCCACCCAGCCATGTGAGTGATCTAACCTTTCAGCCTGTGGTTTGCCATCTCCTCCACCACTCTGCATAGGAGCTGACCCACTACATCTTCATCTTGCTTTGTTTTCTAGATTGGAGTAGGTCTGTGGGAGACAACTTCCCCACGGCTGCTGCTCCTGGAAGCAAAGAGGAGAAATTAATTCCAGAATCTGGTCAGACTCTTCAGATGTGCCAAGTGGTACCTCACCTCCAGACTACACGCATGCAGTCGCTCTTTCCATGAAATGTGACCTCTGCCTATGTCAACAGAGGATAAAAGGAAACCACAAGGCCACAAGGGTATCTCAGAATGCACAAGGATGAATCTGCCCAGACTGAATCTGCTGTTTGAAAAAATAGTTTAATCCATTTACATTTATTTTTATTTCAGGTTTTATATATTTGGATCAAATTTTGCTGTTATGCTCCTGATTTTTTTCTCTCTTCCTCCTTTTTATTGCTTTTTCTTTGGTGTTCTTTTGAGGGGTTTTTTTTTGGTTTTTTTGTTTTTGGTTTTGTTTTTGTTTTTCGAGACAGGGTTTCTCTGTGGCTTTGGAGCCTGTCCTGGAGCTAGCTCTTGTAGACCAGGCTGGCCTCGAACTCAGAGATCCGCCTGCCTCTGCCTCCCGAGTGCTGGGATTAAAGGCGTGCGCCACCACCGCCCGGCCTGGTGTTCTTTTGAGAATGCACACCCATACTTCTATGCCCTCACCAATATCCTATGATGCATAATTAACACTGCATAATCTAAAAAAAGACCATTATAAACATTTTTCGTATCCTGGTATATCCAGTATCACTACTCTCCATGTAATGCCTTAAAGGTAAGGACCTTAAACCTCTCTTTCTCACAAACTCTGCTTCGCTGTCCTCCACGAAATTGTTCTGCAGTATTTTCTTTTCGTATTAAAAGTCCCCTCAAACTTGAAACCGTCCTGCTGGTAAGTTTGCAGTGCTCCCTGGCAGCCTTGCCTCTCTGTGGCTCCCTGCTGCAGGTTGGAACCGTCCAGCTTCCTGTCTCTTCTGTCAGTGTTGTGTTATTTTGCTTGACTGCTCAGATGTCTCCCAGACTTTGTATCTCTTGAAGCAGTTTCCCCCTCATCTATGTTTTATAACGATTTATTAAAACATTCATTAATGGTGAGAAGAAAAAAGGCTTGCCAGGTTCATGTGACGGTCACCTTCAAATGTCAGCTTGACACAACTTAGAAACACCTGGAAATCTGTGTGGTGGCGGCACAAGCCATTTATCCCAGCACTCGGGAGGCAGAGGCAGGAGGATATCTGTGAGTTTGAAGTTAGCCTCATCTACAGAGTGAGTTCCAGGACAGGCTCCAAAGCTACAAAAAAAAAACTGTTTCAAAAGAAGAAGAAGAGGAGGAGGAGGGGAGGAGGAGGAGAGGGAGGAGAAGGGGAGGAGGAGGAGGAGGAGAGGGAGGAGGAGGGGAGGAGGGGAGGAGGAGGAGGGGGGAGGGGGAGGAGGAAGAGGAGGGAAAGGAAAAGAAAGGAAAGGAAAGGAAAAGAAAAGAAAAGAAAAGGAAAGGAAAGGAAAGAAAAAGAAAAAGAAAAAAAAGGAATCACCTGGAAGAGAATCTCAATGACAGACCATGAACATGGGGCTGACCTGTGGGCATGTCTGGCAGGGGTTTGTCTTAGTTAAGCTAATTAATATGAAAGACCCAGACCATCTGTGTGTTGCTTCAACTTACACTTTGTAAAGACTTTTGCTCCAGGCTGGCTCCATGGCTAAGTGGGTAAAGGCACTTGCCGTGCAAGGCCAGAGACTGAGTTCTATCCAGGAACCAATGTAAAAGCAGAAGGAACAGAATCAACCCTACAGAGCCATCTTCTGAGCCACTTCCCAGCTGTGGCTCTTGAGCCTACTCAGATACACAGTAATAATAGACAAAATTTTACTTTTGTTCTTCTGTTTTTAAGATAATTGTGGTCTGAAGAGATGTCTTGGGGTTTAAAAAAAGCATTTGCTTCTCTTCCAGGACACCTGAGTTCAATTCTCAGCACCCCATCAGGTGATCCATCTGCCTGTAATACCCTGCAGGGGATATAGTGCGCTCTTCTGGACTCTGTGGGTATATACCTTCTCAGGTACATACTTCCTCACACATACATACATGTGCACATGGGTTAAAAATAAAAATATTAAATTTTTTTTAAAGTTCTTGTCTTTCTCATGCCCTGGCTTTACATGACTGTGTCAGGGGTTGATGGTTTATGTGCCTTTCTGGGTTTGGGCTAAACTGAAAACTGATTTTTTTTTTTAATCATAAAAGTTCATTGGTAATGGTTTTTAAAATATTGTTTTATTCCTGTTTTACCCTCCGTGCCCTTCTGGCTCTTCCACTGGCCATATTTGAGAGCTGCCATCTGTTACCTTTTATCCCTCTGAGCTACCTCCTCGGCGGGATTCTCAGCTTTACCTTCAAGCCTGTCTTTCAGGAGCTGTGGTCACGACTTCCCTGACCTGAGACCACTTGTTTCCCCTCTCATTTTGATTGCTCAGCTTGTCACTTTGAAGTCTAAACACTCCCGTTTTCAGATTCCATAGACGTCACTCTTATCGGCAGTTCTTGTGGATTTTCCTACTTTTTGGAGGACTGGACTCTATCTCTTTCAAGGAACATAACATCCTCCTGTGTCTAAAACAAGCATGTCTGACTGTGTACAGTGACTGAGATGTTAGGCCGTCTTCGGCATCTGTCCGTTCACCAAGAAGTCTGATCTCTGTCTCAGAAGTCGCTCCTGACTCAGGAGTGGCCCCGATCCCACAGAGTCCACCACCTCTGGGTTGTTTGGCTTTTGTTTTCACACTGGACTGTAAACACCTGGGCTGTTGTTTGGTGGGGGCCTTGGTTTGCACCTGGCTGGTGCCTTTGGTCTCCTAACTGCGGACTCTGCCGGCCTATGCATTAATCTTTCCCTACCTAAGGTTGAGTGTGAAACCTACATCCGGGACTCAGTGGACTTCTGATCACTACCCCAGTGACAAAATGGCCCTTATTTCTGGGGTTCAAGGTCCCCTCAAACCTTCCCTCTGACCTTTTGGATAGACACCAGCCTCCTCTGTGTGTCCTGAATTCATGACAGATTCCTTAATTCCCAGGCTCTGGTTCAGACCCAACATTGAACTCCTGCCTCTGGCCCCTCCATCTCTTCCTTCCCAGCATCTGAACTCATGGGTGGATTGTCTCAGTTTTCAAAACTTTGCATAATAGAATGGGCTTTCCAATGATCTCACGCCATCATCTTGACCGTGAATTGTGAAAGAATGTTGAGAGCTTAGAGGCATTCATTCACGGCCAGCACTATTTTCTCAACTACGTCCCTCTCACTCTCCAAGAGAGACGGGAACAAGAAAGACAAAGGGTCAACACATTCTGTAAGGCAAAAGCTCAGCCTCCTAGAAGCTGCCACAACAGGGATGCGCTCTTGAGCAGTGAGTTTTGAACTCCACTCCCTGCATCTTTGGTGTGCACATCAAAAGCAAACGGGTTAGTTCAGCCAAAGAGAAGTCGTCCGCTACCCCTGCATCCTGACCCGCAGGGACAGGGTTCACTTTATGAGAAGCCCCGCTATTCTTGGAAACACAATTCTGCAAAGAAGACGGTCTTCACTATTCCTCACACTCATCCCACCGATGCTCAGGAACTCGGGGCATGTCCGTGTCCGTATGCAAAGCTGAGCAGGCCAAAGTCGAGCCGCTCAATAACACACAATAGAAATGTTAACTGTGCTATCGATTTCTGATTACATTTGTATTGCCTGTTTAATTTTATTTTCTTTGCAGGAAATTTTTTAATCAAAAATCCAGTTATTGAAAAGCCCACGAGCCAAGTGACACTAATGAGAAGGAGGAAGCACAGCCATTAAATCTGCAGGCTGCTCCCAGTCCACCCTCCCCCACTCCAGCCGGGGTTCACAACCCAGAGCGCCTCCGTTTCCAAGCAAGAGTAAATGCATGTGACCTTCAGCTCTACGGAGGTTCACCTACTCTGATTAACTTTGCCATGTTATCCCATTAAATAAAAACAGTTTTGACACCCAGAGACTAAAGCACCCTCGAGATAACACAATAACGCCCTGCAATCATTCCAAATTGGATTGCAATAATTCGTTTAGGTGACCATACATATTTGTTATGTGTAATATGAAACATCGCAAAATGAAATCAATAGGAATGTTTCTCATTAATGAAGATATACTGAGCTGTTATGTGTGGGTTGCGGACTCGATACCGCAGAAATCTTGTTTGTATTATAAATTTCAGAGTATTCTGAGAGTTACAAATGAAGATAGCATTTCTTAGAGAAGTGATGGCTGGTCATTTAGGAAATTATGTCATCAATTTGATGTCATTTCTTGGTCTTTCAAGGTCTTTGCATAATAACTTAGAGTTCAGGTAAAAAAAAATTCTGGCTACACCATTGCATATAATGGCTTGCAAATAAACTTCCACCCAAATTTTTAAAGTAATAGTTCTCCAAATAATCTAACCTTATCTGAAAATTGACCCTATAATATCTTAATGCACATTTTAAGATAGTTTTTTCCTATTATTAGGGAAACTATATCTATTAAGTAGAGGTAAGTAGGTAATTATATGTAAAGATACAAATTACAGATATTAGTTTTTGATTTTAAGATTATATATATATATATATATATATATATATATATATATATATACTCACGAGTTATAAAGGGAATGGTGTGTACCATGGCACGGTGTACATGGGAACAACATGTGGGAGCCAGTTCTCTCCTCCACCCTGTGGTTTTGGGGATGGAACTCAGGTTGTCAGACTTGGCAGCAAGCACCTTTACCCACCACACCATCCCATTGGCCATATGTATACACCATATGTATATATGCATACATATATATACAAATACACACACACGTGCACACACGCACACATGCATGCCAAATATTGAGCCCACAAGGCATGGCACTAGAATGCTATTGAACTACATATTAAAAGCAACATTATATAGTTCAGACTATATATATATATATATATATATATATTTAGTTATACTTATCAACAGATAAGATTGTTTTAATTTCTATTAGCTAAACACTTTCTCAAAGGGCCTTTAAAAGGCCACGTCAATGATGTCTTTCTGCATTTTGGACATTATGGTGCAATTTTAGTGAACAGCTGGTAAATGCCTGTAAAAAGGAAAGGGAGTTGGTGAAGTCAGGAGTTAGGATTCTATTGGCAGGCCTGACGTCCTCGCTCATGTTCTGTACTTATAGGGACTTGTACCTCTGGCAGTGTCCCTAGCAATGGCGTCTCTAATAAGAAGGAAGGTTCTGGGGTGCAGATACAGCCCTTTGCTGTCCTTCCAGAGCACCGTGGCCCTGCTGCTCCACTTGTGGCCTGTTTCTCGTGGCACCCTTCACTTGACTGTCTCCACCTAATCTTGATCTATCAGTGTCTATAACCATGGAGCAACAGCAATTCCAGCCCTGCCTCACTGTCCACAGGACCCCCTGGATCTCTATCCCTGTCCTCTATCCCTGTCCTCGGCTGGATGGAGATGCTGCTCACCTCGCAGTTCTAAAGGGGCGTCTCCCTGGGAAGGGCTGGACTTGGACTTTGCCCAACCCTGCAGGCTCCATGGTCCTTCAATCACTCCAAATACCCTCTCCTCTACCTGTTATCCTTCGCTCGGCCATCCTTGGAGCTTTATGATGGCTGTGCTTGGCTCTTTAGGTGACCCTGTGGACAAGCATGCCCCTGCCAGTCCCCGTTCCTTCCACGTGGAACTTACACCCTAGGATCCTCTCTGCCTACAAACCTGGGACACTTTCTGTTTAGTCTTCTGCCCACCTACTCCTCCTCAGATTGAGAGACCCTCTACCTACACAGGAACTCCCTCATACCATCAACAGACATCCAAGTCTTCCCTTTCCTTCCCCCTCTGCCTCCTAAATGACCACACATGGGCAAGCTGCCTGCCCTAAAAATACAACTCCCTAGATCCCACCCACCCACCTGGAACATGTTAGCTCTTCCCTTCCATCCCCTCCCCACCCCTTCCCTCCCCTTCCTTTCCCTTCCCTTCTTCCTTCTCTTCCCAGGACATTTTCTTGATACAGGAGCTTATGTTCCCCTCGGGTTGTCCTTCCCCTAGCTCTCCCAACTCACCACCAGCACTCCTTAGTCAAAATCCCCAAGGCAAAAGTAAGTTTCAAATCTGGTGTGGGAGGTCCTTCTGCCTATGTGTTGCTTTTATTAGTTAATGAATAAAGAAACTGGCTTGGTCTATAACAAGGTAGAAGTTAGTTAGGTGGGGGAAAGCTAGGCTGAATGCTGGAAGAAAGAGGGCAGAGTCAGGGAGAAGCCATGGAGCCACTGCCAGAGACAGAGAGGCCAAAACTTTGCCAGCAAGCCACTACTACATGGCGATACACAGATTAATGGAGATGGGTTAAATTATATGTAAGAGTTAGCCAATAAGAAGCTAGAGCTAATAGGCTTAGCAGTAATTTAGTTAATACAGTTTCTGTGTGGTTATTTCAGGTCTGACCAGATGAGTGGCCAGAATGACCAAGCGCCCTTCCTACAACACAAATCCGGTCACAAATTCTGTCTTCGTTCATGTGATCATGAAATCCAAACTTTGAGACATTTACACTCCATGAATTCCCAGCTTGCGTCTTCCACAAAATGATTTCATCTTCTTCTAATAATTCCTTTTTATAAAAATATATTGTAAATTATGACCTTTGGAAGAAAATTTTAAAGCAGAGAGGAAGCTGTGCTTACTGGATGCCATTATATGCTTGTCCTTGGTGACCTCGCCCAGTGTCCAAAGCCTGCCCCCTGACACTGCTGGTAGTAATGTCATCTTTGCGTCTCCTGACCATCTGTCAGCCTCTGAATCCTCCTGCCTCGGGCCACCTCTGTAAATGGATTTTTCTTTGGGAACCACCAGCTCACAAAAAATGACACAGAGACTTATTATTAATAATGAAACCTTAGTTTAGGTTTGTTTCTAATTATCTCTTATAACCTAAATTAACCCATATTTTTAAATCTACATTCTTCCACATGCTTGTTATCTCATTTCCTTTTATGCCCATCCTGGTTATTCCATGTCTGGCTGGAGACTCTGCCTTTCTTCCTCCCAGAGTTCTCTCTGTCCAGAAGTCCTTTCTATACCTTCTGCCTAGCTACTGGCCATTTGACTTTTTATTAAACCAACCATAGTGACACACCTTCACAAAGTGTAAAGGAATATTCCACAATACACCTCCGCAAAAGGCTACAAGGAGTCAGCCAAGCTGATCTTTTATATCCCCTACTCACCTCCCTCCCTCTTGGATGGGTTGTTGACCCATCTTGTTGACCATATTGATACCATAGGGAATTCTCCCTGTGGATCAAGACCTGATACTATATCTCAGAAATATCTTTCTATTATGCCCCTTCCCCAGCTCTCTCAACCATGAACCTGACTTTAGTTCAGGCTTCTGTCCTTCCTTATCTGCTTCTCATCTATGCTTTCCCCATCCCTGCACACATTTTGTCTTTGCCCCACTAAAGTCCTACCATGTCTCTTTCCTCTATGGGAGCCTTTGTGGTCCCCCCTGGAATACACCATGAGGCCCAGACTATGACACAGGCCACGACAACTTGTCTACCACTCACCGTTTGTCTGATTGTACAAGCTGAACTACCTGTCCTTTAAGAATGTCAAGCTCCTGCAGTGATCCATAGAGCTAATTTTAAGTCATCCTCTAAGGTTTTACCAGTGAGATTCCTCTTCTGGTCACTTGCCTTGGTCTCTCATCTATGGTGATCCTGTCCCTCTGTAGATGCCTGTTATATTCTTGCTACACTGCTAATTACTCAGCATCCTGGCCTTCTGTGCATGCCCAGAAAGCTGCGGTTGCTCTGTTTTCTCCCTGACCTAGAATTAGTGAGAGGCCTCACTCAAGAAGAGTCTCCACAAGTGCTCAAATCCTCCTACTCCAGAGTCTATTCATATGTACAGGGGTAGCCTTCTGGGCATAATCGAAAATCAATAACACAGCCAGTAGTTGAATAAACACGGCTACAGACACAGGACACAGCACTCAGAGAATTTCAACAAACATTTCAATTCAAGAGCTGTCACTCAGTTACTTTAAAGCATACCAAATGAAGTTAGCATTCTAAATTACTCCAGTGTCCTCCAAAGCTATTGCTTAGTGATTCACAGACACAGACCTTTCGTTTGGAGTAGGCCCAACATCTGGGCTGTGTTTGACCCCACAAGCAACCAGCTCTCTGGTGAGATCCGTCAGCACAGCCATCTACCATACGGTTTGGCTTCCTAAGAGATGGGGTGGCCTCTCTTCACCCCAAAAGACTCCAAAACATCTGCAAACAGCTTGATTCTCTGAAGCAGCAAGTGAGGGAGAAAACACAAGCAGTCATCTGTCTCGGCACAAAGTAAGACCCTGCCTTTTTTTCATATTAATGCTAATTGGCTTGTGCTTGGGAATACCCAAGAAGCTCAGAAATGTAAGCAATGAAATTAGGATTTGAACTCTGACCCAAGTGATGAAACTCAGTATTTTAAATTATCTTAAAATGTGTGGCTCTGGGAGAGTAGGGTAGGAAATCCTTCTGTTCGCAAAGCACCTGCATTAAAAAAAATAGTGAGAAATAATAAGTACACAGAGGATGTCTGGTATCCCCAGGGCTCCCACCCGTCCATTCACGTGGGGGAAGGGAAAGCAGGAAGAACTTCCAAAAAGAAACACTTACGTACTTGCTTATTTAAAACTGAGAAGAAAACACCTGCGCCTTATGAGACTGTCAATCACTCAGTTCCCACTGGGGACCTGCCCCCAAATGCTCTCCTAACTCCACTTAAATGAAACTGTCCATGTGGTGTTGGGGAAGACCGCTTGTTCATTCCCGGCTGCCCAGACCGTGAAATAATCACTCAGAACTCTGTGTTAATTGCAATACTGTTTTGCCATAAGCTTAAGTGTATTTCTGGCTGACTCTTTTATCTTAAATTAATCCATTTCTATTAATCTGTGTATCGCCATGTTACTGTGGCTTACCAGCAAGGTTCCTATGCATCTGTCACCAGTGGTGGCTACATGACTTCTCCCTGACTCTGCCTACTCTCTCTATATATCTCATCTAGCCTGGCTATAATCTGTTAAGCCATTGGCCGAAAGCAGCTTCTTATTAACCAATAAAAACAACACATATACAGAAGGACTTCCCACAGCAATGTGGCTTCTTTTAACTTGTGTACACGGCAGAAGATTGGAGAGGTGCAGACAAAGACCAGGACGCTCATTTCTTCCATGCCTTCAGTCACAGCCTACATCCAGGGTCCTCGCTAGTCTCTTCCATCCTTTCAGATCTAAAGAAGAAGCCACTCATGAGTGAGTGCATCTGATGTTTGTCTTTCTGGATCTGGGTTACCTCACTCAATATGATGTTTTCTAGATCCATCCATTTGCATGCAAATTTCAAGATGTCTTTATTTTTCTCCCAATATGTAAGTATTCCATTGTGTAAATGAACCACATTTCCTTATCCATTCTTGAGTCAAGGGACATTCAGGTTATCTCCAGGTTCTGGCTATGACAAACAATGCTGCTATGAACATAGTAGAGCACTAGTCCTTGTGGCACGATTGAGCATCCTTTGGGTATATACCCAAAAAGTGGTATTACTATGTCTTGAAATAGGTTCTTTCCCAATTTTCTGAAAAATCACCATACTGGTATGCAAAGAGGCTGACCAGTTTGCACTCCCACCAGCAATGCAAGAGTTTTCCCATTACCCCACATCTTCTCCAGCATAAGCTGTCGTCAGTGTTTTTTATCTTGGCCAATCTTACAGGTGTAAGATGAAATCTCAAAGTTGTTTTGATTTGCATTTCTCTGATGGCTAATGATGTTGAGCATTTCCTTAAGTGTCTTTCAACTATTTTATATTCATTTGTTGAGAGTTCTCTGTTTAGTTCTGTGACCCCAAAAATTCTACCAAGGAACTTCTATAACTCATAAACACCTTCAGTAATGTAGCAGGATACAAGATTAACTAAAAAGAAATCAGGAGCCCTCCTTTATACAGATGATAAAGGGGCCAAGAAAGAACTCAGAGAAACATTACCCTTCACAATAGCCACAAATAACATAAAATATCTTGGAGTAACTCTAATCAAACAAGTGGAAGACCTATATGAGAAAAACTTTAAATCTATGAAGAAAGAAATTGAAGAAGACACCAGAAAATGGAAAGATTTCCCATGCTCTTGTGTAGGTAGAATTAACATAGTAAAAATAGCAATCTTAACAAAAGAAATCTACAGACTCAATGCAATGCCCAGTAAAATCCCAGCAAAATTCCTCACAGACCTCGAAAGAATGGTACTCAACTTCATATGGAAAAGCAAAAAACCCAGGATAGCCAAAACAATCCTGTGCAATAAAAACTTCTGAAGGCATCACATGACATGTCTGTGAACCCCAACTACATTGACTGATAGGGACCGAAAAGCAGAGTGTTCAAACATGCTGTCTGTCTGACCTTGTAAAGGTGATTGTCTCTTCAAGGTCAAGGACAGCACCGAACCCATGAAAAGCAAACTGCTAGAGCCCAAGATTTAAGTGCTAGATCTGAGAGAGAAAGCTGAGGGACATTCCCATAGCGAGTCACGCTACAGCCCTGGGAAGAGAAGATTACAGACAATCAAACAAGGGACAGTGCTCCTCATGTGTGGTGCAGCTGGAGAAGAACCTGAAAGTAGGGTTTGCAATTTGCCTTTAGAAGCTGATGCAGACTCAGATGGTTGGAGAAAGAGAGGAGCAGGAAGGAAAAACCACTTTAACTTCACCCCACAGCTGCTCTCCCCAGGATGAAGTTGGCATGCACATGTGAGCCAGCCTGACCAAAGCAGAAACAATGGAATGTCTCCCACCTCAAAGACAGTCAGCCTAAATTAATTTTGATATATTGGCACATCTCTTATGATCTACTAAAAAATTAAATTTTTCATTCATCTATTGTATTCAACAAGCACAAGTTGCAAGCCTAGGATTATTAATGATGTCAGATCTTGTATCACTAAAACAAATGCATAGGGGCTCCATCTCTGATGACAAAAGGAGGGCCATTTGTTTCAATCACGGAGGACAATCTTATTAAACATTGCCAACTTACTGCCAAGCTGGCTGGTCACCAATGTGCAGCTGCGGAACAAATGGAATCGGAGGACTGTCAATCTTCTGATAGTGTCACTGTCCCCAAAATAATAAACTTACAGGAGATAAATCTATTATGACTGGAGCACTTTTGCTTCTTAACTCTGGACTCCTCAAATGCAGGATTCCCATAATCCTCTCCTGTTTGGAAAGGCTAGCAAAACAGCGATAAGGATAACAACCATACCAGTATATGCATTCATGAAAACTGACCTAACCCTTCTGGAAAGAGATCTAGTGGAATAAATCAAAAGACATAGCTCGTAGAGCAAATCAGCAGAGTCTTTGTACATCTGTATATTTAGTGGGGAGAGGAATGTGGGTTTTTTTTTTCATACATGTATATAATGCATCTTGGTCACATTCATCTCCCTATTCCCTCCTTCTAATTCCCTCCCCACACCTCCCCTACAACAACACCCCCCATCACCCACCCAACTCCGTGTCTGTTATTTTAATAACTCACTAAGTCCTATTAGTGTTGCCCATGTGCATTTGTGGATGTGTGTGTTGGGGGGGGGGGGTCACCCATTGAGGCATGGGCAACATATCAATGGCTAACTCCTCTCAGTAACCGCCAGCTCTCATTAGTGCCTCTGCTGTGGGTGGGTCACTTGGAGCCTCTCCCCACTCAGTGCTAGAATATTTAACACGCATGATCTTGTGAGTATCTTGTCCAGGTAACTGCAGCTGCTGTCAATTCACCACATCTGTTTATAATAACGCCAAGGCCTTGTCTAGGATCTCTTCAGTGCCCCATCCCCTGAAAAGCAAAGTTACTCTCCAGAGCGGTCATTCAGGTAATGCCAGCACTCTGGAGGCAGAGGCAGGATTGCCCAGCCAAGGTGAGCCTACAACATGAAGCCCTTCCGAGACAACAACCAGTTACTAGATAGCTCCTGTTCTAACAGCTCGGAAATCAGTCATAAAATTCGTTGTTCTCAGGGAATGCTATGGTCCTGAGATAACTAAGACACATGTTTTGAGTACTTGAAGAAAAGTTGAAACTGAGGCCCATATAAAGAAACATTATCATGAGTTTGAGCAACCTTTTAAGACGTGCCCTTCTAATCGGTCAGTAAGAGGTGAAATGGCTTCAGGATGTAGTGAGCTCACATCATGACCCAACTAGGCTTCTCTGTGTTCTGCTTATGGAAAGATGAATCACAAACGAAGGTTTTGGGATTTTGACATGTATAATATTGCCGGTTAGAGAGAGCTGGCCCACCCTCCTGCGTATCTGTCACACCGAGGTCAGGACGCTTGTCAGGCTAGCTAACAGCTTCTTTAAACCCCTCCAAACATTTGTCAAACCCACCTGGAGAAGTCTCACTGAACCTTGCACTCCTGGCTTAATAGAGCCTGCATTTTGTAATCTTGGTCGTTTTCCCGCAATGTCCAGAAAGGGGGAGTGTGCTTCTCCCACTGTCTGTCTGCCCAGCTGCGGAACACCATCTGCCCAGCTGCGGAACACCATCTGCCCAGCTGCGGAACACCATCTGCCCAGCTGCGGAACACCATCTGCCCAGCTGCGGAACACCACTAGGGCCACTGCTACATCAGAACAAAAGATTGCCCATTTGCTGTGATACTGAAGATCAAGCATTCTACCAAAGGGTTACATCATGATTTTATTTTTGTTTTCCGACATGAGCGCACTGTACTGGCCCAGAGCTTTTAATGCAGTTCAGGCTGAACCTGGGCATGGACTCTTCCTGCTGTGACTTCCATGATGGACCATTTCTACATCTTTTTTACTTTCGACAAAAGAGTGGGAAGGATCATAGTACTGTTGGGTTAGTAGATGCATTAAGTTGAATAGTCCCCCAATGGCTAGGTGTGTGGGCGATTCCAGCTGGTCAGTCTTGTTTCATTCTGAGGATGATAGCACCAAAGCCCAGCTCAGGCAGGGTCACAGGGAAATGCCTCAGTCAGGGAGGATCATGGTGTCATTGTCATGTACAATCCTTTCAGGTCTGAGGCTCAGTGTGAGGTTAGTGCTCTTTAATGAGTGAAAGTAGGAAGGGGGGCTGGGATTCTATGTGCAGTGTAGGTTTGAAGGCAAGGCCAAGAGAGAAGGGTCCCCAATCCGCGTTCTCTTGTTCCCTCTCCTTCATGCTCCTTGGTTCGGCTTCTTCAGTCCAACCCTAGTCAAAGATGGTACATTTCCCATGGAGACTTGCACCAGGCTGGGCAAGCCATGGCTTCACCTCTAACAGACGCTATTCATCTCTTACTCCTGTGCCCCCTACATTTCTGTATTGATTCTTTCCAGCCCTTACCAATTCTGTTTCCTAAAATCCATCAATTACCATGGCAAAGACTGTCCAGGGAGCTAGAAAGCCTTTACCCCCTCATCACCTGGCCACCTAGAAGAGAAGGGAAGTTTCAAGATGAGGAAGAGTTGCCTTGGATGGAGGCAGAAATCATAACCCTACTTCTCAATCCCCTGCCTCCACTCCAAGTGGGATTTACTCCCAAGACCCCAGCGGTCCCTAAAATGAACAGTCAGCGTTCATTGGCACTTTGCAGCTCTGTCCTGTCCTGGCCAGGTTGTGCCGCCACTGAAAACCCAAGACCATAGCTTTAATTGTAATTAGAGATTATCATCTTCTTTACTACCAATTCAGCCCTACTCGATTGTCAATGGAATATAATTCTAGAATCTCTTCTTTCCTGGCTCCCTACCTGCTGTAATTTTGAACCTTAGTTGTCTGCCAAACTCCATATATAATAACACTAAAGCCTTGGTTCCCAGCTGGGCACTATTAAAAAGGGGAGAGATCTTTAAGACATGGATTTCCTGGGAGGACTATAGATTATTTGGGACAGATATGGGGAAAACTCTGGTCTCTGTATCTTCCTCTTTCTCTCATTCACTCCCTGGACACATTATGAATAAGTTCAATAAACCCCACATGAAAACTATGGTGGGATTCCACAGAGTCAATGCACCCACCCATTATTTCCAAAATCAGAAGTCAAAATAAACATTTGTCTTCGTAAGTAGAACTAGAACTCACTGTGGCAGTCCTGATTCAAACCTTCAGCATCTCTCTCTCTTCTAGATAGTAATGAAGCTCACTTGAGTCCATGTCAGTCCCTGCCTTGACACCTCTGTATTGAAAGTTTCAATGGCCAATCACAGAACTTCAGTTACAAGGAGTACATGCCTACTGACACCAATTCTTGCCCATTCAGAATCTGTTTAGAGGTTAATACAAGAATGAACATCCAACAAACTGGTAATATCATAAGATGCTGCCAACAAATGATTGGCCAATAAATTCTAATGCATTCATAATATGGGATAATAGGAATCATTCAAAAGGAAGAGAAAATGAAGCAAGAGGATGTCCACTCTACCTATACACTGTTGTGGTGGGAATACAAAGTGGGATGGCCTCACAGCCAAATGTGTTCAGTACTTGGTCCCCACTTCGTGGCAGTACTACAAGAAGTACTAGAACCTTCAAGTGGTGGGACCTGGTCAGATAAAGTAGAGCCTTAACTATGTGTCCTAGAGCATTAACTATGGCCCCAGTCCCCTTCTGGCTGTCTTTTTTCTGTGTACTGTATGGTTCAAATCCTTCCCTGCCACTGTCCTTACCATCATGACATCTTGTCCAAGTTCATGGGACAAAATACAGTCCTCTGACACAATGCGCAACATAACTCTCCCCAGGAACTGGATTGCAGTCATGTTAAAGCAGCTAACACATGGGCCTTGTTTTTCTACTGCCCAGGCAACAAAAAATTAAGACAAGAACTCATCAGACACTGAAAACTAGTGCCCACCTGTAGAGTAAAATGGAGGGAGGATTGGGGATGATTTATGTTGATATTGTTTTATAAGCATCTGTGTTGCTTAAATGCATTATAGTAAGTAGTTTTGACTTTGTAAATATCTAAATCAAGTAAGTATTTATAAATACACTTATAATCTGAGGGTTTCATTAGGAAATATTTACTTGTGATATAGTAAATGTTTTACACTACAGTGTACTTGCTACATGGTATACTTACAGGATGCAGTCTATAGAAAATTCCCATAGTGCCTTGCTAAACATATATACTTATATATGTGATTTTACAAATACACTTTAAAGAGAATTTCCCCAGCTAGTGAACATAATGGACTAGTGACCACGACTTCACAATAATTTATCTGATGCTATACTTAGGCCATACATTTTACTATGGTTTGCATATTTTCATATATTATATATGCATGCAAATAGACATGCAACAAAATGAGATAATGGCCTGTGTGGTGCTATTATTGCCAAACATGTCTGGATCACTTTTGTGGGAACACCAAATCACCAAGTGTTTCAAAAGGACAAGAGTCATCCAACAGGGAGTGGGGAATTAGACATGGAGCAATATGCATACACAGCTTTGACTGGTTCCTGTGAGTCAAGGCCACTTAAGCGATTAAACACATCAGCAGGAAGCCCCTCTCAGAGCTTGGAGAGCTTTACCTTAAAGTGAAGCAATGGTTCTGAGGATCTGTTAGGGGGTAAGGAAACAAATTCCAAGCCCCAACTTGCCACAAAAGAGTATTCACTTCATATCCACCCCTCCAAAACCCTGCCTGGGGACTAACAGGCATTAACTGGTACTTAACTCGATATTCAAAATCTTACAGAAGCCAAAGTAGTCACCAGACAGAAAAGCAAGCCGAGCCTTTGCCCCTACAGCAGTTAGTCTGTCTCCCAGACCCCAGGCAGAAAGTCCGGGACAGAATCGAACATGCCTAATCTCTTTTATAACAATGTTCTTATTTTAACCCATGTCATGGGGGGAAATGGCTGGAAATAGTGACAAATACAACATCAATAAACATAATAATAATTGATTTTTCCAGAGATGAAGAATTTGAAATTAGTGACCATTTCCACCCCCAGAGCATTGGTTGATTAATTTAATGTTTGTCTTGGTCTTTCAAAGACATCCTCTCCCGGAGCATCTGCTCTGCCAGCCGCTGTGATGGGTTTTGTGGTTTTGGAGCCCGTGGTTAAAGCATATTGCACAGTTGTGCAGTTTTCAAGCAATTCTTGATAGCAGAAGAAGGGCTGCGGCCAACGCCAAGACTGGGGTTTCCAGAGACTGGAACTGGGGTTGTCAGGATATAAGCTCAGGGTCTCTAGCCTCTATATCTGAGAAACAGATTTGAAGAACTACTTACTACCTACGAAGGGCTAGAGAGCTGACTCAGCAGCTAAGAATGCTGCTGTTCTTCCTGAGGACCAAGTTCAACTCCCAACATCCGTATTGGTAGCTCACAACCATCTGTAACTCAAGTTCTGGGATATCTGAAGCCATCTTTTGGCCTTCACAAGCACCAGGAAGGTATGTGGCACACAGAAATACGTGCAGACAAAACACACACACACACACAGAGAGAGAGAGAGAGAGAGAGAGAGAGAATAAAGATAAATGTCATGAAGAAACAAACACTACCTTGTGGTTTTCTACAGTGTCTACAATTCAACAAAATAGTTTTAAAAACTCTCTGTGCAGGAGTAAGGTTTCACTGAACTAATTCAAAACGCTCGTCAGGGAACAAGATAACATTTAGGTAGTCTTGACTTTTTCCTCCCCAATTTCTGCCTCCTTCCTTTTTTTATTTTTTAAGTATGTATTAGGCATTTCATTATTTTCATAATATTTTATTGATTATTTCAGTATTTCACATCATGAAGCCCTCCCAGGTCCTCCCTACCTTTAGGACCATTCCCCCTACAGAAAAAGGAAAAGAAAGAAGAAGAAGAAAACAAGTCCAATTTGTGTTGCCCATATACTCACTGGAGCATGGTCAGACTTCAGGCCGTTGTGAAGAGCCACACTTCAGCAACCTTTTCACAGTTCCTAAGAGTTCCCTTCAACAGCTTTCTCTCTAGGCTGTTACTTTGCGAGTGGAGTGGAGGTACGTGTTTTCACAGAAGTCTCCTTTGTCCCCTCTCAACTGTGAGCCCGCAGTCATCAGTACCATTACAAAGGTGCTTCTTTGCCCTCTACAGTCGGCAGGAACACAGATCATGGACTTCCACATGGTTTCTGGCATTTCCACCCGAAGCCATGGTGATGTTCGTGTCTGTCCTGCTCCTGAGGGCCACGCTTGAGTCCATGGTCCTACTGCAGCTGGAGCCAGTGTTGATGTCCCCTTCCTCCTGAACACCAAAACCTTAGTTCTATAAACTCACCTGTAAACCATCCCAAAGTCTGATGGCCACATTTATCCTGAGCTTGCAATCACTGTCTCTATTCTAAACATGGGTAGACTGAGGCACACTGGGGAGGGGTGACTTCCCAGGACCCTGTAGGGACCTGAGTAAACTTGGCGGCATGGATGGAGCACCCTCCCTACACACAGCAGAGCTCCAGAATCCTCTTCTTTCTGCAGTTAGCCTTCCCTAGAGCAAGAACTGAACTCCATCCAGTGACAGCTCCGTCTACTGTCCCCATCACCCAAAGCCACTCTTGCATTGAGCCCTGTGTGTGCGTACAGAGGCAGGAGTTTAAATCTCTCACCTCTTCACTCTTCCCAGATGTTACATCACTCAAGGCTCTGTTCTTTACACTCCCAACATGTGAGTGTGAACTGCAGATGCATCCTTAGGGACCAGGGTTCCTTGGGTCTCTTTAGATCATCAGCTGCAGAGCCGAGCCTAAGCTGCATGCTTTGTGAACAGCTTCACATGCCTGACACCAGCTGCTCGACCTTAACCTTGGCAGAAGCCCTTCCTACCTTACTTTCCTTAGGGCATGGTATCCAGAGGAGCTTGTCTTGCCTTGTACCCTTTACCCTTGTTCCCTATTAATCTGCCAGAGGATAGTGGTTTCCAGCTCTCTCAAGGGAATGACCTTTGACCTCATTCCTCTCTGATCTGACCTAGGGTCCCCACAATTGTCTAGGGTAATCGCCCTGGATAGCTGTTGTGAAGATGTGTCCAGCCTTGAACTGCAGTGTTAGCCCTCGCAGGAAAGGAGGCAACAGGAGATGCCCAGGGACCTTCATGAAGGGAAACAGAGCCCTCCCCAAACCCTCTGATGTTTGACAGAGAATGACTCTCTCTAAAGAGTCAAGGTGAAACACAACCAAGTCAGCTGCAGGTCAAACTCCACAGGCCAGGTCAGCGTCAGACACCAGTGGAAGAGGCCAGACATACAGACAAAACCTTTCATCTAAGGAGGTAACACATCACTTGTGCACACTTAACAATGGTTTTTCTTCATCCTTTTCTTTTTGGAGCTAAGAATCAAACCCAGGGCCTCATTTGTGTGAGGGAAGCATTCCACCACTAAGCTATGTCGCTGCCCAAGAGTGCATCCCGAAAGCTTTCCTTGGCTCCCCTTAGCTATGGCTTCCAGGAGGAAATCCACGCTTTAATACCTTCTGCCTGCAGAGCTGCTGAGGCTGAATCAGCAAGTGAGACCAGGAGGGGCTGGGGGTCCACTAAGAGGAAGGGACACAGGCAGAGTCACTGAGTCACAGTCTCTAGGCACAGGCTCCATTCATAACCTCTTCCTTAACTTCGTTTATCCCCGCAGAAACACACGGAGGCATCGCACTTTCCAGAAGTTGGGGCCCTGTGAGCATGACTTGTCATCGGAGGAAATGAGATTAGGTGAGTTTAATTCCTCTTCTCAGAAACTCCATGCTGTAATAAATGGTTCCTCCATGACCTCCATCCCTGGGTGGGGCTGCTGGGTTTCTCCTTCCCCTCTTGGCCTCAGAGTCACAAGAACAGCTCAGAAAGGTGGCAGCCTTGACACTTAACCTCCCTCACAGACAGAGGTGGCCAGCGGGGCTCACCTTCTCGTCAGCCTTCGTGACGCAGGGGGCACACCAGTCAGGAAATGATAGAAGCTTCACAAGCCCCCCTTGTGCTCTGCCGGGCGTACCGGAAGAGGACACACCAAATAGCTTACACCACACCATTTCTTCATGGCTCTGCAGGCCAGAAGCAGATTCGGTTGTTTCTGGGCTGCGAGGGAGGGATCGGCTGTGGACCTCTCTCAGGAGGGCACTCTGTCTCGTGCTAGCTCTCTCGGGATCTTTCAATTGTTTTTAGAATAATTTTTAAAATGTTTATTCATTCTTTGAGAATTTCCTACTGATGTATTTTGATCATCTTTGCGCTCCCCTCCCCCAAGTCCTCCCTGTTTCCAGTCAGCCCCAGATCCACAACCGTAGAAGATTTGTCGGAAACTGACTGAGGGTGGCAACAGCAGGGACAACCTGTAGGGGCAGATGCTGATCTGGTTCACCCAGTGGACCCAGAGGCACCAAGTGCCTGACAGTATGATGCCCACTGCAGCATCCCTTGGCTCACGGCCTCTTCCATCTTTAAAGAGAGGAGTATGGCATGTTCTGATTTGTCCATCTGGACTTTTCTATACGAAGGTCCATGCGATGAGAGAGGTCTCACTCAGATAACCAGCAAAACCTCACGTAATACACAGTATCTATGGGTTCTGGGATTGAGGTGTGGACATCTTTAGTGAGATAGAAAACTGTTGTGCTGAACACCATAGCAGAGAAAAATGCCTCCCTATAATGAATTCTGGTAGCAAGAGTCAAGAGAATACAGCTCTCTTAGGGCACGAGAGATGGCTTGGTGACTCAGAGCACTGGCTGCTCCTGCAGAGGACCTGGGTTTGGTTCCCAGCACCCATATAGTAGCTCATAACCATGTGTAACTCCAGGTCTGGGGATGAAGTGCCCTCTTCTGACCTCCATGACCTTCACTTAAGTACACAAACTATCTTCAGACACACAGATAAACTCAATAATTAAAATTTAAATAAAAATCTTTTTTGAAAACAATAGGGCTTTTACACCATTGCATAATGACTAAAAGTATGGACTAGATTCCTTGCTCTTTTGTTGCCATCATTGTTAACAAAGGAAAGAGGAAGAGGGCCCAGATGAGCCATGTGGTACGCATCCCCAACCAAGGCATCTGAGAGAAGGCAGGAGGATCAGGAATTCAGGATTGTTCTTAACTGTACACTGAGTTCAAGCCCAATCTAGGTTCAGTTAGACCATCCTGAAAAGACAAGAAACAAAAAGGGGCAAAGGGGGACCTGGCTGGACTCTGTAGGTGTAGACCATGCAGGAGGAATAAGGGGTATAAGACACTTGTCACCGCTATTGGCTCTCTGGGAGGTAAAGAGGTGACTGAGGAGCACGGCAAGCGACAGCATCGGCTGAGGAGCCAGGCTTTGAGTCTTACAGATTTCACACTCTCCAGGCCAATGGCATCCAAATGCCTCATTTCAAGAGTCTTTTGCCCCAGCCAACCAACATTCAGGAAGGATCGACCAGAAGGTGACAGACAGTGATGAGTGACAGTGTCATGCTGTCACAGTACTACCAGATCCTTGCCGAGGACCCCAGTCTCTGTAGAACACCCCACGCGGGTCCACTTTACCCCCGCCAGTCTACCTAGAGACCTATGATGCAGTACTCTCAGGACCAGGGCTGAGCATGCTCCCAGGCCTGGTGGGTCCATGCTGCCCTGGACCTCATGGCTCCTTCCTTTGCTTGGTGATCTGCTTGAGGCATCCTTGGCTGCGACACTCCATCACATAACTCCAGCGGGGAACTTTGAGGCCAAAGGGAATGTCACTGTCTGGCAAAGAGATTTCTGCATTGTCTCAGGAGAGAACTGAGTCCTAGTTCAGGAGTAGGGGCTCACTTCTGTAACTTGGAAGATTCAGAAGGATGTTGGCGTAGGTAACTACTCTGGTTTTGTTCACAAGGCATCTAGGCAGGGTTTTGAGAAAGAGTAATAGTACGTAGACCCTTTGGGCTCTCATTCTAGGCTCAGAAACGGTCACCATCACTTCTACTGCTACATACTAGCCAGGTGAAGTCACAGGCTACCTATAAACAAGAGCAGGGGAGCAGGCTTTCTGGACAGAACCGCAAAGTCACACTGAACAGAAAACAGAGAACACTGCTAGTTTTTGCAGCCTACGATGTCTTTGTTAGATATCACAGGAATTCATATTTGTTGTGGTCCCAAAGGAGAGCAGCCTTGAGAGAAGGGGGTGGGGCATGGCAGCCAGTTACTTCAAAACAAGAATCAGAAATGCCTGAACAATGGTAGTCTTTAGAGACCCAACAGGACAAGCAGACCCAAGCCGAGCCCTGGTCTCCAGGGTACCTCTAAGTTAGCTCTGTGTGTCCTCTGACCTCGAGAGTCCATCTAGAAAGGACTCTGGGACTTCTGCTTTCGGAAGTGAACAAACCTCTAAACGGGCCGAACCCTGACCCGACAGACAATTCATTCAAATAGAGGATTGTGCCGCCCACCTGGCTCTCTCCTTGTGAGGATTCTACTACACTTTTTTGCATCAAAGGAGAAGAAATACGAAGAATTTAATCTGATACTTAAACTTCACAGAAATACTGTAAAGATTATGCACACAAAGAAAGGAGAATCCCTAAAAAAAATATGAATGTAGAGACCCAAAGGTAGCTCTGAGAACCTAACCTTGGCAATGAACTCCAGGCCGCTGTCACCATGAGTTCCATGATGAAGTGGATGGAGGAAAGAAACATGGAGTCCGTGAACCTCCACTGTTGGCTTCATCCTTAGAATAACAAACATCACGTGTGCTGTTGCTCTCCTTCAAAAGTGGCATTTACTGAAGCGAGGCAAGACCTCCTAAAACCTTAGCCCACGGGGTTTCACCTACACATAGTGATGGATGGTGATGAGCCCTTCCCTGCCCCACTGTTCCTGCTCACGTGATTTCTGCTCTTTTATTTTCTTTTTTCCAGGAAGGAATAAGGAGTCTCAAGCAGGGATCCCTCTGCAAGTTAAAAATGCCAGAGCAAGTGTTCTCTCTTTCTGGTGTAGAATACCAGGGAAGCCAGGTGTGCTGGTCATGTTTGAACTGTGGCACTCAGAAACGGAGACAGGAGGACTGGAGCATCGTCTGGAGTTTCAGGTCAACCTGGAGATAGTGTGAGACCCTGTCTCAAATTTTCTGTGTATATATGATGCCAGGTAGGTTTACAAAGTAGCAGAGGAATGTAACAATAAAATTCCCTAATTATGGTCTCTCTCTCTCTCTCTCTCTCTCTCTCTCTCTCTCTCTCTCTCTCTCTCTCTCTCTCTCTCTTTTAAAACACCCTGAATGTATGGATTCAGAGAAACAGAAGTCAGATAAGTCAGGCAAATGGAGCTAAAGGAACATTGAGATTCCCAAACTGCAGCCTCTGCTCAGTGCTTTCAGAGGCTGTCCAGCTATAACCAGCCCCCTCCTCCTCGGAAGGCAGAGCCTGTCTAGAAGGTCAGAGTCACCCAGACACTGTCTCCAGGGTGCACACAAGGTAAGGACAGTTCCTGGGTACAAATTGATAAGGTGTTTTCTTGAACTCTTTGTAATAAGCTTTGTATATTCAAAGGGACCAAAGATGGAACAATGTAGGTTGGTGGCGATGAACAGGGACCCAGGCTTTCTGTCCTACTAGAGACTTGGTTCTGTCCATGCTGTGGGCTGTACCCATCCCTCCATCTCCAGGATCCAGAATCTCCAGTGCCTCAGACAAGCTCTTCACAGTGCTCACCAAGTTTTATTGGGGGTCCTAATCTGATATGACTGGATACTTTTAAAAGGGGGTGCTCAGACACAGACCCTCTGACCATGTAAAGATTAAGGGAGATGGTTACAATAATATGTCTACAAGCCAAACCCTGCGTGAGACTGCCAGCTGCACCAGATTCCAAGAGTCAAGCCTGGAACAGGTTCCTCCTCCCAGCCCTCTAGAGGAACCGGTGCAGCTGAAATCCGGACTGACAGTGTGTGTGTGTGTGTGTGTGTGTGTGTGTGTGTCTGTGTGAGTTTGTGTGTGTTTGTGAGTTTGTGTGTGTGTGCTTGTATCTATATTTGTGTGCTTGTGTGTGTGTGTGCTTGTATCTATATTTGTGTGCTTGTATATGTGAGTTTGTGTGTGTATACATTTGTATGTGTGTTTGTGAATTTGCATGATTGTATGTGTGTTGTGAGCTTGTGTGTATGTGTATATTTGACATAGTGTTTTCTGTATGACAGGCTAGCATCAAGCTTGCTATACAACTGAGCTTGATCTGAACTCCTGATTTTCCTGCCTCCATCTCCCAAGTGCTAGGATTACAGGTGTGTGCCACCACACCTGGTTCTGAGCTTAGACTTACGCCTCCAGTCATAAGAGAAAAATTTCTGATGCTCAAGCCACTCTGTTAGTGACAATTTCTTAGAGCATTTGCAGCACAGTGAGACAGCTGGTCACCAAGTATCTTTCCCTTCCTGCCCTTGTCCATTCCTGGAGGACGATAATCACAGTGTCTACCATACAAGGTTGCTAACTAAGATTCAATAAAAGAATCCCCAGTTGGTAATGTACTTGCCCTGCAGGCATAAGGACCCACGACAAAAATCTGGGTGTGGTGGCACGTGTGTGTACCCCAGGACAGAGGAGGCAGAGCCAGGAGTTTGCTGCTACCTTAGCTTAGTGAGCTCCAGGCCAATGGCAGACCCTGCCTTTACTAAACAAGCTACGTGGCTCTTGAGAAACACCTGAGACTGACCACTGGTCCACACACATGTGCGCACACATATAAATGATGATAAAGAACCCATATGAGCAACTATTGCAAGTGGAAGTTAACGCAAAGAAAGAGGTACATAAATATTTGTTAAATGAAACCTTGAAAGGCAGCATCCACATGAGTCAGTCTATGAATCATTCGTGACTTTGACTCTCCAGCCGCGTGGCAGGAGAGGAGAAATAAGCAATCCTTAAAAAAGCCAGTGTCATTACTATCCCAAGCCCTGCCTGAACTCTAATTGTATCTAAATTGTTTCCTTTGTTCCTCTCTCAATAGCACGATGTGGCAGTAGCCAGGGCCTTTGGCTTTCTAATCAATTATTAATCTAGGAGTTAATAATTCATGTTAATTGGTGCTATAAGCACTTTTCTCTGGCAAATGTGAGCAAAGGTCACAACTTTTCACAGCAAAGGCGAAACATTCTCTAAGTTTCTTTTTCCATGGCCCATTGTGGAAACACTAAGCTACAGAAGACAAAATTTAACCAGAGCTGAGAAAGCAAGACAACGCCACAGCTGAAAGACTAGACTTGCCCCCTCACTCGGGGACCAACCCAGTTCCGCAGCCTGCTGGACAAGGAGAGTTCGCCAGGGGACCGGAACTTCAGCCCCGAGGGAGCTGTCCCTGCGCAGCCACGCACACTCGTCCAGGTTTGTGGACCTCTGACGAGAGGACAAAAATATATTTCTTCAGGAAATAAAAGGAGGCACCTGAGAGGCTGGCATTCTCGTGGGATTTTCATACAGGACGCTTTTTCTAAATTGTAAGACTAGACGAGGCGACATGTTCCTTACCGGGACAGCCACCGAAGGCAGTCTAAGGGAAACCTCACCACCGTGGCGTGCTTTGGATCTCATGAATGCACGCTCGCTCTCTGTTTTATTTCTAGGAAGAATGTGAAGTGATTCCTCATTGCCACAGAAGGCAGACAATAAATATCTTCTTATTTCAACCACCCTGGACTCCCTTCCCAGCCCACTCCTTTGCCCTGGGCCTGCGAGGCAGCCGCACAGGCCCGGGCACTGTGGGTACTTGATCCCTTTTGAGCCTTGATAATTGTTTGAAAGGTTCGTATCAAATCCCAGAGCGGTGTGATGAAACAGCTCATTCCCATTTGGAGGATGAAGCTATTCCTGGTAGCTTTTTACAGCCCTGGTTAAAAGATAGACGTGAGCTATGCGGAGAGTGGGTGCTGGAGGCTCGGGATGAGGCGGAGTGGAAACCGCAGCGGCAGCAGCGCCAGGGCCGGGAGGCCAAGCCTCCGACTCCTGTTTTTCTAAGGGAAATGTGAGCAACATATGCTTTTCATTGCACCCCTTTTGTCCATTTACATATTGGGGGGGGGCTGCGTGTTTGGCAATAGGTCCTATTTTTAGGAGTCCTTGAAAACCTGCCTTTGAAACTGTTTTCCTTCTGGCGCATATGTATGTTTTAAGCGGTATGAAAGCACAAAGCTAAGAAAGGAAAAGAGAAACGTGTACAGAAATGGATGATTTTTGCAGCCCGACGTCGCACAATAAGAAAGCAATCATTCAGCTGCAACTTTAAAAATGGATCCGTGCCCGAATTTTCCGACTATTTCCTCCTAAAAGACCATTTCTTTACAGAACTAAGCTAATATAAAAAGACAGGCTGTCCCTGTGCCAGCACTGAACAAGCAAAGTAGACAGACGCTGTATTTAGGAAAGGAATGTAGCAAGATAATGCCTGTTCTGTCTCCTGCAGCCTCTCGGGCAGAGGCCAAAGAAGATAACACGTGCCCACTGCATGCCCACTGCATGCCCACTGAATGGCCCTGCATGCCCACCACACGCCAACGCATGCCCACTGCATGTCTACCACATACCTACTGCATGTCAACCACATGCTCACAGCATGTCTACCATATGCCTACTGCATGCCCACCGTATGCCCACCACATGCTCACTGCATGCACACCACATTCTCACTGCATGTCTACCACATGCCCACCGCATGCCAACCACATGCTCACTGCATGTCCACTGCATGGCCACCACATGCCCACCACATGTCCACTGCATGCCCACCTGTAGAAGGAGTGGCAGGCTGCATTCCTGCCCAGCTCCCGCCCAGCTAGTTTTACACCCGAAATAATTACACGGAAACTGTATTCATTTAAACATTGTCTCGCCCATTAGTCTTAGCCTCTTATTGGCTAATTCTCATATCGTGCTTTAATCCATTTCTAATAATTTGTGTAGCACCACGAGGTGGTATCTTACCAGGAAGATTCTTAACCTGCGTCCATCTTGGAGAGGAGAGCTATGGCGTCTGCCTGAGGTGTCTGTCTGACTCTACTTTTTTTCCCCACAATTCTGTTCTGTCTACTCTGCCTACCTAATTTTCTGCCCTATTAAAGGGCCAAGGCAGTTTCTTTATTAACCAATGAAAGTAACACATAGACAGATAAACCTCCTCCATCACCCACCACATGATCACTGAATGTCTACCACATGCCCACTGCATGCCAACTGCATGCGCACTGTATGCCCACCACATGCTCACTGCGTGTCTACCACATGCCCACACACATGCATTTTTCCCACTTAGCCATCTCTCCAGACCACACCACTAATTAATCTTGAGGGGAAAAAAGTTAATGCATATCCTGTAATCTTGATTGCAATACACACACACACACACACACACACACACACACACACACAACTACCTGAGGCCTAATTCTTTGCCTCTTCTTTGCAGGGGACCCAAGCAACCCTGAGAACCATGTTAGTTCCCTCACGTCATTTGATAGCAGATCCTGCTGAAAGGGTCACATGAGATCACCTAGGCTGTCTCACAGTCCCTGTCACTTCCTCTCCAATGTCAACACTTAAACGACATCTCGTGCCATTTTCTCCCCTTTAATCCGTGGTGAATAATGCCTTCTACTGGTGCTCCATGACTGTTTAAAAACCATCCTTACCTCTCTACTGCCAACACTACGAACCTGCGGGGAGGACTGGGCTGGACAGATGGATTTAGAACAAACCAGAATCTCAGTTCCCGGTGCTCCAGTTTTTTTCTGCTCTCTGCCTGAATACAGACACTGAAGGCTGGTGCTGTTTTCTGGTAGATTCCATACAGTAGAGTTGTTTGGATAACAGCTGGAGCTAAGTTATGTTCCTAAGGAGCACATGGTGTTGGTGAATGTCTGGCTTTGGCTGTATTTTTGTCGGTCAACACTGGTAGCGCCCAGATGGGAAACCTTCCTGTCACCTAGACTGGATTTAGACTTACCATGAAACATATCTCTGGGTGTGTCTATGATGTGTTTTCTGAAAGGTTTAAGTGACCAGGGAAGATCCGCCATGAATGTGGGCTGGGGTCCCAGTCCACATGGAAAGGAGAAGGTGAGCTGAGCACCTGCACAGGGCTCCATCTGCTTCCTGACTGCAGGTGCACTGTGGGGTGCCACCCTGTGTTTCTGCTGCCATGTCTTCCCCATTGTGACAGACTGTAGCTCAGTCACCATACGACCTTCCTGCCTGGAGTAGCTTCAGTCAGGTATTTAGTCATGGCAACCGGAAAGTAACTGACACATGACACAACCAGACTGCGTACAGACTACCAAAAGCCCCAGCCTATGCTCTCTGCTCCAACAGAAAGCTCATACTCGCATCTCCGCCTGCTCAGATGTTACAGCGGCGGTGATATCTTCTGTCTCCACGTCTTGCTCAGTTTGAGCTGTCTAACCCAATATTATGGACTTGAACCACAGACATTTCTTTTCTTGTAGCTCTGTGGGCTGAGATCCAAGGAGATATTCCAGCAGGGTTTGATTCTTGGTGAGGGCTCTTTGCCTGAGGTGTGAAGTTTCAGTCTCTTGTTGTGCCTTTGTGTGTTCTTTATTCAGGATACACCCATAAAGGGGCTCTCCTTTCCTCCTCCTCCCCATAAAGACACCAACCATCACCTCAGGATCCCATTTCACTGAGCTCAAAAGCCTCCTGACAGTCTGCAGAAAGTCACGCTGGGACTTGGGGCTTCAATGTATAGTTTGGGGAGAAATTCAACATAGTCTGTAGCAGGCTATATTCCAAATGACTCCAAAGAATAAAACACACTTCCTACACACAATAGGAGAAGGATTACACTGGCTTGACTGCTCCACAAATAAGTTTGCCAGGCATTTTAGTATAGACTTTATTACTTGCGACATATTTAATAGAATGGTACAATGGTACATTATTGCTGTTTGATGACGAAAAATGCAAACATGTTGTAGGTATTTTAAGTTATAAAACATGAAATTAGTCCTCCGTAACCAATTTTTACCTAAAATGTCAATTTTTATAATAATACATACAAGTATCATTGTGGATCAGCATGTGAATAAATTGTAATTTAATTTGTATTTACTTTTAAGTGTAGAGTTTGCTCTAAAGTCCTAATGGGAAAGGTCAAAGTTGTCGTGATTACCTAAACACTAGACGTCACTTCATGAGACTAGGTGGTTTTGTTACTACCACCAATCTGAGTCACCGCAGGAAACTGATGGGCTGATAAAGGCCCACCGCACCTGCCATTGAAGGAACCACACCTTTTCCTCTTTGGTGAATTATCCAGGTTGAAAACAGGGAGCTGCTGCTCTGGAAACGAATGGCTGCCATCAGGCATCGTGTTTCATGATTTATGTTGCTGTTGTTAGCTCGGGACTCTGCCTGGCATATATACAGAATGCCTGCGATGTTTTAGAGATGTTAAGCATTGGAAGGTGGCTACTCTCCAGGGGCTTCTAGGACCACTTAAAGGCTCATCTCTAACACCACTAACCTCTAACCTCACTTATATTGTGCATTAAGGAAAATATGGACCTGCATTCCAGGTACCAATTTCATGTCACGTTGGTTATACAATAATCTGAGAAAATTGCATAAATCACAAACAAAGGACAGTTTGTGACGTGGGATTTCCCTCTGTATGCTGTGATTACCATTGATAAATAAAGGAACTTCTTTGGGCCTATAGCAAACCTATAGGGGAAAAGAGCTAGGTAGGGAAAACTAAGCTGAATGCTGGGAGAAAGGAGGTGGAGTCAGAGAGAAGCCATGTAGCTCCACCTGAGACAGACACTGAAACTTTAGCCAGTAAGCCACAGCCACGTGGTGATACCCAGATTAATAAAAATGGGTTAAATTAATATGTAAGAGTTAGCCAATAAGAAACTAGAACTAATAGGCCAAGCAGTGATTTAATTAATACAGTTTCTGTGTGATTATTTCAGGGCTAACTGGCTGGGACCTAACTAGAGGCCCCCTGCAACAAGTTTGGTGGCTATGGTTAGCTGAGTCTATATCAGGTCTGACTTCCACAAGAGATTGGAGATGCTGAGAACTGATAGGCAAAGAAATGACAAAGGGGATGTCTCCTCAGCTGATGATGCTTTGAACTCCAGAGTGGAGCCACCTTAGGAAACAGCCACACTGGAGTGCAGGCAAATACCCAAAGTCTGCCAGTCTTGAGGGCTGAATACACCTATAAATAGCAACAGGGATCCCAGGATGTGCTGTTCCTTTCTGAATAAATGAGTAAATGAACTATAAGACAAGCTCTCAGCCACACTGGGCTCAACAGGGTTAAACTCTGTGGCGAAGGAACTTGGATTCTCTGCACTTTAGGGAGGCTGAGCATGTTCAACCCTAGCTCCCTGTCCCAGCATGGCCTCTCCACCCATATCCATAAGCAAATGTCAAAGACACCCTTTTCACCAAGACCCAGATTCTATCCTGTCTCCAGAGGATATATAATTCTAGAATTCTCTTATTTTTTTTTTCAGAGCATTCACCATGATCAAGGTTCAAACACCAGTGTGACTATTATTACTCTATAATCTTGGTGTCCAAATTGGCCTCTTAAGGAGGCAGATGTTCAATTCCTAGGAATTAGAACCCTAACTCAAGTAAAACAAAGCACAAGATGGATTCAATGCATTGGGACAGAAGGACAGAGAGGAAAGCTGAGGCCATATGTGGCTAATATTGCAATGAATTTATGGGGCCATGATCTGCTGCAGCAATGGAATACCCAGATTCATTCTTGAAGTCCCAGAATCTCATAATTCTGGGAAGGATATTAAAAGGTATTATAAAGAAAAACAGTCACCAAACATTTAGGCTGTACAAAAACACAAAATGAAGCAAACTTTCAGAGGTACCAATGCTGCTACCTTTCAAATGGTTAACTCAAACAAAACTATAAGGGTTAAACAATGGCCTTTAACTAAAAAGAAACTGCAGACTTTAGAACATCTGGTACAGGAGCAACTAGATGCTCACCATGTTGAAGAATCAACCAGCCCTTGGAATTCTCCTGTATTTGTTGCTTAAAAAGAAATCTGAAAAATAGAGATTAGTGACAGATCTAAGAGTTGTTAATAAGGCAATTCATCCAATGGGCACTCTACAATCTGGAATTCCTTTGCCTTCCATATTACCTAAAGGATGGCCTCTTACAGTTATTGATTTAAAAGATTGTTTCTTCACTATACCTTTACAAGAAAAAGACAGAAAAATTTGCCTTCACAGTACCTACTTATAATAATTCTCAGCCTAATAAAAGATAACAATAGAGGATCCTCCCACAGGGAATGTTAAATAGCCTGACCCTGTGCCAATTATTTGTAAGTCAGCCATTGGAAATGATAAGTAAGCATTTTTTGAATCTATAATTTAGCATTACATGCTTGACATTTTGCCATCTGATTCAAATGTAAATACTTTAGAAAGAATATTTGAAGAAATAATAAAAGTTTTGCTTAAATGTGGGTTACAAATTGCTCCTGAAAACAGACAAAAAGGAGATTCTATCAATTATCTAGGTCATAAAATAGGTTTAGAGAAAATTACAAAACAAAAAGATTGATTGTAATCTCTTAATGACTTACAAAGATTGTTAGGAGACATTTCCAATCTACAGGCCACTTCTGGGACAATACCTGATCAAATAACTCATTTAAACAAAACCTTAGATGGTGACAAAGACTTAAATAGTCCCCGGGAATTAACAACTGAAGCTGAGAAAGAATTGATTTTGATTGAAGAGAAATTAGAGGAGGCATATGTGAATCATGTGGATCCAAATCTTGACTACATTTTAAACATATTGTCTTCTAGAATTTCCCATACAGGAATTTTGATGTGGAGGGAAGATATTTTCTTAGTATGGATCTTTTTACAACATAAACCAAGTAAAGAATTAAAATCTTATGTGGAAAAGTCTCTTAATTAATTATAAAAGAAAAATTGAGACTTCATCAATTAGCGGGAATAGACCTAGCAGAAGTTATAGTGCATTTTACTAATGATGAAATTAAAATATTATGGGAAGACAATAAACCCTGGCAAAGAGCATGTGCTAAATTTTTAGGAGAGATTAATAGCAACTATCCCCAAAGCGATAGAATTAACCTTATAAAGAGAGCTAATTGGATCCTTCCTCACATTATACGTGACGCAACCAAGAACTGGAGGACCTACATTCTAAACTTCTAGTCTATATTCAGGAAAGGCAGGTTACAAATCGGAAGATTTACATAAAGAGGAAGAAAGCTCTTATAATTCTGTACAAAAGACAGAATTATATGCTATTCTCATAGTTCTAAGAAATTTTAAAGAACCTCTCAATATAGTTACTGATTCACAAAATGCAAAAGGAGTTGTTTTGCACATTGAAACCTGTGGATTTATACCAGATGATACAGAATTGACTTCATAATTTATTCAGGTTCAAGATATAATTAGGAATAAGTTTTGTCCTATACACATAACTCACATCTGATCCCATTTGGGTCTGCCAGGTTCTCTAGCACAAGATAATGCAGAAATTGATCAATTATTGATTGAAAATATGTAGGCTTCAAAAGTTCATAAAAATGTCATCATGTTAATAGCAAAAGTTTAAAAAGGACTTTACTATTACCTGGCAACAAACTAAGGGGATTATAAGATGTCCTACTTCTTTTTTAAAATTTTTAATTGATTTTATTGAGTTATACATTCTTCTCTGTTCTGTTCCCTTCCTCTCTCCTCCCCTTCTACCTTCTCACATGATTCACATGCTCCCAATTTACTCAGGAGATCTTGTCTTTTTCTACTTTCCATGTAGATTAGATCCATGTAGGTCTCTCTTAGGGTCCTCATTGTTATTTAGGTTCATGGGATTGTGAATTGTAGGCTGATTTTCATTGCTTTATGCCTAAAAGCTACTAATGAGTGAGTACATATGATATTTGTCTTTCTGGGTCTGAGTTACCTCACTCAATATGATGTTTTCTAGATCCATCCATTTGCCTGCAAATCTCAAGATGTCATTTTTTGTGCTGTGTAGTACTCCATTATATAAATGTACCATATTTTACTTATCCATTCTTCAGTCAGCATAAGTTGTCATCAGTGTTTTTGATCTTGGCCATTCTTACAAGTGTAAGATGAAATCTCAGAGTTGTTTTGATTTGCATTTCTCTGATGACTAAGGATGTTGAACATTTCCTTAAGTGTCTTTCAGCCATTTTAGATTCCTCTGTTGAGAGTTCTCTGTTTAGGTCTGTACTCCATTTTTTAAAACTGGATAGTTTTTTCTTTTGACGATGACCAATTTCTTAAGTTCTTTGTATATTTTGGAAATCAGCCCTCTGTCTGATGTGGAGTTGGTGAAGATCTTTTCCCATTCTGTAGGCTGTATTTTGTTTTCTTGACTGTCCTTTGCTTTACAGAAGCTTTTTAGTTTCAGGATGTCCCATTTACTAATTGTTTCTCTCAGTGTCTGTGCTATTGGGGTTATATTTAGGAAGTGGTCTCCCATGTCACTGTGTTCAAGGGTACTTCCCACTTTCTCTTCTGTGAGCATCAGTGTGGTTGGATTTATGTTAAAGACTTTGATTTGGATTTGAGTTTTGTGCATGGTGATAGATCTGAATCTATATTCATTCTTCTACATATTGATATCCAGTTATGCCAGCACCATTTGTTGAATATGCTTTCTTTTTTCCATTTTATATTGTTTGCTTCTTTGCCAAAAATCAGGTGATCATAGGTATGTGTACTAATATCTGGACCTTGATTTGATTCCATTGGTCCACTTGTCTGTTTCTGGCCAATACCAAGCTATTTTCAGTACTGTAGGTCTATAGTTGAGTCTGAAGTCAGGGATTTTTATGCCTCCATAAGTTTCTTTACAGTACAGGATTGTTTTGGCTATCCTGGGTTTTTTGTTCTTCCATATGTGGTTGAGTATTGTTCTTTCGAGGTCTGCAAAGAATTTTGTTGGGATTTTGATGGGCATTGCATTGAATCTGTAGATTGCTTTTGGTAAGATTGCCATTTTTACTATACTAATTCTACCTACCCAAGAGCATGGAAGATCTTTTTATTTTCCGGTGTTCTCTTCAATTTCTTTCTTCAAAGAATTAAAGTTCTTGTCATACAGGTTTTCCACTTGTTTGTTTAGAGTTACTCTGAGATATTTTATGCTATTTTTAGCTATTGTGAAGTGTGATGTTTCTTTGATTTCTTTCTCAGCCCATTTATCATCTGTGTAAAAGGAGGGCTACTGATTTTTTTTTACTTAATATGGTATCCTGCTACATTACTGAAAGTGTTTATGAGTTGTAGAAGTTCCTTGGTAGAATTTTGGGGGTCGCTTATGTAAACTATCATATCATCAGCAAATAATGAGAGTTTGACTTCTTCATTCCAATTTGTATCCCCTTGGTCTCCTTTTGTTGTCTTATTGCTCTAGCTAGAACCTCAAAAACTATATTGAATAGATATGGAGAGAGTGTACAACTTTGTCTTGTACCTGATTTAGGTGGGATCACTGTGAGTTTCTCTCCATTTAGTTTGTTGTTGGCTGTTGGCTCGCTGTATATTGTTTTTATTATGTTTAGGTATGTTCCTTGTATCCCTGCTCTCTCTAAGACCTTTATCATGAAGGGATGTTGTATTTTGTTGAAGGCTTTTTCAGCATCTAATGAGATGATTGTGTGGTTTTTAATTTTCTGTTTGTTTATATGGTAGATTACATCAACCAATTTCATATGCTGAACAATCCCTGCATCTCTGGGATGAAGTAGACTTGATCATGGTGGATGATGTTTCTGATGTGTTCTTGGATTCGATTTGCCAGTATTTTATTGAGTATTTTTGCATCCATGTTCATGACTGAGATTTGTCTATAATTCTCTTTCTTAGTAATGTCTATGTGGTTTGGGTATTAGGGTACCTGAAGCCTCATAAAAAGAGTTTTGCAATGTTCCTTCTGTTTCTATTGTGTGGAACAATTTGAGGAGTATTGTATTAGTTTTTCTTTGAAAATATTGTGGAATTCTGAGGGCTTTTTTTCAGTTGGGAGACTTTTGATGACTGTTTCTATTTCTTTAGCAGTTATAGGTCTATTTAGTTTGCTTATCTGGTCTTGATTTAACTTTGGTAAGTGATATTTATCCAGAAAACTGTCTATTTCCTTTAAGTTTTCCAATTTTGTCCAGTACAGGTTTTTGAAATATGATCTAATGATTCTCTGGATTTCTTCCATGTCTGTTGTTATGTACCCCTTTTCATTTTTAATTTTGTTAATTTGGATATTCTCATTGCCTTTTGGTTAGTTTGGATAAAGGTTTGTCTGTTTTGTTGATTTTCTCGAAGAATCAACTCTTTGTCTCATTAATTCTTTGTATTGTTTTCTTTGTTTCTATTTTGATTTCAGCTCTCAATTTGATTATTTCCTGCCATCTAGTTCCCCTGGGTGAGATTGTTTCTTTTTATTCTAGAGTTTTCAAATGTTCTGTTAACTCACTGGTGTGGGATTTTTTTCAGTTTCTTTATGGAGGCATTTAATGTTATGAACTTTCCTCTCAACATTGCTTTCGTAGTGTCCCATAAATTTGGGTATTGCTGCACACCGCGCCCCTGTGTCTGCATTTGGTGCGCTTGAACCCAGTTCACGAGATTTGGGCAAAGGACAGGAGGTTAAAAAACACAAAGACTCACACAGACAGAGAGACGACAGTGACACGGGTCATCCTTGAATTCCTCAAGAATTCCCCCTTCATTGTGCTCAGGGGCAGAGTATATAGAGATAGCCATGCCCCAGTCAAACCCACCGGAAACCACTCTCCTGCCATCAGGAACTCCCAAAGGTCTCGTGTTCAGAGCAGCTGTGGGCACTCAGATCAGGGGACTACAAGAAATTCAGGATCTGGGGTCTTACTGCTCCCAACAGGGTATGTTGCGTGGTCATTTTCATTAAATTTTAGGAAGTCTTTAAATTCTTCCTTTATTTCTTCCTTGACCCATTGATGATTCAGGTGAGCATTATTTAATTTCCATGTGTTTTGGGGCTTTCTGGAATTAGTGTTGCTGTTGAATTCTAATTTTAAGCCATGGTGATCTGATAAGATACATGGTGTTATTCCAAATATTTTTGTATCTGTTGAGGTTTGCTTTGCTACCTAGTATGTGGTCAATTTTTGAGAAGGTTTCAGGGGGTGCTGAGAAGAAGGTATATTCTTTTGTGTTTAGATGGAATGTTCTATAGATGTCTGTTAAGCCCATTTGAGTCATAACATCTGTTAGTTTCCTTAGTTCTCTGTTAATTTTCTGTCTGACTGATCTGTCCAGTGCTAAGAGTGGGGTGTTGAAGTCTTCCACTATTATTGTATAGGATTTAATGTGTGGTTTAAGCTTTAAAATTGTTTCTTTAAGCCGGGCGGTGGTGGTGCACGCCTTTAATCCCAGCACTCGGGAGGCAGAGGCAGGCAGATCTCTGTGAGTTCGAGGCCAGTCTGGTCTACAAGAGCTAGTTCTAGGACAGGCTCCAAAGCCACAGAGAAACCCTGTCTTGAAAAACAAAAAAAAAAACAAAAAAACAAAAAAATCGTTTCTTTAACATATGAGGGTGCCCTTTTATTTGGGAGCATAGATGTTCAATATTGAGATTTCCTCTTGATGGATTTTTCCTGTGACTAATATGAAATGTCCTTCTTTATCCCTTTTGATTTATTTTAGTTTGAAGCCTATTTTGTTAGATATTAGGATAGCTATACCAGCTTGTTTCTAAGGCCCATTTGATTGGAAAAAATTTTCCCAACCCTTTACTCTGAGGTGATGCCTGTCTGAGTTTGAGAAGCATTTCTTGTACGCAACAGAAGGATGGAGTCTGTTTTTGTATCCAATCTGTTAACCTATGTCTTTTTATAGGTGAGTTGAGTCCATTTATATTAAGGGATATTAATGACCAGTGATTGCTATTTCCTGTTAATTTATTTTTCATTTTTGGTGATATTAATTTTTGTGTTTTTCTCTTCTTTGGGATTTGTTGTAATGAGATCATCAATTGTCTGTGTTTTTGTTGGTGTAGCTAACTTCCTTGGGTTGGAGTTTTCCTTCTAGTACCTTGTGTAGGGCTGGATTTGTGGCTAGGTATCGGTTGAATTTGGTTCTGTCATGGAATATCTTGTTTTGTCCATCTATGGTTATTGAAAGTTTTGCTGGGTATAGTAGTCTGGGCTGGCATCCATGGTCTCTTAATGTCTGCATTTTGCTTGTCCAGGACTTTCCGGCTTTCATTGTTTCCATTGAGAAGTCAGGTATAATTCTAATAGGTCTGCTTTTATATGTTACTTGGCCTTTCTTCTTTGCAGCTCTTAATATTTTTTCTTTATTCTGTATGTTTAGTGTTTTGATTATAATGTGGAAAGATGACTTTTTTCTTGATCCAGTCTATTTGGTGTTCTGTAAGCTTCTTCTATCTTTATAGGCATATCTTTCTCTAGGTGGGAAAGTTTTCGTCTATGATTTTGTTAGATTTAATATTTTCTTTATTGATGAGTCTATTTTCTCTATTGTCTCTTCAGCACTTGAGATTCTCTTTTCCATCTCTGGTATTCTGTCATTTATGTTTGCATTTGTGTTTCCAATTGTTTTCTCATGATTTCTGTTTCTATATAATTCCCTTGGTTTGGGTTTTATTATCTCTATTTCAGTTTTCAGGTCTTGAATAGTTTCTTTTATATGTTTTATTGCTTTTTCTTGGCTTACTTTTAGGGATTTGTTGATTTCCTTTATTTCCTTGAGGGAATTTTTCATTTCCTCCTTAAGGGCCTCAAACATTCTCCTAAAGTTATTTTAAGTCATTTTCTTCTGCTTCGTCTATATTTGGTTGTTAAAATCTTGTTGTTGTGGGGCCACTAGTTTTTATTGGTGTTGTGTTGCTCTTTGTGGTGTTGCATGCGTTCTTACCATGTCCACCCATTTTTTTCCTCTGATTGGTGGAGTTAGGACTGTCTGTGTCTCTGGTGATCAACCTTCTAGGTGCTAGTGAATCCAAGGCTCAAATGGTTGCTCCTCATGGTACATACAGTCAGGGCCACAGTTCCAGTCACCCTGTTGGTCACTAAATGTTCCTAGAGGTTGTCAGGATCCCCAGGGGTTTCTCTGCAATATTGGGGGTCATTCAGGCCTGCTCCCATGGAGGTCATTTGTTTGAGGCTGCTTCTGCTATGGTTGCTGCCTTGGGCCTGCTTTGGCAGAGGTCGCTGGCTCAGGCCTGTTCCAGTGGAAGTTGCTGGTTCAGACCTGCTACCTCAGAGGTCACTGATTTACACCTGGTCCTGCAGAGGCCTCTGGTTTGGGCCTGTTCCCTCAGCAGTCACTCCCTTATATCTGCTCCTGTGGAATTTCCTCCCTCAGTTCTGCTCCAGCAGAGGCCAAGCCTATTTTCATAGATGTTCCTGGCTTGGGCTCACTCCTACAGAGGTCCCAAGCTTGGGCCTGCTCCTGCGGAGGTCACTGGCTTGGGTCTGATCCTGCAGAGTTCTCTAGCTCAGGCCTACTTCCCCAGAGGTGCTGAACTCATGCTTGGACCTGCAGAGTTCTCAGGGTTCAGCCTGCTCCCTCAGCGATCACTCCCTTCTACTTGCACTGCCTCTTTCTGTAGATGTTCCTAGCTTGGGCCCTGACATGCAGAGGCCTCTGGTTCAGATCTACTCCCTTGGAGGTCCCTGACTCACACCTGGACCCACAGAGGTCTCAGGCTCTGGCCTACTCCCTCAGCAGTTGCTCCCTTGTCTGTTCTGTATATAACTAAATACCACTACCTGAAGGAAATAATCCAAGGGGAATTCAAATGAGTGAAATCTGGCAGATGGATGTGTTCCACTTTGCAGAATTTGAAAAATTAAAATATGTACACTGCATCACTGACACTTATTCAGGTTTTCATTTAGCAAATGCTTTGAGTTCGGAAAAGGCTGATTCAGTAATCATACTTATTTATTATAATATAAAGCATATTCCAGGTATCCCACACAATCCTATAAGTAAGGCAGTTATAGAAAGATCAGATTGAACTATAAACGATATGTTAAACAGAAAGGTATGAAAAATACCCCCAGAATTAGATTGCATAGTGATTTATTAACTGCTAATGAGAAAGGAACAACAGCCACAGAGAGACATTGGATAATAGAAAAAAAAATGTCTGAATTAAAACAACTTGTGTATTTCAAGGATATGTTGACCTCACAATGGAAACCAGGAGAAGTGCTATATTGGAGAAGGGGTTTTGTTATTGTTTCCACAAGAGAAGAAAAGCTATGGATACCATCAAAATTAATCAAGATATGGTTTGAAATAGAGAAACCTCCTGATAAAGAGAAATGACAGCTCATCCACAAAGGTGACAATCCTACAAGTTGTAAGGAAACCTTATAAGGGTTGGGGCAGGGGTCTGTTCTTGTCTTTGCAGGAAAACACCCATCTTCAAAAAGCCAAGAGACATTGGACATCTAGATGCCTAAAGAAGAAAAGATAGCTATCCATAAAGAATTATCAAGCAAAGAGAAGTCTGACTTACGATACCAATTTCACTACCTAAACACACATATCCCCATGCTTCTCAGTATATAGTCATGACTCACTTAAAAATCAAAGCTGGCTTTGGAGTTGGACAGTGGCTATCCTTCTCTAAATCCAAGCATGTTGTTAAAAGAAAAATTCAGAGCTTCTGTCTCATGTCAGGAACAACCCGTTATAGGACAGAAGGAAGATAAAATTTAGTGACTACTATACTACTATTACCAAAACTCTTTTTTCAAAAGATTTTACTTATCCCCATACCTATTTTTTTGGTCTCTTTGGTACTTTTCATTGAATATGCCTTATGAATAATGTTTAAGTTTTCTACAATGAACAATAAATTTTCCTGCAGTAATCTTCGAAGTTTCCAAGAAGAAGATGGGGCCCCACAATAGCGACTCCACCTGGTTGTTATGATATCATTATGATGATATCACCACTTTAGGATCAGTGTTAGGTTACAAACAGCTCAAGATAATTCTGACTTAGCTAGCTGAGATGGTGCACCTTCTTACAAAATGTTCTGGCCAGAACTTCAAATAAGAACCTCAGGAAAATCCCTACCAACTGCTCAGAGACTATCTGCAATTGTACCACACAGTAATCTTGAAATGTAACCATTATTTTAGTTTTTACAGAATCCCATAGAAATAACATTGCCGCAATGACAGCTAAAAGTAATTCTAGAAAACAATGTTCCCTCTTCCAACAAAGCTTGTCCTCAGGGCTAGGAACATTATTAGGGGTTGGCTATAAATGGTATAGGGTTGGAGGTGGAAATGAAGTAGACTTAGAGATCTCTATTGGAAAAAAAGGAATGGATGGAATAATCATGATAGTTAGTAATAGTGAGAATACTTGTGATCTATTATTTATAGATAATTTACATTGGTATAGATTCTTGTATATTGATACAAACTCAAGTTATACTTGTTATATTGAATAGGTTCCTATTTCTGTTTACAATATTTGTGCACCTATGCAAAGTTATTTTATCATATATATATGCATGCATGTTTCTCCCTCTGCTTAAGATATTTTGTATATTGATGAAATTTTAGGATATATTTATCATATTGCACTATACATTTCTACCTCTGATCAAGATGCTTATATATTGTTTACATTTTGAGGTCATTGTCCTCATTTGCTGCAGATTTGTTTAAAGATTGCTTAATTTTTTAAATATGAAGCCTTAGGCTTTAAGCTATATAGGTATTAAGAATTACAGGTCAGTAGTCATCCATGTTTATCATACTTAAAGTTAGACTAATCAGGTTCTTTAAATGCATAGAGACTGTATTCTGCATACATAGATAATCTTCAACCCCTTCAAAGAACTGTAGAATATGACATTTAAATAACTTAGAATTCTATTGACTTGAGACATGATTGTTCCTGGCAGCATCAATTTATTCCCAAGAGAATGTTGGGCACTGAAGACACTCCACTTGGAGCTTGTTTTCTTTTTGGCAAAACTGGCCTTTGGGCAAAGAACTGCCCATGCCTTGACTACTGACAAAATGCATGGTGTCTGGACTGGACAAGCAAGATACAAGAAAATAGACTGCTAAACCTTGCAAAGACAGGGTAAGATGGTTTTTCAAATTTTCCTTCCTCTGAAAAATACTATGTCAGATACTCTAAGCCTTAGCCAAAGTTGGTAGTCCCAACATTGCAAATGAGACTTTGGGTGATTGCCCAGGTGGCCAGTTGTCTCTGTCATTTCTTGTACCTTTTGGAAATTGCTTTGTTACACTTCCTTTTTATGCAAGTAATATTATCTCCCTTTTCAGGTCTTTGATGGGATTGAAGATTAGATAGTCAGAATTACTTTCCTCTCGTGGCTTAACCAAGCCATTTTTAATATAAGACTTAGACTCCTTAGGATAGGATAACTATTGAAACTTTAAGCTTATGATTCTTATTTAATGTTGTTTATGCTGGCTGTAATTCTAATTTTTATGTATGTTTTTTCCTCTTTTTCTCCCTGAACAATACTTGATATGTGTTCTTATTGTATAAAGTTTTGTATTAGGCTTAGAACTCTCTTATTTAGACAAAACAGGGAGGTGCTGTGAGAACTCCTTCAGCCAATAGCCTTTAAGATACCAGGCCACTTTGGGTGTGGTCTAATGTGCTATAAATGCAGAGGAAAAGTGTGTGTGGACCTTTTGGCTGCTGGATTCAGTTCCAGTACCCAGTACAGCAGATCACTGCTCTTTCTGTGAGATTGTTTCCTAATAAATAAATCTCTGTTATACTCCATTCCGGGTTATTGTGGAACTTTTTGTATGCACACCAGCTCATTTTCCTGCTGTTTTTCTTTGTCCCAATTCTCAGATGTATATTCCCATGAGTGACCATGGGCTCCACTCATCCAGAAAAGGAGAACAAAGTGCTGGCTCCCTAAAGGGGACATGTGTGCGAGTGTACGTGTTCCTTATCATACTTCCACTCATTTATAAATTAACTGAGAATGGAGTCAAGAAAGTCTGAAAGGTCATGGAGGAACAATTACCTAACACATATACATACACAGAGACAGAGAAAGAGAGAGAGACATGCACAAACACAGACACACAAACATAGACACACACACATAGACAAATATACATACACATACACGTAGAGAAAGACTTGCACAAACACACACACAGTCACACACACACATAGACACACACACATGCACGGGCCCCTCCCCTCCCCCCACGACCTCACACACACACACACACACACACACACACACAGACATACACACGCATGCACGGGCTCCTCCCCTCCCCCCACGACCTCACACACACACACAGACACACACACGCATGCATGGGCCCCTCCTCTCCCCTCCCCCCTCCATCTCCCATCTCTCCTTTCTCTCTATTTTTCAGATCCCACTGTCTTCAGCTCACCTCATCTCCAGCATGGATTTGATGAAGTCATGTTAACCTTGAAAGACCGTGTCTTCCCCCTTGTGGGTCCCCTCACACCCACACAACACACTTTCCTGTCACAGAATAACTAAACACATTCAGGGTCTGGTGACTGGCACACACATCAGCTGCTGGTGGTCTGAATCCAGAGCCTGTAACCCCTAGTAACACACACTGCTTCCCACCAGGTTCTAGGACCTGGACCCCTATCGTGAAATGTCTGCAAGACGGTTCTAATATACCCAGTTCCTTAGCACAGATGTCATGACCACTGCAATGGAGTCTGTATTCAGACTCCCAGGCCTCAGCTTGGTAAGGTGAACCCACACAACGATGTCAGAGCTACCCGGAGCCACTGCTCAACTTTGATGGCCGTGCCCTCCCATCCTTTGTTCTTGTCATTTGTCAACACTCCTCCCAAATGAGATGGAAAGATTAGAGTTTCAAAAATTTCTTCACAACCTGAGACGATCTCTCTCCTCTAAATCCACTGTGAATAATGGCATCCGGCTCCCAGAACAATAGGAAATGTCCTGCTTCCTTGCACACAGTTGCTGCTGGGGCAGGGCCACAGACTGGTTCTGTGGGTTTTGCTGGGACTTCCCCTGAGTTCACATCAAGAAGCTTTCTGGGTGATACACACCTGCGGTCCCAGCTACTCTGGAAGCCAAGTCAAGAGGAATCCAGAGTTTTAGGCCAGCGTGGACAGCAGAGCAAGACCCTAACTCAAAGGGAAAAAATAATAGAATTTCATTTCCCTTCTTATGAAGCAGGAAATCCATGTGCTCTTTATTAGAATGAGTAGTCATTTCCCTTATGGGCTGCTTTCTTCTCAAAGGAATCCCTAGAGCAGAAACAGGGGTGGTCCCAGGTAGGAATGGACAATGGTTATCTACTAGCCCTGAGCAACACAGCTGTATCAGTCTCCGTAAGGCTTGAGAAACACAAAGAAACAGAAAGAGGGCAGAAGGAGTGTAAGAGCCAGTAGAACTTAGGCCTGTGAGATGAGATTGTCTAGTCAAAAGACAGTCATAACAATGAGGGGGGATGGAGAGAGAGAGAGAGAGAAAGTGGGGAAGGAGAGGGAGTTGCAGCTTCAGATGCCTGAACTTGGTCTTCACAAGAACAGACCTGTGAGCAGCAAGCTTGAGAAGAAAGGACGCAGGGACCCAGCCCTGACCGAAGACTACTGGTTACTCATAGATTCAAGGAGTCATTGCCTTGCTTACGTACAGCACTGTTGACCCCACCAGGCTCTGTGGACAGTTTCCATCCAGCCCATAACAGACGGACCTGATCTAACTAAAGGGGTCACTAAAGGGGAACCAATAGTCATGGTTCTGGGAAGGGTGGAGTAGGGAGGGGAAGAGACTTTACTATGGGCTGTGAGGAGATGAGAGAGTAGAAGGGGAGAGTGACCAAAATGCATTCTATCCATGTATGAAATTGATGAAGAGTAACATCAACCAATAAAAACGTCCTGACTGCTGTAGCGGTACTAGCATTGCTGTGTATGCTAGAAACGTTAGCAAGAATCAACATTTCACCGAGACCCAGGAACGATGCTAAAGGCTTCACTCGCTATATCCCCCATGGCCTATGCACCAACAATATCATACGATATCTGAGGAGGCTAAGGCAGAGCAATAACAGCAATAAGGCTACATGGGCGCTGGGAAGTCAATGGCTTTGTTTTGATCAACGTCACTCCTATCTCAAACAGACCTAAATCCCATGGTCTACCCTGCAGATGGCCTAGGCCTAATCAAATGCTCAGCAGAAATAAACACCCCACACAGTGGTTCTAGGAACATGTCTGGCCCCATCCTGGTTGCTCCACCATCATCTGGTCCCTTGGAGCTCTCTTTGGAGTATACCCTGCTGAAGGAGGATGAGATACAGGGAAATACAATGTCTCCTGCAACTGGAAGAAAATGGATTTGATGAATGCATGCTCAGAAGCCTAGATCAGGCGGGAGGAAAGGAAACCAGAGGTGGTCCATGCCTACCTGTCCAGGATAGCTGCTCACTCCCCCATCCTGCCCTATACCAACCGAGATCAGCACAAATTAGACTAGGATGCCCCGTGTCCCCAAGAAGTTAGTCACCCAGCTCCTCTAAGCCAGTCCCCTACTTCTACAACAAAATCAGGGAAGTCAGTCGGGGAGAGGACCACAAGGTAAGTGAGCTTTACCTGAGTCATGCACGCTTTGGCCTGAAACAAACCAAGCACTGACACACCAGCAGGCCCTGAACTGGGCCGGGCATCCTGTAAGCCGAGCCGGCTTCTGAGTGCTAAGGTGGGCCTCGCCCCTTTGGAGTCTGGTTCTGGTTCCCACCACACCTTGTTTATTCACCAGGTCACGGAACCTTCCTGAAGTTCAGCCAGGCATAACAGGACTTATCTGACCATGGCTAGAGGCACTCAAGAAGAGAGTGGGCAGAGAGGCAGGGACTGTGCAGCGCTGGCTCCGCCCTCCTGGCCAGCCAATCACATCCTGTTTATTGTAGATTTTATTTGGGTCATCAGTCAGTCTCTGAGGAAATCACTTCCGGCCTCTATTTGGTATTTTCACTATTTGAAGACACCACCATCGAAGCTATTGCTAATGTAGCACTGTTCAGTCAGCTTTGTCTTTAGAGATTTGCAGGTTGGTCAGCTTATCCCAGACCTGTTTGGTTCCCAGCATCTTTTCCTACTCAGAGCACACCAGCAGCAGAAGCAAGTCAACAGGAGTTTCGTTTTTCTTTCTTTGAATATACTCTCTCTTTAAACACTGATTCCTTCTTTTTCAAGTTAAAAAATGTGACTCGTTTTCCCAGAAAAAAAAAAAAGCATTCACTGCAAATAAATAGCACAAAATCTTAAAGAATATAGCCAAATATTACTCCCTTGTTCTCTTTCCCATAATTCCTTCTCTCTCTTTTTTATGCCTCCCTCCTCTCTACCCTTCCTCCTCTAAAGAGATTTCACGTAAGAATCAAGAAGTTAGCGACTTCTTAAACTGGACTGCCCTAGCAATCTGTGCGGCACCATGTCTGCCCAGCTCTGCCTGAGAATCTTCAGGCCTGTGGCCTGACAGACATACAGAAAGTCATCAGAAAAGGGCCATCCTGAATCCCATAGCCCCATGTGTGCTGAACAAGGTGGGTTTTCAGTGTCTAAAGTTAAATAAGGTCATCAGAACTAATGAGGGCATGACCATAGTAGGAATTCTTCTATGATTAAAATAAACACACTTGGCAGGTCAGGAATTGGAAATTAAAACTGGCAGGTTTCAGTTCCATCCTTGTTAGCACTAAGAGGAGGTGCCATGTCATATGGTAGCCAATCGGAAGGGATCTGTGCCCTGGGGAGACAGAAAAGACAAGATGAAAGTTCCCTTGTCAGGTGTAAATGTGGTGGCCAAGAACGTACAGAATGAGCAGAGGGTGGACCCCCATTGGTATACTGGGGACAAAAGCAGAATCTAGGAGATGTGAAGGATAGTGGCCGCAAGAGGCAAAAAGCAGGTAAGGTTGGGAGTTGGCAGTGAATAAGAAAATATCACTGAGTAGAAGGGAGGCTCACTTGGGGTAACAGAACTTTGTGGGTAGACTAATGGAGAAGTGTAGAAGGGCCCCTTCCCATCCCAGTCAGAACCACACAGTAGGCAGGGAAAGGGCCTGTACATCTGCACACAGTCGCAGAGAGGACCACATGAGGCGTGCCCACTCACCTCTGTGGTGGGTCCCTCTCTACGAACATGGATGTCAAGGGAAACGCCACCCAGAACCATGTTCTGATGAAACACAATACCCCAGGACAGACAGAAGCAGTATTAGAAATGCAGACACTTCCACAGATAGAACCTTGCAGATTTGCAGCTGAGCAGAAAACCCATTTTTAAAAAGTCACAAAAATAACTACATAGAATTCAAGGAGCAAAGATGTGCTGGGATAACTCATTGGGGTCACCAGCTGGGCAACATCTGGAGTCGACCACACGGCAAGCCTCCAGGCACAGCTGGGAGGGCATTTCTTAGTTTCACTGACACTGGAAGACCTATGGCAAAGGTGAGCAGGCCTTTCAGCGGTGGGTCCCGTCAAGGCGCCCTGCCCATGCGTGTCTCCCTCACAAGGTCACCTCTGGCTTGTGCTCCTCTACCCCACTGTGGCTGTTGGTCATCCTTCACTGGTGTCACAGCCCAGCTTCTTCAAGTTTCCAGTAAAAGCTCTTCTAGAATCTTCCAGGCCCTGGCGAGGCACCAGGCTTATAGACTGGGAAGCTTGTGGGATTTCCACTCCCCATTGTGAAGACAGCCTTCCTGGGCTACACAGACCACCTCCCCAAAACCTGCCCAGTGACCCATTCTTACTACATATTCATTCTGTCACCTCTGTCCCTTAGAATGCTGACAAATAGCACTCGGGAGGCAGAGGCAGGCGGATCTCTGAGTTCGAGGCCAGCCTGGTCTACAAGAGCTAGTTCCAGGACAGGCTCTAGGAACTACAGGGAAACCCTGTCTCGAAAAACCAAAAAAAAAAAAAAAAAAAAAAAAAAAAAAAAAAAAAAAAGAATGCTGACAAATACAGACACGACAGAAATAATCACAGAAACCCAATACCTAAAAACGTAAGACTTCTTTTGTCACTTACCAGAGATGTTTAAATCCCTACACTGCATAAAGGACATATTAGGTATTATAAAACATTATCAAAGTAGAATTAACTCCACTCTATTACACTAATCAGAAATACACCTTTGTGTATTTGTCTGTAATAAACAGGTAAATTAGAGAAAAAAATTACTACAGTCAATAATTTTCAATTAATATAGCATAATAATTTGTACACTGTGTGAAAACGTATTGCTGTGATTGGCATAATAAAAAGTTGAATGGCTGATAGCTAGGAAGAGTTTAAGTGGGACTTCCGAGGACAGAGTGCACTCTGGGAAGAATGGCAGAGTCACCCCTAGATGGAGAGGAAATAAGAACAAGGTGGGAGAAAGGTAACGCTGCATGATAGGTCGTAGATTAATATAAACAGGTCAATTTAAGATACAAGAGCTAGCAGGACAAGCCTAAACTAAGACCAAACTTTCATAATTAATAAAAGTCTCTCTGTCGTTATGTGGGAGCTACCTGGAATAACAGAGAAAGACTTATTACGTAAGAGTATTCCCTTTGTTTGTTTTTAGAAACCATGAGTTTGCACACCTCTGAGAACTGCATGTCATGTGAGTGGCACTAATGTTGAACACCCCCATATTGCTGGCAAAATGTCCCTCACAATGTGTTGCTATGGTAACTCGCATTATGATGGTCATCTTATCCCTGTCTGTTGGTCTTTCCTGATCCTCACTACACAGGTCTCTCCTTGGGTACTGCATTCCTGCAGACTGCTGAGTTTCTTACTTGACAGTTGAGGTAACAGCCCTTGGCTGGCCGAGACGCTTGTCTAAGGAGAATCTTACAGAATTTGCCTTCAGTTATCCTCAGTAATGAAGGGAAAATGAGTTGAAAACAGGTTCTATTTCGTGTACTTCTTGCTTGGCCTGAAAACACGGGAATGTGTCCAGTGAATTCCTAGACACGGTGGGTGGCTTGAAGAGGCTATTTTTATGATAACTAAATTTGTTCACTTTTTTTTGTGCCAACCAGCAGTTTGGCTAACAAACCTTTTTACCGCCTCTCTATTTGAGAGATTAGACAATGTTCTATTCTCTATAATGAGAGGATTTTTTTTGTAATTTCAAGTCACAAATATGGGTGGGGGAAATAGACAGGAGATAAAAATGCAGTTCTTTTTGCCCAGACCCTGCCAGTGACTCCTGAAATGTCCAAGCCAAGAGGAAAACCAGAAACAAGGCTGGATAAAGGGGAGTGATTGAGAGCCAGGACTCTGGGGTGCGTTTAGACAGAGGTGTTCCCTGGGGAGCACTGAGAGCAAAAATTCCAGCCAGTGAGTCAAGGACTCACAGTAGGCTAAGGAAGCGAAGTGCTCACACACAAACACAAGACCTGTGTTCCAGTCCCCAGGACCCATGTGAAAGCCAGTGTGGCAATGCATGCCTGCAATCCTGGCACCAGAGAGGTAGACACAGGCTTCCTGGGGCTCACTGGACAGCCAGTCTAGAGAAAGCTGGGAGCTCCAGGTTCCATGAGGGACTCTGTCTCAAAAACAGTAGGTGGGGTGTGAGAGGATGGTATTCATCTCATCTCTGGCTTCCATGTGTACACACGTGAATGCGCACACACACAAAGAGCACAGAGGAGGAGGGGCCAGCAGTCAACATGCCCATTCTGGTGATCTTGCTGGTTGGAAACAGCTCGTCTGAAGTAAATTACACACAGCTTGAGCCATGCATGAGAACTGCAAGCTAATCCCTAAGAGTTATTATGTATAATGGGCCTAACAAGATCCTCTGTGGGTTACTGAACGTCACGACAGGCTGGCATTCTGAGCTGGCTGGCCAGGGTAAAGCCAGTGGACTTCCTGAATATGGGTCCTGTCTAGCCCACAAATCTCAAAATTGTTCAGGTTCCTTGGAGCCTTATTACCCTCCCCGCAGCCTTGGGAAGACTTGCTGAGCAATGAGGCACATGGGCTTCTGAGCAAGCCCAGACACAATTTCCCGCAGATCCACCCCACAGGCTCTGCACTTCCCTGAGAGTTGCATGTGTTTTCCCAGATAAAATGTGTCTTCCCCTTAGAAGGAAGCCCTAGGAAGCTCCAGAAGAATGGCGGGTGGCTTAAAGAAGCCCAGTCATGTAATGAGTCAACGGCTGCTTCCCTTTGTTCTTTCTTTCCCAGGGTCAGAGAGGGTCAAGGCAGACAGCAGAAGAGCCACTGGGGCCACGGCAGAGCCTCTCTGGGGGAGTGAGGAGGCTCCTATGCGAGAGCAGGAAGGAGAAGCCAAGTAGCAGCCAGCGCTTGGCAGGGGCTTTCTTCATTTTCCTTGGCTGGCTCTCACTACCTGTCTGAGGGCTGCAATGCAGGAAGGAAATTTTTCAAGAGATTAAACTATTATTGTTTCCTGTGCGGCTGTCTTCGCTGGAGTATGAAAAAAGCTTTAAGGGTACTTGAAAAAGAGATTTGTCTGAATGGCAAGGCTGTTGGGATTCATCCCCCTCCCTCCAGGTGGGATTTGGCCAATTTCCTCAGGAAAGTGGTTGATTGGGGCCCGTGGATTTATCCGTGGCCTAAATGTAAGATGCCATAGAGGTGATTAATGCTGAGCTCACCATCACACGGAGTTAAGAGTTTATAGAGCTATTTTTAACTGTTCGGAAGGAGGGAAAACTCATTTTTCAGGTTGCCAACGGGTTTCAATAGTTAAAACCTTCTTTGTAACCCCAATAGTTCATGCTACCCACTGTTAAAGGTCGGCTGTGTTTTCGGGTTTGGTAAGTTTGTTTGAAAAATTGATTCAGTGCATTTTGTTGTTTACATAAAAGGCACACAGGGGAAGGAAAAGTTGTAAAATGTGTTTCCATCATGGGACACCCTCACACAAGAATCTCGTTTCTTTTTCCACCGAGCCCAGCAGAGTGAGTGGCTTTCCTGTGCCCATATCTATCATACAAACAGCAATTGATGGAGGATGTCTCGGAAGGTCTGCAGAGCCCAGCAGCCAAACAGAGGGAAAGCAGAACAATTCAGAACGTGCCTGGTGGATCCAGGGCTCTCTGCGGTGTCTGATGTAACTTGGACAAACTGTGCTACCAGAAATGCTCCAAAAATGCTCCTCTCATATTACAATGATTCCACACATGAGGCCCCATCATAAATATTACATTTTCTCCCCAGTCACAGCCCAGCTGACTTTGTTTAAAGGAATATGTGCAGGTAGCAATCTATTCCAAGGCTACATTCATGACAAGGTGGCCACAGGATTTGAAAGAGTTGCCGTGTCCATTTTAATGTAAACACCACCGGTAACTGTATAGTGGGCCAACACATTAATGGATCAACACAGGAAGTGCCATTTGGAGTTAGATAGCTGGGCTTTGTGTGGGTGGTAGATCATGAAAACTTGGTTATTCTCAAGTGCTGTCAACAATATTGACACTTCCTAGGATCTTTGCAACTTCTTAGAGGAGACTCTACTCAACATGGCCAGTGTGATGTTGTCTCTAGGATGCTTCTAATTCCTCCATCTCTTTTGTAAACATTTATAATACCCTGAACTCTGCCAGGAATACTGACTGCTCCTCCAGGCTGGGGAGGTAAATGTGATTCAGATTTTTTCAGGGAGCTCCCCATGGAGCCTGGCAGACGTGAAGAATCTCACAGCACATGTATGCATTCGCTCACTCCCCAGGGTCAGGGAAAGGTCAAAGTTTTCTCCTGCAATGTCAAAAGCAGAAATAACAAAAGCATCAACAATCAACCGAAAACTGTTTAAGTACACGCAGGAACCCGGGCACCTCTAACCCTCATTTCCCATTGCCCTGGCTGTTCTCTGAGCCATAGCTGTAAACGCAGTTAACCCAGGCACCTCTAACTTCCATATCCCATTGCCCTGGCTGTTCTCTGAGCCACAGCTGCAAGGGAACCTGAGAAATCCAGTGTCCAGCTAAGCAGGCATCATTTCCCCTGAAATGGTAGAGCAGAATAAAGGGAGAGTGGCCACAGTGGAATGGTCACTGTGGTTTTTCCATGTGTTGTTTTCAACCATTGCCAAATAAGGATCCAAAAGGACCCTCCACATCAGAAAGTGATGGAGGAAAGTCATCTGTCTATGTGTTACTTTCATTGGTTAATAAAGAAACTGCCTTGGCCATTTAATAGGACAGAAAATTAGGTAGGCAGAGTAGACAGAACAGAACTCTGGGAGAGAGAAGGCAGATGCTTCAGGCAGTTGCCATAGTCAGTCGCCATGCCTCTCCTCTCCAAGAAGGACGCAGGTTAAGATCTCTCCTGGTAAGCGACCACCTCGTGGTGCTACACAGATTACTAAATATGGGTTAAAGCAAGATATGAGAATTAGCCAATAAGAGGCTGAAAATAATGGGCCAGACAGTGTTTAAATAAATACAGTTTCCGTGTAATTATTTCGGGTGTAAAGCTAGCCGGGTGGCGGGACGCAGCCCCACCGCACCATCTACAAGAAAGTGCGGCTAGGGACCAGAGTCCCTGGGGGAGACCCTATTACTATTACTTTGTACATAGACAGAGTATCAAACTGCCTCCTCAATTCTTACCCCTATACTCAGGGTGAGAGCAGCCTCTTTTCACAGCGGATAGCAGTTAATACAGAGATAGACAACTGGCCGAGATGAAGAGAATACGTGTCTGTGGGATGCCAGCCCATAAATGGGGTTTCCATACCACACCCTTTGCTCCCAAGTCTCAAAGAACATGGCAGGAAAGGGAATGCGAAGATTGCAACAGCCAGAGACCAAGGAAGACTTCCAGACACGACAGGACTGTTGTACCCAGCGACTGGTAGCACACGACCTTTAGAAGATCAAGCCAGTAAACAACCCAGCATGGTGGGGGAGGGGCTTGGGAGGCCCCAACCCCTGACTGAGGAGCTATTGAGGGACAGTTGATGGCTACTAGAGGGTGGGAAATCCATTTTCTGCAGGGCTGTGCCCTCTGGTAGGTCAACCACGCACTAGTAGACAGATCTATACATATCTGAGAAGCACTAATTCGTGACTGAGTGAATCGTAAAAAAGGAAGATGTGAAGTTAGAAACAGGTCTGGGGGTGGAATCTGGGAGCAGTTGGAGGGGGATGAAGGTGGTGAATATGATCAAAGTACTTTGTATGCATTCACATAATTCTCAAAGAATTACAAGTGAAGCATTGGTGAGCATATTGGTTACTCTGTGCGGTGTCTATACACCACAATGGACAAGTGTGTGATCATTATCTTCCATTAAAATCTTATAATTACACATAATTATCTACTGTGTATTTATTAGAATATCTGGCTTGTTTTCCCATTGAATTTCTTAAATCTCTCACCATTTAAGTTGATATTGAAATAAATAGTTGCATAAGGTACATGGGATTCGTTCAAAATACTGTAGAGAATTTGAGTACAAGATGAACAGAAGGAGTGGGAAGAAGCTTAGTGTCCATGTCTGTGGGAAGAGCTGAACCAAGGAATCCATGCTAGCATGTGTGTGGCTGTCACCGTGGGCTGCTAGCTCAGCCATCATGAGTTTTTCACATGTAGGGTTATAGACTATCCTGAGTGTGACCATGGCGCTGAGTAAGCATGCATTTTACAGCACTTGCTGGCTCTTCACTAATGATGGAGACAAGGAAAGACCACTTTATTTTATTTTAAAATAATATCTAAAACTTATACAGACTCTTGTTGAAAGATCCGTGGTAGATTGGGGGAATCTTTCCACCTCAATCAGCCTAACCACCTCAATCAGGAAGTTTCTCACAGACACCCTGGGAGTTCTGTCTCCTAGGCAATTGCAAATCCCAACACGCTGACAACAGTGTCAACCACCATAGCAGAGCCGGAAACATGCATAGGAGGTAAAGGGCGGTTTCTCTACGCACCTCTGCCCACTTGTCACTCCCATGACTTCTTCAGAGCCTAAAGTAGCTTCGACATCTTCATTCCCATTCCTTTCCCTAAACCCAAGAATAAAGCTATTCCACCCTCATACATCCATTTTACAAATCGTAGACCTTGAGTCTTTCCTGGTAACCTTCTTTTGCCTTCTAGAACACCTACAATGTGCCGATTGCAACTCCCAACACTGAATTCATTTGTTCCAATCTGAGCAGCCATCATCCTCAGAGCAACTATCAAGAGCCAATGTCCAAAATAATCAGTTGTCCCCAGCACCTCAGCCTTCCTTCATCCCTCTAGGAAGACAACCTTTCAAGGACCCACAACAAGCAGGTGCAGAGCTGGGCCACTGTGATACTGAGTGCTTCCACTGAAGGGGACCCTACCTGCCTCATCTGCTCAGCACCTCTCCATGGGGACTGGCCTCTGCTCTCAGGGTATCCCCTCCCTTCTCCACTCTGTGAAATACAATGTGATCCCTTCCACAGCCATGGTCCTGGATATTCAGAATAACTCCCTGGGAAATGTGAAACAAAGAAAGAGGACCTACTCTGTCTCATTTCCTGAAACGGTGCCTAGAAGCTATGAAAGGATCCAGTCCAAGGAGGAGGGAGGGGGGATAAAACAATGTGAAGAAGAAGAAGAAGATCATGCCAAGAGTCACATCCAGGACTCAGTCCTACTCCTGCTCCTGGCAGCACGAGGCAGCCCACCATCTGTTTAACAGATTCCTTCTTCACCTGAATTGCACTGAGTTGAATTATCACCACTTACAATTCCCGTATACAGAATCATAGCAAGCTTCCTATCACCTCCCTGTGATCCATTGCAAACGCTTGAGCGCATGCATGCATGGTTGGATAGAAATGGCACCAAAGGCAAGGAAAACCAGTTTCCAGCACGTGCTCCATCTCAATGTGTGTGTGTGTGTGTGTGTGTGTGTGTGAGTGTGTGTGTGAGTGTGTGTGTGTGAGTGTGTGTGTGTGTGTGTGTGTGTGTGTGTGTGTGTGGAGCACTAGTTACTCGACAGTACAGAATGGTAAAGAAGCAAGGCAGTCCTCTGAGGGACCCACAGGATGCCACCCTGTTCAATAACACATCAGCTCAAAGCCTCAAAGATCTTTCTTTGCATCTAAAAATACCAGGAAGGGTATATTCACCATGCACAACAAAACCTATGACCAATCATCGTTCTCTACTTCTCAGAACTCCAGTCATGCCTCAGCCATAACCCACCCAGTCCAGTTCACTGCCTGTCACTCATTCTCCAATCAGTACATACTATGCATCTGCCCTAGGTCAGGAATTCCATGCACAGGGCTGCGCTGAGGTCAAACCAAATCTCTACTACCCCCCCCCCCCCGAGGGAGCCTCGATTTTCAGTAGTTTGAAGGTTGGTACCAAACATTTTTCTTCCATCATTCCTATCAAGGCTGTGTCAGCAAATCCTCTCTTTTGGAGTCTGCCCAACAAAGGTGGTACCCTGAGCTGCGGCAAACAGAATCCCTCCAGGTGAGCAGGATGCTCTGAGTCCTTCTAAATGAGGAAGTGGCTGTGACTGTGTTCTTGAGCTTTTCCATGCGCTCTACTCTAAATATAAAAATCACACAGGAGTGAGGATTTATAATGAAGATATTTATAGAAACACCTCACACATATGTGAATGGAAGCTTCTGGAAAGAAGCTCTGGGAATAAACAAGGGCTGACTGGCAGATTAGAATTTCAATGATGTGTTTAACGGTTAGAATGTTCCAAGTCTAGGGCCAAATTATCTTAAGCTCTCTTTACCCTTCCCCCAATAGCCAGTTTTTGTTCACCTCTGTGTGTGGCATAACATCCTTGTGACTAGTAAGTAAATCCTTTGGAATGCAGACCTCCTAGCTTCCACCATCCCAAACACTAAGAGCGTTTTCAGCATCTAAGGTCTCTAGCAGACATTCCACTGCTTTGCTGGACCCGCCTACTTGATGGTCCTACTTGTGACTCTCTTCAGTCTGATACCCAAAACTTCACAAAACTACATGTCAGAAAGAACATCGTATTGGGGGAACCTGATGTGTTCCCCAGTCACGGTCACGCATATTTGGCTCTAGAATAAACTATCGCTTACCCCCTTTGAGGTAGGAGCTGTGTTTCTCACATCAACAACATATATGTGTTTGCATGCATTTATGTGTGCAGCGTATGTGTGTCAAATGACTGATGTGGTCTCTGTGACATGGGGTCTCAGAGGTGCAGTCCTTACTGCCCTAGGAGACAGCTCCAGAGACAAGTTAGCTAAGGTAGAAAGTGGTTGCTCAGGTATGGCATTGCAAACAGGAAGAACCAGAGCAAACAGAAACCCCAGTAAAGGCCGGTATTTTCTGGAAGACCCAGACAGGGGAGAGGGAGCAGGAGCAGGCAAGAGCTTACTAATAGGCTCTCGGTGTTAGCACACACAGGAGTCTATACCATGGTGGACCAGCATTAGCTGTCATTAAGGTCCAAGCACTGACAGAGAAGTGAGAAGTCCCCTGATCCTCCTGCTGTGACCTCTGCTTCATGATCATGGCTGCTGAGACAGGTCAGAGAATGCAGCAGGGGTGGGGCGTCTGGAAACTTCTCAACGCTCTTCCCTTGCTAGTAGAGCTTGAATCAAATAGCAAACTGAGAGGGGGCAGCATGGTGGGAACGGGGCTCCTAGGAGTGAGTTTCAGCTTCCTAAGCTAGAACTCAGAGCAATGTCATAACGCACCAAAGGCAGCTGTGGGGATTGAAAGAATAAATGCAATTAATATCCACAGCAGCCTTGAGTTCCGTGTGCACACAGGTGTGCACCTGTGCAAAGCACTCCTCTAAACTGATAGGAATGGGCTGCCAAGACAGTTCAGCAGCGAAGAGCACACACTGCCCTCACGGAGAACCTGAGCTCAGTTCCCAATACCCACATCAGACGTCTCACAACTATCCATAACCCCAGCACAAGGAGGAGCTGACGCTTTCGGCCTCTACAGTCTACACACACACACACACACACACACACACACACTCACACACAACACATACAAAATTAAAAATAAACCTTAAACCAAGGTGGAGGTGGTATGGGAAGTCTCTTGACTTTGGGTTGTCCATCCAGACCCTACTGTAGGGAAGTCTAGGGGGCAGATCACAATGCCGCTTTCTATTTCTTCTCTTCCAGTTTTAAATTCTACATCACATTGGCTTGGGATATATTTTCCAGGAAAACATGAGGCAAGTTTCGATGACCTGGTTTCCTTTTCTGGCTACACACACTCATGTGTGCCTGTAAGTAGGTAGCCCATGACAACAGCTCAGAATCACACACTATGTGCCCCAGAGAAACACAGCAGACCACAGTGGATGTGGAGATGGCAGCATTGAGAGCAGCCGCAGACCTGTCTGGTCTCTAGCCTGGGCAGAGTCTAAAGGGCAGCTCGGTGAGACCATAGGGCTTCCCAACCCTGCTCACATGGAAGTCAAGCTTAGCTCCTGATCGATTCAGGTCATCTGGAATAGTCCCACTCAGTACGTGAGGCAGAGTCAGACTACAGAAGCACATCTCGTAAGGGTAACAAAGCACTGAAACCCTCCCTGGAGGCGAGAATCAGAGAGACACTGTACAGACAGAGAGGTCCTAAGACACAGCAATGTCTGCCATAACCTCTCCCAACCCATCGCAACCCCCCATCATCACCACCAAATAGGAAGGTAACACCGAGGATGCCCCCAAGAAACAGAGAAGCCACAAATGGAAGGCACAGAAGTGAACCGAAGGAGCAGAAAGGAACGGAAATGGTAACTCATAGAAACCTCACATCATCTTACATGCTGTGTGTTTACTGAGTTACAATCCGTCAGCTAACAGCAGCAGTAGTACAGGGTTTCCCCGCCCACTCCCCAGGGCAATGGCATCTATTTACGGTGACAAAAAGATTTATCTTGGACAAGGAGTTAGTTTGGATAAGGCCATTGCTTCCAAATATCACTTCGGTAGCATGTAATGGATTACGTATAAATTTCAGCACGTTGGCTAAGCTTCTTGCCTCAGAAGGTCATTGGCACAGAAAAAAAAAATGGAGCTGAATATTTGAGTAAATATATACACGCACAGTTGTTCGAGTGATAGGAGAAGAAGGAGCAGGAGGGGGACATTTCCCAAGACACCAAGTGTCTGCAGGAGGCTGGGCCTGGACGCTCCACCCTAAAACAGCTCTCTGTTCTGTGGGTCCTGTGGTCTCTGGGCAGAAGCTAACTTTTCTGGCTCAGTGTCTATAGCTGAGCTGTGGTGTGGAATACGGAAAAGAAGCTGACTACAGAGGGCCTATTTAGACCTTCCTGGCAGGAGCCGAGGTGGAGGAGAGCAGGGGAAGTCTGCTGCTCTTGACAGGATTTCCTTACCAGGATGTGGAAAACATGCTTTCTGGACCACGGGGCAAACAGTCACCCAGCAACACAAAGAGCGGTTTCAGGAGCCCCGCATCCACCCAGAGAGGCTGAGAATGCCGTGACCAAGCCCCAGACAGCAGAGCGTGAGAGGACTCATGACCACTTCTTAGACAGGGACACTGTTGTTGACAAGTACGTAGGATAAATACTATTACCTAATACACTTTCCATCAAGGAAAATGTCATCACCCATTAGGTAAAGTAAACGTGCCTGAGTGAAAGCAAAGCAAGCACTCAAGCAAATACATCCTCAAATGCCTTGAGGGATGCCGCTGCATTTTTTTTAAATATTTATTTATTATGTATACAATATTCTGTCTATGTGTATGCCTGCAGGCCAGAAGAGGGCGCCAGATCTCATTACAGATGGTTGTGAGCCACCATGTGGTTGCTGGGAATTGAACTCAGGACCTCCGGAAGAGCAGGCAATGCTCTTAACCGCTGAGCCATCTCTCCAGCCCCGCCGCTGCATTTTTAAAATGTTTTTGTTTCATATATGTGTACTGTACTTGTATCGTCTCCTCCCTCTAAGTCCTCCCATTCTCTCTCAAATCTATAGCTTCTTTTTCTTTAATTATTTTGTTACATACATACAAACAGACAGACAGACAGACAGACAGAGAGACAGACAGACAGAGAGAGACAATGGTAGTTTGAATGCAATTGGCCCCCATGATCTCATAAGGAGTGACACTATTTGGAGGTGTGGCTTTGTTGAAGTGGTTATGGCCTTGTTGGAGGAAGTGTGTCACTATGGGGGCGGGCTTTGAGGTTTCCTATGCTCAGGATATCGCTCAGTGTCTCAGTCGACCGGCACCACACCTGCTTGCATGCCACCATGTTCCCTGCCATGACGGTAATGGGCTGAACCTCTGAAACTGTAAGGGAGCCACCTCAATCCAATGTTTTCCTTATAAGAGTGGCAGTGGTCATGTTGTCTCTTCGCAGCAATGGAAACCCTAGGCCACATGCATACTTACACACATACATACGACCCAATGAGTTCATTTAGTTTTACACGTATGTCTATGCTTTTAGAGCTGACCACTCAAGACTGGTTAGGGTGTCTCATTCTGGGGGAAACTAATCATCCCTCCCTCAGAAGTCACTGATTGCCTGTAGCTCTTCATCTAGAGGTGGGGTCTTTTGAGATTGTCCCCACACATGGTGGCATATCAACTGCTGTTGTCATTATTCAGGTCTTACTTTAGGCAACCACAAAGTTGATTTTCATGAGTGCAGCTTCCCTGTCTTATATAGAAGGCACAATCTCCCAGTAGACATCTGGTCCTCTGGCTCTTATAATCTATGTCCCCCTTTCTGCAATGTTTCCTAAGCCTTAAGTATAAGGGTTGTGTTGTAAACACATCAGTTGGGGCCAGGTACCACAAAGCCACTTTTTCTCTGTATTTTGACCAGTTGTAGCTTTCTGCAAGTAGTCTCTGTCTGCTGCACAAGCTTCTTAGATGAAGGGTGAGAGCTGTACTAATCTGTAGATGGGCTGCCTTTTAAATGGGAAGGAGAAGGGATGTCCTCTCTGGTGCACCCTCTCCTTGCTGTTGGGAATGAACAGCGTGCTGCAGAATTCCCATGCTATCTCCCTGGAGGTGGCCATACTGCATCCCACGATGGGAGTAGGAGGAATTAGTGGAAAACAGGGTTTGGGAATTTGTTTATGGGTGTTCTAGTCTTTTAGAGATCTTGCAAACTCCCACTTGCAGCTTTAAGACTCTTGTCACCTTGCAAACACACACACACACACACGCACACGCACACACACACACACACACACACACGCACACGCACATGCACACCAGCCAAATGACAATGAGACACCTTTGTCACAACCACCCCATGATTAGGGGACTGTGGGGCCTCAATGGGGCTCTCTGATTGTTTTCTGACAGCCAGAAGGTTTGATCCCCCAAAGCAGACCACTGGTAACTTCCTGAGCAGCAGCCAGGAGAGAGACAGATATTCCCGAACCGAACATAGCGGAGAAGTGGCAGAGCCAGGCGACTGACAGAAACATTTCAGTGTTAGGTAGCTGAGTTTTTGGCAAGTTTTGGTGACCTCAGGATTCTTCACCTTTCCAGCCAGGACTGCCCACTCATCCCTCAATGGTCCTAATCTTCACCCTATCTGCAGGTCCACATTTGGTCAATTAGCTGGCACCATATAAATTTGGGTTTCAGAGCCCAGGGGACATTAGCATACAAGAGAAGATGGCAAGACAGCAACTTCCTTCAAAACTCTCTGAAGATGGATTCACTGGAGATAGAAGGCTGTTGGGCATGAGGCTTCTGCCTCAGGTTGGGCTTTCTTCACCAGTGACTATAGGCCAAGGGAACTGATTCTTGTCTCTTCCTCCAACACTAACATCTCGGCTGTGGGCAGAAATCCGCTGTCCAGCGTTTTCCAGCTGCCTGCTTTCCAGTCTGCCCGCTTTCTTGGCATCTCAACACTCTGCCAGAGCTTTGAACTGCAATGCTTTTCAGGGCCTTACAGGCTCTCAGAGAGTATTAGGGAGAGTTCGAACCTGTCTCATTAAAATCATTGCTATTGTTATATTCCCTTTAATATTATCAATCATCAATTACAATAAAGCACTTCCTGTCTAGACTCCACAATATCTGCCTGCTCTGCTCTTAGAGGAGGGTGAAACAAGATCCAAACAGGGGACAGAAGATGGTCTCCACCAATCACATGGATAAAAGGGTCCAACACCTGACAGCAATAGGCCAACCCACCTAATGACCACATACTCAAAAGTAGGGAAGTAATGTTAGCCAATCCCATATCAGACCAATAGAGACACCTAACAGGACAATGAGCTAAATACTTAAATATTGGTTTAAGTCGTTTATTTGTGAAGTTGCTTGTTCTGTAGCAAAGGCTAACGGATGCATCTTTGTCTTTAGCAAGAGCTGGCCTTGACTGGTTAGACGTAGCATATATTAAACAGCAGACAAAGTAAGTACTTATCCCAAGGAGCTCCCTGCCCATCTGCTTGAGCCCTCACCTTACCCACACAACATCTCTTTCTGTAGACGCTGCTCTCCCCTGCCATCCCACGGGGAGCACATTTAATGAACCAATTAGCACAAACGCACACTTGTTCAAACACTGAAGAGTGTTTTGGATGCATTATTGCATCGCACTTCATTTTGTTTTTATAACAAACTGTGAAGCAATAAACACTGCCCTTTTTAACAAACGAGAAAACTGCAGCTCGGGAAGGAAAAAGTGTGTCCATGGTCAATAAACTAGCCCATGGCTTCTCAGTTCCACTGCTCCCAAGTGCCCCTCCTGCCACACCTCAGGTTTCTCTTCATCAGAGACAGTTACATTTTCAATAAAACAGCTGCATTCTGGAGGAATGCGCATGGCAACTCTCCTGCAGAGCACAGGAGACGTTAGAATTCAACAGAAGATGGAGTTTATCAACATAGCTTCCCAGGGTAGTGTATGGGCCAAGCCTGACCAGACACGTGGTTTTATGAAGTCTCAGTTAGGAACCAGCAATCCCATTTGGTGGCAGGTTGAGACATCCTCCGCCTCATGAAGGCAGAGCTGAGCAACTGGGACCAAGATCATGTGACCCACTGTTCTGCTTCCCTTTTCAGCTGCTCTGATAACACTGCAATCATAGCACAGGGAGGAAGGGTTGATTTCATCACACTCCACTGAAGAGGAAACCGTGGAAGAAAGAAGCGTGCTGGCTTGCTCCCAGGTTCCTGCTTTGCAAGTTTTCTTACACAGTGCACACCCAACTGCCTAGGGATAGCGCTGCCTGAAGTGGGCTGGGCCCTCCCACATCAGTCGTCAATCAAGGTAATTCCTCACAGACAAGGCCATGGGGTCAGTCTGCAGAAGGCTGTTCTTCGGTTGAGGTTCCTTCTTCCCAGAGAAGTCTAGGTTGAATCAAATTGACAATAAAAACTAACCAGTCCTACCCACAAAGTCAAAAATATTTACAATTTGGCCCTTTGCAAAAAGAGTTCATCAAACTCTACTAGAGACACTGACGGCATTTGGGTACAACAGACAAGAAACTAGATTCTTCCCTAAGGAGATGCTCGGAGACTGAAGTACTTGCCAAAAGAGAGGATCTGATTCCAAAAACCCATGTAAATGCTGGGTGGGAACGGCAACCACCTGCAATTCAGCCTGGGAAGCCAGAGACATGTGATTCTCCAGACCAAGGTGGCTCATGAAGACAAGGCAGTGAATTGAAGACAAAAGCAACTTTTCAGGTATGATTCCGTGAGGACCTTGGAAGAGGTCGACGATTATCCCGAGTCTGAGTTACTAGCTGGTCACATTAGAAACAGCAAATCCTTCCTAATATGCACAACGGTGTGTGTGTGTGTGTGTGTGTGTGTGTGTGTGTGTGTGTGTCAGGGGGGTGATGACCGTGGAAGAAAACAGATAACAACATGGTTGCCTTGAAGCAAAAGGAAGGGCATATGAGCCAAGGGTCATAGGGTCCTTTAGAAGCTGGAAAGGGCACCTAAGTGAACTCTTCTCTAGGCCTCCAGAAACACGTCCTCTCTAGAACCTCGAGGGTGTCTTAGTTTCATTCCAATGAGAATAATAAGGAACTTACAACCTATAAAACTGCTAAGATATCAAATATGGAGGTCAAAGGGAGCGCTCAGGCAGAAAAATCCTTGCCCAACAAAAATGATGTTCTGAGTTCAGTCCTGGAATTCATATTTTTAAAGGTAAGTGAGAGGAAGCTGAGGCAGGTGGACTTCTGTGAGTCAGATGCCAGCCTATCTACATGACAGTTTCAGGCCAGCCAGAGCTACACACGGAGACCCTGTCTACTGCTTTGGAAGAGTGCCATAGGCTGAGCACCAGCCTTGGCTGCCCAGCCCTCGGGAGACACCTAAGATGGGACCCTAGCATCCCTGTCCCTGGAGACATTCAATCAGCACAGTCTGCCTGCAGGGATCTGCACTCATCTGACACCTGTAAAGGCAGGGTTCTCAGGCGCGTGGGTGCTCCGCATAGGGCAGTAATCTAGCTCCTCTTGAAAATTTTCTGTAGATATTTGCTCTGTTTTTCAATTAGCAACAAGGTTTATTTACATTTTTAAAGTGGACACAGAAAACAATTGGGTCCCCAACTCTTTCCCAGCCTAAAGTAGTATCCACAAAAGAGAAATGATGGCTGGCGTGCTTTAGCTTTCTAGAGGAGCAAACACACCCACAGGGCGTGTGTAGAACTGGTCAGCGCCAACACTGATGCTGGTGGGAACTGCAGAACTCAGTTTGGATTCAGAATTTCAGCAGGCTCTAACCATGTCTACCTCTGGCAATAGCTTCAAGAGGGAACCAGGCAAAAGGCCTGCACGACTTTCTATTTCAGATGACGACATCTATATCAGATGATGCTGTCTGTGCTAGACTAGTCTGCAAATCCAAGTTCACTGGTGAATTGATGGAAAAACATCTAAACCCACTTCACAGCTCAATACCTAGAGCCATTCCCACCTGGCCCATCCCTTACTCTGCCTCTGACTCCAGAAGTTCCTTCAAGTCTTGGTTGCTGAAAAAAAGAGGCACCAAAAGGATGTTTGAGTGTACCCCAGGAAGTTTGGGTGCATCCAGGACGTCTGTGTGTACTCCAGGATGTTTGGGTGCACCCCAGGAAGTTTCAGTGCACCCCAGGAAGTTTGGGTGCACCTCAGGAAGTTTGGGTGTGCCCCAGAATGTTTGGGTGCACCCCAGGAAGTTTGTGTGTATCCCAAGATGTTTGGGTGCACCCCAGGAAGTTTGGGTGTGCCCCAGGATGTTTGGGTATACTCTAGGATGTTTGGGTACACTCAAGTAAGTTTGGTGTACCCCAGGATGGTTGAGTGTACCTAAGGATGGTTGGGTGCACCTCAGAATATTTAGGTGCACCTGGGAAGGCAGAAGTTTATCCCAGAGAAGCAGCAATTAAGGAAATACTGAGAGAAGGTATCTGGCATCTGTCTATCCTACCCACCTGTATGGCTCTCTTCTCATAGACGCCATCATTTCTAAGAGGGAAAGGAGAGGTGACACATGGGGATGGGAAGAAAGAGGAGACACCACGGAGGGAGAGGAAGAGAAATAAAGAAAAAGGAAGGGAAGGGAGTGGAGAGAGAGGAAGAGAGGGAGTGGGGAGAAAGGGATGGAAGGAGGAAGGGAGGCAGAGCCAACTATTCAGATGCCCTTCAACAAGGAAATGGGAAGCTTCCTCTAACTGCGTGCTCAACCTGTGTCTGTTCTGAGTGCATACAGATCACTAAATGAGAGAGTTCTCGCTGGTACTGGTAATGGCAATGGGGAAAAATTGAAGACTTAATGTTAGACCACCAAGATAATTCATGAGAGGAAAAGAAGAAAAAATGACACCCCACAAATACGGAACTGAAGCCTGGTAACTTTGTCTACAAAGAAATCCACTATAGTTTTATCATTAAAAGTCAAACCTTTCTTGCAGACTCTTTCAATATGCACATTTGCAAAACCCTGGCTTACGTCCCAATGGTCTGAGTCAATGTAACCCCTGTTTACTAAAGAGGCAGTCCCAAGGAGCAGAGAAACATTTACAAGGTGCTAATGAGGGCTTAGCACCCTTTACAGACAAATGGTTCCAGCCACAGCCAGAAACAGGCAGAAGGAGCCTGAGCTCAGGCCTGCTCTGACGGCAGCGGAGTCACACTAGAATGACCAGCCTCGCTCCATATTTGCAGCATGGGACACAGGAAGCATCCTCTCTGGGTCCTCCTAAACCAATGGCAGCAAGGGACACAGGAAGCATCCTCTCTGGGTCCTCCTACACCAATGGCAGCAAGGGACACAGTAAGCATCCCCTCTGGGTCCTCCTACACCAAAAGGGGTGAGGAATACAGGAAGCATTGTTGGGACTAATGAGTCCTGGCCTTCAGCTGCTTTTCCCTCCTAGAACCTCCTAATTGAAGTTACTAGAAGCTGTGCCTAGCTTAGAGGATCAGAGGATGGGATTTTCACCTGTTGGCCATTGACTGCAGTGTATTTAAGCCTACATGGTGCTAATAAAGAGGGGCTTTATGTGTCAGTGTTTAAAGGTCTGCGTGTTGGTCTGTCTCTGCGTGTATTCTCAACCTCCAGCCCCTTTCCCGAAACTCGCCAACTGGGGTCTAGCGCACAGAGCGCAGACCGGGGCCGCGGTACGCGGCAAAGCATGGGTCCTCCTACACCAGTGTCAGGAAGGGACACAGGAGGCATCCTCTCAGGGAACTCCAACACCAATGGCGGCCACAAGAAAGCAGCAGCCACAGGAACACCATGGTTCCATCCTCACATTCTTTGGATTAGGGAGATTTCAGTGAAGTTGCAGGGAAGGGAAATGAGGAAGGCTGGATCTCATTCACAGTCTCCTTGCATTCATCCATTGAACAAGCAAATCTCTGAATCCTGACTTTGCAGCTCGTACTTACAGGTGCCGGGTCTGCAGCAGTCAGTGGTGTATCCGTTGCTTACAGAAACATTCATCTTAGGTCAGGGGTTCCCAACACCATGGCAATGAGTGTGTATGGTGAAGGAAATTCTTCTCTCTGTGGTAGACAGGAAACAGAAAACAAAGAAACAACCAGGGGTCAGATATAGTCTTCAAAGGCATGCCCTAGCGAGCAGGAGAGATGGTTCAGTGGTTTAGAGCATGTACTGTTCACGCAGAGGACCAGAGATCCCAGCACCCATGTTGAGTGGCTCAAAGCTGCCTGACACCCCAGCTCGAGAGGTATCTGATGCCCTCTTCTGGCCTCTGTGGGCATTGCACTCATATGCTCACACCCACACGTACATGCACAGATGGACTCATAACTAAAAATAAAATAAATCCACAAGCAGGCCTTCAGTGACCTATTTCCTCCAAGTCCCAGTTACTAAGTTCCAGACCCCATCAAAAGAGGGCCACCAGCTGGGGACAAAGCAAACAGCACGTGACCCTCTGAAGGAGTGTCCTTGTCAGACTGTCAGCAAGATCTGCAGAGTTCCCACACTTGGAGCTGCTATTCCAATGAGTGGTACAGAAAACAGACAAACAAGCAGGTGCCCAGAACAATGTCAGGTGACAAAGAGTCCTCTGAAGGGAAGTAAGGTGAGGCACGAAAAGAGGTCCCTGTGGGAGCTGTCTCTTCCCAAAGGGCATCGTGTGGCCCTCTCCCTCAAGAGGAGCCATTTGCTTTATAAGTCAAAAAATAAATTTTGACTACTTTTTAGAAGTTGTTGGAAACTTTTGGAAGTTTTTAAGCATCAGGGTGCTACAATCTGATTGAGTTTTGAAAGATCTCTGGCTCCTGAGAAGTGAATGCATTTTCTGGAGGCCAGAGAAGCTGTAGAGGGAAACAAGGAAGCAGCTTCATCAGCGAGGTGGAGCCAGGGAAGCTCACAGGGCTCTGCAGAGAGGAGAGGTTTAGGCCATTTTTAAATACAGATTTTGAGACAAGGTAGGGGGATCAAGAGTGACTTCTACTTTTGGCTCAAGCCAAAGTGGCTGGTGGCGCCATTAACTAGAACATTCCTCCCTCCCGATGGATCTGATAAGAAAGGCCTTTTTGCTTATTGGATTTCCTGTCTCTATTGTCTAGAGAAAGACAGACCTGGATCTATTCCGACGTGGAGAGAGATGATAGCCTCATTATTTTATTTGAGCCGTTGTAGGCTGTAGCACTGGGAACACACAACTCATAAATAAATTCTGTGCAGCCTCTTTATCTCTCTCCCCCCTTGATTGAAATCCTCAGCTTTGCCTTCTCCTACAATGATGGATTTGGCTAGAAATCCATCACATTCATTCAAGACTAATACGGTGTTATCTAGGACAAGCAGCAGATGAGAAATCACTCCTGCAGGATGAAGGCGCAGACTTGGCTCGAAGGAAACATTCGAGACATGAGGAAATCATTGGAACGCAAGCCTCAGGCAGTCCTGTAGCTGTCTCAGAAAACGCCATAGCTGACCCAAAGAGCCATATTGATAGGCATGGCGAGAGATGAGGACACGCGGCCACCCCACAGTTATGTCTCAAAGGTGAATTTTCTTAGCATCTTCAAAGAACACTGAACTTGAGATGGGCAATTCAGAAGCTTAGGAGAATCATCCAAGCAGTGAATAACCGATAATACGTTTCTGGTTCCCAAGTACTATGAAGTATAAGGGGGGGAGCACCGAGAGGTGAGCACCATAGCCCTGGTCACTCCCATCACCAAAAACCCATGACTGGGTTGGGGGGGGAGCAGCATGGGCAATGGAGTGGTAAATATTGAAAAATGTACAAAGCAGAAATCCAGGGAGCCACAGGTGTGTGTGATGAGACGAAGCTGGTCCCTGGAATCTGGCTGAGACAGGAAGGGTGATGAGACAGAAAGCAAGCAGGTCCAGCAGACAGGGTGCTGTACAAGGAACTCTGAGGAATGGGGCATGGATGACAAGGTGGTGCTTCGGAGGGCATGGTGGAATCAGAGGCAGTCGAAGCCAAAGGAAGCAGCCAGGACCTTAAGTGAGCCTCCCTCGTTGCCTGTTATGGAGGCAATAAGAAGCCACTAAGGGGTGGGAAGCAGAGGAATCCAGGGTTGGGTTTTAAAAGGCCACTGACATTAGGATGGGGGAGATGACGCAGGGTGAGTGGGTGACTTGATGTGTTGTGGAAGGGGCATGGCTGGATGCTCACAGAGCAGGCTGGAGACTGGGGAATGGATGGAATATGGAGCTATGCTCAGGACTGAGAAGAGGGAGCTGTACTGGGCAAGGAGACATAGCAGGGCAGAGAGAATTTCAGGGATGCCAGTAAAGGTAGTTGAGGCCAGCGTGAGTTCCAGTTCTCATTCTACACGACAATAGATTATCCTCTGAATATCACAGGTGCACAGTGGCGCATGCACACAGACTGCACAGACACACACACAGAGACACACACAGAGACACACATACACACACACATACATGCACACTGAATTCAATTTCCATTTCCTCTGAATACCATAGGTGCAATGTGGCGCATGCACAGACATATATACATACCACACACACACACACACACACACACATGCAGGCACACACACATACCAAATGAAAATGGAATTTTTAAGAAACAGCTAACATATAAATAAGTCAAAGTTCACAAGAATTATCTTAATCTCTTCCAAATTCAAGTGGCCCTGCAAGTTCCCACACCTCAGACAGTGACTCTCTGGGGCTCAAGCCTCTGATACAGTGACACTCTGGGACTAAGCTCCTAACACAGGAACCCTTGGGTTCCTAAATGCTTCAGGAAAGCATTCTGTCTGGTTTGCATCTGTGGATCACAGGCAGAGAATCAAGCCACCCGGCCATATTGCCAGCATGGGTGATGGGTGCACACAAACCACTCTCTCATTCTGTCTTTGCCCTTTGACCCCTGATCCCATAACATTCCTTCAAGTCTCCAGTCTAGTCTATTCCTCACAACACACATGTCGGAGCCTACGAAATATCCATGGCCATGATATGAGTTCAATTAGTTATATCAACTGTTTTGTTCTCATTAATAATAGTAAATTATCTATTTACATTGCCATGGGGATACCTATGCTATGTGCATACATACATGTATATTTATTTGCACATTCATATACACATACATATATACATATGCACACATATATCTACGTACTCATACACACATACTCCCGCACACATACACAGACATACATACAAGCACACATATATACACAAAATACACATATAAGCATATATATATATATATATATATATATATATATATACAGACATTCACAAACAACACATATATGTACACATTTTTATGTATACACACATAGGCATACATACACAGCTTGGGGCATAAAGATTATAAAACCAGCAAAAGATTGTGAAGACATGAAGTACGGCTGGTATGGTTTAGGTTTGAAGTGCCCCTCAAAGACTCACATGTTGAAGACTTGGTCCCTACCTGGTGCCCCCACCATTGAGAGACAACTGGATAGACCATCATGTTCTGCCATGTTCATCTACTGAGAGGTTAAGATTTTGATGCTATGGGGAAATGAGGGACACTCTCGAAAAGGGGCCTCATTGGAGGGATGCGGTCACTGTAGGCGCATGGCTGGCAGCCTTACCCCTTGCCCCGCCCTGCTCTCTCTCCTGTTGACTGTGAGGCTGTTTTTCTCCACTCTATGCTCCGGCCTCTAGCCCTCAGCCTCAGGCCCCAGGCCCACAGCACTGGAGCCAGCTGGCCCTGGATCAAACCTCCAGAACCATGAGCCAAAATAAACCCTTGTGCCTTCTCTACGTGTGTTACAAGCGATGAGAAATGACTGACAAGTGAGGGGAGGTGACCCTGCCCCAGTCAGAGAAAGCAACGCTGAACTGCCAAGAGAAGAGGAAACCCAAGGGGAAAGAGAAGGACTGGGGCAGCAGAGTGGCCCATCCATCACCCGCGTGCCAAGCCCTGCTATCGCAGCTGCCCTAATCCAGTCAACTGGGGACATGCAAAGAACCATTGCGGAAGCCTAAAGCCTTTCCCCTGATGACAGCTCTAGGATGGAAACACGTCAGTGGTCATCCTTACTGTCCTGTCACTGAGGCCACCAAAGCAGGAAGTGCCTATCTGAGTTCTCTGTCAGAGCTACAAGAGTAAGACATGAAGGCTGGCCAACCCTGAGCGCTCTCTATACCATGTGACAGCCAGGGCAGACTGCAGGGCTTCAGCACAGTTGGTCATTTCTTATGGAAGTTTTTCTATTTTAACACTTCCTATTTTAAAAAGTTCAGCAAATAATATTCTCATTGATATGCACAAGTATTATTAAAATCATGTCTAATTAGATTTTTTAATTGAAAATCAAATCTGTCATTGAAACTTGAATGCCAGATTGAATAGATAAAAACATCATAAATTAAATATCAGGGGCCAGGGATATGTTTGCCTAGCAGGCCTTAAGCCTGTAATCCCTGGAGGTGGCAGAAGGGGTCAGAAGTTCAAGGTCCTCCTCAGCTACAGAAAGGAGTTCCAGACCAACCAGGGCTGGAGAGAAGGAGAGAGACAGCGCTCAGTTAGAACTCAAAGAAGGGGGGGGGGCTCATTCCCAAGCTGCCCAGCCTCACACGTCACAGTCATATTTTATGTGATCATATTACAGGGGTGTGAAAAGATGTGTGTGTGACTAGTGTCTGCTGAAGGGAGGAACCACTGGAAAATTAAGGTTCATCCACGTTTGTTCTTGCATTCCCAGCTGGTGCTGGCTCTTTACCAAATACTGGTGAATCGCTTTTTATAGCATATCTGTAAATGAGGCGACAGAAGATCTAACCATCTTAAAATTAAAGTCAGTAAAAGTCATGTCAGCCTTGTGCATCTGGTGAGTGAGATTATGGCATTTGCGGTGCTCAGGCAGATAGGAGATCTGTGGGAGACAACAGGACAAGAAGAAAGACCTTTGTCAGTGGGGTCTTTGTCCTGAAGTTACTATCACAGCCTCCAAGAGGACAGACTGAGGCCTTCACCCACAATAGCAATCTTAAGGGTACCTAGTTCTGAGGGAGTCTGCTCTGAATAAAGACAGAACACTAGGCAACTTCTAGTTACAGATGGGTTGTCAGGGCCCATTCTGTTCTGCCCTAGTTAGATTCACCGATAGGACCATCCTACCAAGAAAACTCTCTCTTCAGCATCACAGGCCAACTAAGCATTGCTTAAGAGGAATAGGACCTCAGGAAACAAACACTCCCAAGCAATCCAGACTCCTGCTTTAGAGTGGATCTAGAATGTTCCCCAAAAGGCTCCATGTGTTGAGGCTCGACCCTCAGCTTGGTACCATTAGAGTGGCAGAACCTTCATGAAGTAGAGCCTAGTGAGAGGTCTTCGATCACTAAAGAGTCCATCTTTCCTGTAGTTCCCAGATCCTGCGCTCCTGTTTCTAGCCTGTTCTTCATTTCTATGTCGGAGACGTTCTGCTTCTGGAGACAATCAGAAAAGGCTCCTCAGATGGCTTTAATGCTGGGCAAGAAGTTATGGGAAATGATAGTTCACATCTGTGCCAACGAAGTGAGCAGTAGGGGCCATGAGTACCATGCAGAGAGGATTACTAGGGCTCAGACCGGCGCTTTTGATTGTTTCTTCTTTATTGACCAAATATCTGCTCAACAATGGGATGTTTGCCTGTTCCAGGTTGTTTCTCAGTGACCACGAAATCTGAACCTATACTTCATGGACAAATCACATGAAGGTGTCTGTGAGAAGTCTTCTAACTGACAGCATTTGAAAGCAAGCTTCCTCCCAGCATGACTCACGGCAAAGTGTGCCTCTGGGTACAAACAAGATGTCTTATTTTTATTTAGTAACTAACTCTAGTTAACTGAATTGCTTCTTAAAAAGAAATGCTTCTAAAACTAATATTTATTTGTCCTCCCAGATCTGATCTAATTGGCTTTGTGAAATCAATGGCCCTCTTGATAATTGATAAAAGAGTGTCTCTTTTCCCTGTGCTGGCAATATCTTGGCTTGAACAACTGGACAGATAACTCCTTCACAAATATGAAAAACAGGTTTTCGGAAACAAGCTTATTTTATTAAGCCATGTTATTTAATTTTATCTGACATTTGAAAGTCATTTTTGCTAGTAAGCCCTCTACATTAATACCTTGAGTTCACATAGAGTTTAACAATATGAATTTCCTATCAGAGAACGCACAATGTGTGCTTGGCAGGGGCCAGGCTCATGAAGAATTAGCAGTCGTCCAGTTCGGGAGGCAAACAAATTAGAGTTGCTCCTCTCTTGCCAACGGCCACGCATCTGAGCATCCGATTTACACCTTCAGATTCTGCCTCTTTCACTGGGTTCAGGAGTGGAAGGACTGGATACGTCACACATCTGTGCCCAACGTCATCCAATACAATCATCTGCACGCACACAGGCTCGAGTTTCCACACCCAAAGACACTTCACACCACTGAGGGAACATCACACAGTCTGATCATAGGAGCCTCTTCCCATAAATGATAAAGCTCGCCATCAGATTTCACAGGGACTGAGCAACCGGGAGCCATCTAATGCGTGTCAAACAGCAGGTGGGGAAGGTACATTTCCTTGGGAGTATTTTAGCTTATTGATTGTGGACATGAAGATGTGAGACACTAAGCTCTGCTTTCCGCTGTTCTTTGGCCTACAAACAGGCTTACACATTGCCCAAGGCTCTGGAGACTTCTTACTGAGGCTGTTGTAACCACAAAGGATGCAGTCACAGACTGGTCTATGGAAGGTACATGAATTAAAACACAAGGGTCCTCTGACTTACCTCCAGAACTCCTGGTTCTGTTGAGCGATAGCCTTCCCCCTCACTGCTTGCCTCTAGCCAATCCTGTTTTAGCCATCTGCTTCCCGTTATCTAAACTGTTACAAAGGCCTGCCATGCTCACTACAACCAAGACCTGTTGGCACTCCCTAATAGGAAAGACCGAGGTTCAGAAAAGCCACAGAGCTGATGGTGGCCACAGAAAAGGCTCCTGGGACAGCACGGGGCTTAGATGGCTTTATCAATTGATCAGTATTCTACTGTCCATCCAATGCCCCAAACTGAAAACAGATATTGTAAGGGATGAATCTGTAATAACTTCCAAAGAGTGAAAACCAATACACATCTTGGTTTTCATAAGAAATAAACATCTTTCTGATGTGGAGTTGGGGGGTTAGGCTTGAGCTGCAACAGCAAATACAGTTAAGAACACTTTAATAAATTCTTCATGGTGAACAAATTTCCAAAGAAATACATGTTAAAGGTATATTTTACCTCGACTTTAGATATATATCCCAAAGATTTATTTTTTTAGTACTTTTGCCATTTCCCCTTGATATTTTGCTTTTTACACATGAGCACACAACTGGCCAATTTTAGGGAACTCATGCCTATGTCTAGTTCACCACAGGACTATCTGGTCTTTCCTCTAATCAGATGGAGCATGTGAGAGTGAGCACACATGTGCGTGTGCGTGTGCGTGTGCGTGTGCGTGTGTGTGTGTGTGTGTGTGTGTGTGTGTGCGTGCATGCGTGCTCATGAACAAGACATATTGTGCCACAGTGCTTGTGTGGAGGTCGAGGAGAGCCTGGAGTGGCAGCCTCACTTTTTACTTAGTTTGAGACAGGATCCTTTGTCTGTTGCTGTCCACGACAGCTGGCTAGCCTGGGAGCTTCCTGGGACTCTCTCATCGTCTCCTCCCATCTTCTATAGGAGCCAGGGATTCCAGAACTGTGTTACTATGACCATCTTTATCTGAGTTCTGGGACGCGAACTTGGGTCCTCACACTTGCACAGCAAATGTTTGACCCACTGAACCACCTCCCCAGCCCCAGGGCTCTTTTTAAAACCCACACCTGATGGAGGAGGGTCATCTGTCTATGTGTTACTCTCATTGGTTAATAAAGAAACTGCCTTGGCCCTTTGATAGGACAGAAAATTAGGTAGGCGGAGTAAACAGAACAGGATGCTGGGTAGAAGGCAGTGAGGTAGATGCCTCAGGCAGCCACCATAGCTCTCCTCTCCAAGATGGATGCAGGTTAAGATCTTTCCGGTAAGCCACCACCACGTGGTACTACACAGATTACTTAATATGGGTTAAAGCAAGATGTGAGAATTAGCCAATAAGAGGCTAGAGCTAATGGGGCAAGCAGTGTTTAAAAGAATACAGTTTCCATGTAATTATTTTGGGTAAAGCTAGCCGGGTGGCGGGAAGCAGCCTACAGCTCCTTCTACACACACCTTTCTTACAGGCATCGACATTCAGGTATAAGCATTCTTCCGGCCTTATGATAGATTGAGGTCAGTTTTCTAGAAACAGTCAAACAATTGTTCAAACACTAACGTTTAATGGAATCTAGCAATATGGTCAGGGTTGAAGAGTATAGAGGTGTGTTCAGCCTTTTGACATCGTGACACACCACTGTCTGCAGAATCATGCACAATTAAAACAGAAAGAAAATCTCACATGTTTGAAGAAAGTCTGTGAAGCTATATGGGGAGGCATTTGTAGCTATCCTGCACTGCATGTGGCCCCTGGGCGGGGAATTGAACTCTCCTGGTAGTCACAGACCACACTACACACAAGGTTCATCCAGGAGCCAGCACACAAAGCATGCCTTCAAATCACCAGGCTCTTCCCAGTGCAAGGCAATTTAGACTATCTGTCCTCCTGGGTGACAACACAAGCAATTCCTCCAGTCTCTGGGCATCAGCCACACTGGAGGCCAAACTCGAGCTCCCCGATGAGCACTTCCCCCACCCCCTCTCTAATTTCCATCTGCTCTCCAGTGTCCATACCACCTGCTGCCTCCCATGAACCTCCACAGCAGACTCCACCCAGCCCCAGCGTCACTCAGAAGCACGGTTCACTCTTAGGGTGATGCTCAGGAGCTGTCCTGATGACATTGCCACAGATGCAATGTGGAAAACTGTCTGCACACTGCCTGGGTTCACACCGCCTCTGGGTTCACACTGCCTCTGGGTTCACACTGCCTCTAGGTTCACACCACCTCTGGGTTCACACTGCCTCTGGGTTCACACTGCCTCTGGGTTCACACTGTCTCTGGGTTCACACTGTCACCTCTGGATTCACACTGCCTCAGGGTTCACACTGCCTCTGGGTTCACACCGCCTCTGGGCTCACACTACCTCTGGGTTCACACTGCCTCTATCAAGTCTGGTTAGATGCAGATTAAACCAAAATGAAAGATGAGAAGATGATCTTGTGAACACAACCTTTCTTTCTTTGTTCTTGTTCTGTTTTTTTTTTCAAGACAGAGTTTCCCTGTGTAACACCCCAAGCTGCCCTAAACTAGCTCTGTAGACCAGGCTGGCCTCAAACTCAAAGAGATATGCCTGCCTCTGTCTCTCGAGTGCTGGAATGAAAAACATATGACCTGTGTCAATCTCTTTCTTTTTGAGAGACTGGGTGACTGAGAGGAAACAGAAGATGAATGAGCACACGAAACAGACTCTCGCTCCATCACAATGATGCAAGGCCATTGGCCCATGAAGGCTACTGGCATGGCCTTTCTACAGGACCAAGCTTTCTTCTCACAGACAGCTGCCTGTGACCCAGTCAAGCAGAGCAAGGCATGCTTTGGCCTGACATCTTGATGTTTTGATCCTCATCCATTTCTTCTGGGGTCTACTCTATGTCCTGGCATTGATGCTTTTTGATCCTCTATTCCTTCACCCCAGGACAAAAACAAGCTGCCTTCAGTTGGGAAGAGGGGACTTGATCCAATGGAAAACAAGAACCCTATCATCCAACACAAGAGACAACCTGAGACCTACGGTCATAGCTTTGTGGGAAAGGTAGCTAGAACAACACCCAAAACCAACATGCTTGACGTCTAATCCCCAGCAAGATACCACTTACTGCTTCTGGGGACACACAGTGAGTAACCAAGGCCACAGAAAAGGAATCATCTATGCTTTATCTTACACAAAGCATAAAAAAATCAGAAAGTAGTTAGACTGGGTCAAATGAGACATAAAAGGGGAAGTGATAAGAAAAACAAAAGCTCAAATCTAAGACAACAGCGTGATCAAGGGGCGTTTGAGCAATGGAGTAAGAAATGCACAGCACATTTTTTTTGGTCACCAAAGGTTTCCTACTGAAACCCAGCCTGAAATTACTGCAGGGACCATGAACTTGGCTCCTTGCCCCCTTTTAGGGGCCATTGTACCTGCGTCACCAGCAGGTACGGGAACACCCGTGGCCTCTGCCTCAGTGCGGTCACACGAGCAATACAGAAACCACTTTTGGCTAGGCTGCAAATGAGCATAATGGAAAGCAAATATTATTAAAAAGACCATCATTTTTAGTGATTAAAATAATCCAGGGCAGGAAAAAAATTTCTCCCATAAGTTTCTAGGTTCTCATTTATCATCGTTTTGCCGCAAGAAGCCAGAGTAATTTTATTTTTCCTGACTTCTATTAAAAAGATCAATACATATGATTCCAAAGAGTCTCTGCTTATGAAAAGATGGAACGGGCCCGTAATCACATATGAAAGTATTGGCTGTCATTAGCCAGAAGATTGATCTGAAAAGACAGCCAACCCAGCGTGAAAGGACTCAAAAATTTCCATCAGGTTGCCCAGCAACTTTCACCTTCCATAATTAAATCGAGATAAAGGATTACTATATCAGAGGGAAGGGTGGCATTGGGGTGCTCAGTAGATGCCCACGTTAGCAAAGCAATACCATCTTTCTCAATACGGGCTTTCATTTGGTGCAGAATGATTCATGTGGCCCAACAGCCCAAAAGCCATTGTTCAATGTGCACTGAGCCGCAGCTGTGGGGTAAGAATATGATACCCATGGTGTCATGGGCCTAAATGAGTTCACATGGCCAATCCACTCTTAGAAATAGCTAAATAACATTGAAGCAAATGAGCCAGGCTTTTCCCATTGAACAGGGTGTCTTTAGGGTTAGCATGACCCTTGGTGCCGATCATGTAAAACTCCTAAGAACTGAGTCCGTGGGTGTGCCAAGGGTTTGTTTCACTGCCTAATTTACCTTTCCAGAAACTCACTTACAGCGTAGTCAAAATACTCGCTATGAACCAAAATGGAATTTTTAGGGATCCTTGAAGGCCAGGTAAACTTGGAAATTCAGACTTGTGGTCTGAAAACATTCTACACCAAGGGCATGTTTCCAGCATCCATGTTCTTCATGGGTGTGAGGCTGGCACACCAAAGGACAGCATACCCCTACATGAAAGTTAATAAGCAACATGCATAAGGGACCAAGTGCTCTTGGCCAAACTTTGGCCTGGTTGTCCTAGGACAAGTGAGCAGTTTATCACCTGTGCAACATTTGGCTTACCTGTTCGCAAACACCTGGGCTTTCAACGATTGTTGTAACAGTTCACAGTTATTAGCCAAGGATTATTCTGTAATGAACTAAAAGCTGGGGCCCAAGAAAGACCAACACGATGCCCTAGAAATAAGTGGGCCCTGTAAGTGGGCATCACTTCTTCATCTGCTTACCATGGACTCCAATCATGCTGGAGATGTAGTGTGTGTGGGATTTTGTCACTCTTCTGGGAATTCTTACATGTTTTCTTTCTCTGTCTTTCACACAAAACCCTGGTGTCATGGCTCCTGCCGGGCAGGGTCGTGCACACAAAGCAGAATTGTGTTCTTCCCTATCTCAGACAAAGCACGAGCTTTGATTTTATGGAAAAACCAGGGACATTCACGCTTTCGGAATGTCCTGTAATAGCACTATCAGGTAAATTCCTTCAAAGATGAGGACGAAGGCCCAGGAGATATTTTTAGCTATTCAAACTTAGTGAATTCTTTCCCATTTTCAGCTGAGAGAATTATTTTTTTCTTGCAACTAAAAACAAAATCTCCATTTTACTAATGAAGTCAATATTTTTAGAAGAGGGAGAATTATAATATTTTCCATGTGTTCTTTGTGCAAGATTCTGTGTAAATACATGTGTTCATGCTGGTGATGAGGGCTTGTCTTTATATCTTTTTTTAAACCAATTCTCCTTTTTACAAAGATCAAAAGGAAGTGATACTAGAACACTGTGACTTTCAAAGTGGTACATGATGACTAAGAAGACTGGTATAATTTACAGAAACTGTGTTTTCTGGTTCTAAAGAAGGTTCTAGAAGACTATTTGAGCCGTAAAATATTGCAATAAACAGACAGTCCAAGGTGTTGCTGAGAATGCTTGGTGACAGAAGAATCTACCACTAGGAATCCATCCGTCCTCAGTCCTGTCTGACCTTGCTCATGCCTCGGTGAAAGGTCTACGCTATAAATGGTCATTCCTGATTTGGGTGGCCAATGCCTCTCGATGAGGATGTCCCAAGACATCCCGCACTGAGCTGAAGTCAAAACATACAAAATGTGTCTCATTTGTACCTCATCTTGTGCTCTGTGTATAGTCTAACAAGGAATAGCTGAGCATAATCCTGACCTAAATGGGGCCTCTAGGGGCTGGAGAGAAACAACACTTGACTCGTTCCACAGAGTCACGAACGGCACAACTTAAACTTCTCCAGAAAAAGCTTCACCATTGCACGCTCCAAATCACCTGGCAACCACTGCATGTTCCATTGCATCTGCTTGCTCCCTCTGAATCCTGAATGACAGCATTCATTTCATGAAGTTAAATGAATTACAGAATCCCAAGATGCTACAATTGCTGACATGAAATTCTACATTTTAATTAGATATTAACACGGTGACAGCTTGGCCTTTCGCCAAATGGACACAGAAAACTCTCAGAAGACATTTCAACAGCTTCAGTCCCCTGGCAGCTCACCTTTCACCCAAGGCCCAGCACAGGCAAAGTCACAAGTTGGGTGACAGTCATGAGTGCCAGAAAGAGAAGTATCAATGGGAAGTGTCAGGCCTAGCAGGGCATGGCATTCCCGGCCTGCAAACCCACACTTGGGAGCCTGCAATAGGAAAAGCTCGAGTCACAGGGTAACCTGGGCTACATGATGAGTTCCAGGGTAGCCTCGCTACATATTGAGTTGCAGCAAAGAAAGAAAGGGTGGAAGGGGGAGGGAGAGAGGGAAGGAAGAAAGGAAAGGAGGGAGGGAGGGAGGGAGGGAGGGAGGGAGGGAGGGAGGGAGGGAAGGAGGAACTTGGAGCATCCTGAAAACACTGAGGGGTATTTAAGTCTCAGAGCTCCATACTCAGGGATGGATTAATGTCACTGTCAAAGACCACCTCATTTGGACAGATATTCTCACACCCTGCCTTTCTGTCACAGGATGATGGAGCAAGAAGGCCCTCACAGATGTGGCCTTCACTTGGGACTTTTGAAATTCTGGAACCCTGGGCTAAAAGTAATTCTTGATTGTTGATTTTTAATAACCTATTCACTCTGAGTTATTCTCTTACAACAGTACAAAAAGACAAAGACAGAGGCCATACTTTGAAATGCTGAAGCTTTCCTTCCTTTCTACATCCGTAGCTTCCCTCGCTTCTTCACGCCCACACTACACAGCGGCGACGCCTACCACAATGCCTGTGTTGTTTTTACACTAATTTCTGCTACCTGTGGCTCCCAGTTACATGACGGCTCCCCAGGAGGTGCTCACTAAGACCTGGTCTCCAGAACTTTCTCTCCTAGGTAAAACATCCCATGCTGCTTTCCATTCTTGAGAGGCCTGCTGCTAACTACCTATTTATTTTGTTAGATTCTGCCTACTTTGGGAGAAATGTAACAGTAAAGAACCATGCCATGTTGTGTCTGACCACAGTCTGGGGCAAAGAGAGACGCGACTCTTCAGCTCCAGATATCAGTGCTGAGATCCTGTATTCTTGAGAGAATGTCTCATAACTCATCTAACAATAAGGCCCATAACACAACTAAGCAAAAATGCCAGCAAGAGATACCCAGTCCTGGGGGGAATTGGAGGAGGAGAGCTCACATCTGCCCGGACATTAGCCTTAGATACAATACGGCAGGGGGTGCCCTACTAGTTCATACTAAGTTTGACCCTTTAGGGTGGCCGCACTTCAAATAAAATAGATATATCCACAACCACTCCCTCTGGAATTGAGAACTGTGTTTACGAGAGCAGGTGCCATGTTGGGTCTGAGAAGGCAAGATCTTGTGGTAGCGAAGTCACTCCGATGTAAGTAGCGCTGGGCAACAGCCATCGCCATCGTCTCTTCAGGGAGACTCGTGACAGTGAGATACATGAGTGTTGGGGACCCTGTGTGACTAGGCCTTCTGATGGCTGGTTTTAAGTGCCATTTGCCATAATCTAGAAGCACCTTGAGAGTGAGTCTCGATTGAGGAATTATCCGGATCAGGTTGGCCTATTGGCATGTCTGTCTGGGATTGTCTTGATCATGAACTGATCCAGCCCACTATGGGTAACACCATTCCCGAGGCTGGGCCCTGCCCTGTGGAAGAGTGAAGGAAGCTAGCTAAAAGGAAGCAAGCAGGCAGTGTGAGTGGATTCGCGTCTCTCTGCTTGGCTGTAAATGTGAATGACCAGCTGTCTGAGTTCCTTCTTTAACTTCCCCAAAAGATGGACTATAACCTGGAACTGTGGGTCACAATAAACTCCTCCTCCTCTGTGTAAATTGTTTGGGGTCAGGCATGTGTCACAGCAACAGAAATGCAGTCACTTCAGGCCCTCGGGTGGGTGGCTCATATGTGATACAAGCTAACTCAAGACTTCTGTGGCCACCAGATATAAGGGCCTATTGAGCTCTCTGTAAGTCGGGCTCCAGGATGAGGCTGAACCACACGGTCTTGCTTCCCACGCTTCTCTCTGGAGCTGAGAGCACAGACGGTCACACAGATACTAAACAAGTCACAATGCAGATGTAGACCGCTTCTTCTACCACTAGAGACCATGTGGTCTCTCCACAGCTGCCACATAGGGATTCTACCTTGTCCCCCAGTGCTGGGCTCCACTGCTCCTTGGAAGGGGATTCTGTCCCCTGTCTTCACACTGAGGGTGGCTGTGGATGCTCTTCTGTATTCTCTGAGGGCACCCTTCCCCCACTTATGCCGTCCTTTCTCAGTGCTCACTGTCACTGTACCAAGCAGGGGTTGTCTTCCTGCACGGAGCCCAAAAGTCGCCTGGGGTGCTATGGAGCAGACGCACGGCCTCATTCTCAGAAGTTCAAGTGAGTACACTGAGACAGGCCCAGGCTGCATGGAAATCTCTCCACAGGGCTCTAAAGCAGGCAGTAGATGAATTGACTCCCAAAATCCCGTGACTCAGAGACAAATGAGCTATTTTTCTTATCCAGACCAATTAAGAACATAATTTGATTGAGATGCCACATTAGCTTCAGAATGCCTCAAAAAATATGCAAAAATATTTACATAATAGGATGCTTTTTCCTGCCTCCAGGCCACTAATACACAAAGTTTTCTCAAAATAGAATCCACAATCTTCAAATTCTTTCTAAGGAGTTGTTTTACAATGAAATCTAAGTCTATCTGCCAAGTTTTCAAAATAAGATTATTCATTGATCATCCGTTTTTTTTTTTTAACTACTTGTTGGTAAATCCCTCTCTAAGGGACCATGAATAATCACGCAAGGGTAAGAAATACACTAAACCAGATGCCAAGCTGCTGCCAGCAATTTACAACAAAAACAAAATCAGCTTCGAAACCCAGGCTCAGCACAAATGAAAACAGCGGCTTTTGTTCTTGGCCCTAGAATCAGCTCTTTGGTTTTGCTTTGGCACTTTCAGATAACAACTCGGGGAGATCAGCATCTCCAGAGGCTGGCTAATCTCACCCTTTCCTGGAGCAGCGGTTCCAGGGCAGTTCTGTCAACAGTCACAGGTGAAAAGAAAGAGGGTTTCCAAAGTCTTACGTTCTATTGGCCATGACAATTAAAGGCCCACAAAGCATTCTTGAGAAAGATACCAAAGCTTAACCTAACCCCGAAGGGTGTGAACCTGGAGGAACAGAGACAAGGAACACATGCATCAAATGTAATCGTGGGGCAGTTAGGATTTATTGATGTGCGCACATCTGTGTCTTTGTGACATGTCAGCGTGTGCACATGTGGGCACAGAAGAACAGGAGCTACAGGCAGTTGTGAGACCCCCCCACTGGAATCCTAAATCTCTGGTCCTCACGCCTGAGTAGCAACAGCTCTGCTGCTTACACGGCGTGGGCCAATCCCAGCACACTTAATTCACTCAGAACTCTCGAGTTTGCGGCCATGTGTCTGCTACAGTACCCCAGCTGACCTTTGAACCGTCACTCCATCCCGGATTATTTTGTATTAATTCAAAAAGAGGGAAAATATGTAAAACACTCCCGAAAATGAATGCTAAACAACTCAACCGTGAGGCCACCGTGGAAAGAAGGAAGTGACGGTAAATAATAGCAATTGAATTGTCCTTCCCCTCAGGAATCATCATGTGAATGCTTTGCACGGGACCCGGGGATCTACATTTCGAGAAACAAGTAGAATAAAATATAGCCGTGTATCAAGGCGCTCACCACCCCAGCACTTTCTGGCTCAGGACACAGCGGACACAGCGGACACAGCACAGGTGTCCGAGGAAACAGCAATTACAGAAGACCAGAAGACCGTGTCATTCTCCAGGGACAGTGGTGACAATACTCCACAGAGTGGGGGAGTACCTTTCAGAAATGTAGATATCGAGTCTAAGGGAGTGGGAGTCCTGGCAGCCCTAACATGGGACAGTTGTGCCTCTGTCCCTTCTCACCGAATACCCTTCTGCTCAGTGCTTCTCAGCCCAAGTCACCTGAGGGTGTTCATAAAAACGCAAATCCTCGCACCTCACCTAAGATGCCCTAAGCCACAGCCTTTAGAGGAAAGACCTGGGACCTGCTTTTTAAAAAGGTCCATCTTACAGCCTATTATCCAAATCAAAGTTGGGGAGCCCCTGGTCTCTATGGTGCAATCTCACAGCAGAGGAGGAAAAGAACGAGGAGGGGACAGGAGGAGAAGGAGTGGAGGACGATGGGTGACCAGGAGGAGAGCAGGCAAGACCATGAGGACAGTTACCACAAGGAGCCGCATTGCAGCGGTGGTATAAGTTAGAGTTTCTTCTCGACGTGCCCTGAGTGTCTATAGCCCTGGGCTGATAGAGAGGTATCACAGCACTGGGGACCCATAATTCTTCCACCCTGTTACTCTGACCCCAGTAGGGTGTTTCTCTCATCTCTGTGACCCAAGACAGCTCATCACCTCCTCCCCATTCTAACCGGAGGAGAGGGAAAAAAAGAAAAAAAAGGCACCTACCCACCCCAACCAAGGGTAAAATACCAGAGGTGTGCTCGCTCTCTCTCTCTCTCTCTCTCTCTCTCTCTCTCTCTCTCTCTCTCTCTCTCTCTCTCTCGTTAAGCCTGTTCATGGCCACAACTAATTCAGGTCACCTGGCCACCATCAATAAAGGTCAAGACAAAACTCGGCTAAAAGTGAGGGTTCTGTAGCAATGGAGGAGATGAGGGATGAGCATGGAGTCAGCTCGTAGTCTGATACCCAAGAGAAGCAAGAAGGTCTAGAAGAGGATGTAGAAGAGGAAGAATAGAAAAATCAAAGCAACTCTTGCCGACTTTGCAGAACTTCCACCGCGAATTTATGGCCAGGCATGTCCACTTTTCTATAGTCAACAGTGCCCCTGCTGTCACCCATATCCTCTAGCCTTGGCCGTGGACTTTGATTTTGATTGGAAAATAGCCTGCTGCCAATTTTCTCAAATATTGCCAACATAATGGGCAACAGGCTCAAGCTGATTCTCTGAGCTCTTTGCTTCACGTTGGAAGTTGAAGGCTCGAGGATGCATGGTCAACAGCAGAGGTCTCTGACAGAGAGGATGGTGCCAGCATGGTACAGATAGGACAGTGTGCTGGCTCTGGGCTCTGTGAGCGAATTCACACATTAATGACTGTGCTGACTCACATGCATGCAGAAACCGTGCCTTGCTGAGAGCCCAGCTGTTGGAGAAAGCCGAAGGCTGAAGGCAGAGATTTGGGGTGATTCCTACACTCCAGCCACCTTCCTGACGGAGTCAAAACTGACGTCCAGTGCAGGAGGCGGGGCTTAGAATTAGCTCCTCCCACTTTCGTGAGCCTAGGATGGACCAGGTGACATCCATTCCACAGCTGAGGCACCAGGTCAGACAAGGGGCATCATGTGATTTACAGAGCAAATGCGGGTACAATACAGTCCTCAGAGTGCACTGCACAGCAAGAGGCTATTTCTAAGCATACAAGTATGCAGCGCTTCAGGGGTGATGTCATAAAAAGAGGCATCAGACCGGTAGATCACTGTCTCCGGTGAACTGTAATCTCTAAAAATAGCCTCAGCTGCTCTCAATTTCTCTGAGCCAGAGGGAAACCGGAGAAGGGACACTCGCGTTCTTGGGAGTCAATATGTAACCTAACTTCTCCAAAACCGAACTTAAATATAATCTGTTCAAGTTACAGCCCCCAAGGGCACATCAAGGAGGTTCAGACTCTCTCGAAGCAGAGTCGAAGCTGAAGTGGGGGTTAGTCCAAGGCTCAGACTTAAACACATGGCAACGCTCGTCACTCTCGACGACCCCGGTAGCCACACTGGCTCCCAGGAGCCTCTCTATGAAAATGACATGCGGTCAGAAATGACAGCAGATACTGCCTCGGGAGTAATGATCCGTTCATCTGATAATTTGCTAAATGCTCCCTCTTTCTGCTCCTCATTTTTTCCTTCCCAGTTAGCACTTCACACATGTTGCGACAAGGGACAGAAATGCTCCCAGAACAAAACCTAAAAAGATGGTGGGGAAAAAAATAAAAATAAAAAAATACCTTTGAATATTGATTTAATATTTTCTTGAAATGGCTTTTATGGAAAACATTAGTTAAAAATCCTAAAGGTGTCATGGCAGCTCCTCACACTGAGTGTTGCCCATGGTGGTGCCATGAGCCCACACCTGGCTGGCTCAGCCTCCACTGAAAACACCACCGCTGGTATCCCAAGGGAGCCCTGGAAGCCTCGGCCTGAGGACAGCCTCTCTCCTCTCCACAGGCTTCTGGAAGCTTCCAAGTCTGTCTGTGGAGATGTGAACACATGAGGAACGCAGGTTTGTTGACCACTGTCTTGTGAGTGGACGCCTGTGTTTTGGAATATTGTGGGGTTCCCTCTTCCCCCTCGCTCCCCATTTTCATCAGGTTTTACCTTCTCGATGGCCATGTCTTTGTGTTCACCAGGACACGGGCCAAGAACTTTGCCAGCCAGCTCAGGTGTCATAACATGAGGGTGCTACCAAATGCCAAGGTGGCTCGCCGCTGTGCAAGAAGTCCCTGGAGGCATGTCACCACCTCAAACACGTCCACAGAATGCCTATTGTCAGGTCGCTCCAAGTTGTGAAAAGCAAGCAGACTTTACATGCCGCATAGCAAGCTCTGCTGTTCAGTCTTGCAGCACGGAGGACTGACAGAGGGCCTCACTCACGCTTAGGCGAGCGCTCCGCCACAAGCTGTCCCTCCACCCCTGCAGCAATGTTTTAAATATGTTGGCTCTTTCTCTACGTGACTTAGTACAACCACTAAAAGGGAAGAAATGGAAACGTTATGTGAAGAGTTTCCAGCTGTCAGTTACAATATCCACAGCAGCCCAAGACGGGGAGCTCAGTGTGCAGAGAAACAGTGCAGACGTGCTTCTCAGGCTTCTTAGGACGCAGTATCTAATGTTCCAGTTGCTCCAGCCGAGCCGGGTGGGCAAAAGACAGATTTGCCCTGGATAGCTTCTAAAACCATTTTACACCAACTTCAACATTCTATGAAAAATAATTAGAATATCCCAAAATTAGAAAAAGGAAGGAAGTCTTCCTTCCAGGGTGCCGTCTGGTCACACCCTATGGATTTCCTATGCTGTACAAAATCACCCAGTCTCTGGGGAAACCAGTGAGTGACAAAGGTTGGGAATGTCAATCAGAATCTCTACTACAATCCATTTTGGTTTCCCTTCTCACTGGAGCACTATCAGAAAACAGCTCAGGGCCAGCTCGAGGTGAAGCACCAAGCTCACAGCGCTCGCTCACGCCAATTTTGCATGGTATATCGAAGGACTTTCTAATGAAGCTTTGCTCTCACTGGAGGCCCTAGCAGACATCATTTCAAAGATAAGCTCCATTTAATGACTTCTACTGAATGGCTCTCCTGAGCTTCCCACTGGAGGTTTTCTTTGCTAACTAACTTAGTCTTCATACCCAAAGCTCACCATACCTAATCCAGTAATGGAGCCAAGAGCTTCAGTATCAGACACAGGCCCGAATACTCAGTCCTTCCACTTGCTCTGTCTTCTGTCAGCCACCTAATTTCTCTCAGCCCCATTTTCCCTACCTCTGAATTCTCCTAAAACTTAATTCATAAGAAAATCTCTGGATTAAGTGAGTGGTACGTTTTGTCACTAGCAAAGCACCTGGAAGTACACGGAGTGTTTATGACGACCGATTATTGTTATCGTTCTCATCGCCACTCATATGTGTCTGGATTTTAGAAGAGCAGAGCATGCTTAATATTTCACTGAGAAAATCTCTCTACTTTTGAAGTATAAGTTGACCCCTTTCACTATATTGATCATATCACATCCGGGAGAGTAACCTGCTTATTGCCACTGTCTACAGAGATAATACTGAAGTCATCCGATGCCAATTACTTCAGGAGGGAACCTCTATTAATTCTCCAAGATGTTCATAGGTTTTTAAACTCGTGATCACAACCCCGCTGTCGTTTCCAAAGTAAACAGCCTGTCTGTCTGTCAGTAGCCACAAAGCTGATGGAAAGAGCAGCATACGTCTGAGTATCAGCGGAATGTGTCTGCTTCGTCTGGGGGTAGGAAGCAGCTCAGCAGAGAACACCCAGACACTGCCTCCAGGAGGCCCAACGGTGAGAGACAGTGAAGACGGAAGCCGCTGGCCAGCCCAGCTCCAGCCGCGCCTGGAGCTCTCCAGTTCTCTATGCAGGAATACCAGCTCGACAGCTGCCATGTCTTAAACACTGCTCTGCATCTGGGAAAGGAACCAAGGGGCTCACAGCTTGTAAGCCAAGTGCTGGCCCTCACAGACCCCACCTTTTGAAGCAGCCTGTCTGTGAGTAGTAAGACTGAGAAACTGAGCCATAGGCCTTGTAGTCTGTACTTCTCAAACTTCCTAAATATTTTTTCCTTCTCCCTGTTCTAATTGCTGTCATATTTTATTTTTTTCCAGGCAAATGGACACAGCAATCTGACCGCTGACAACTGAGAGACATTCTTGGCCGTACAGAGACGTCACCGGCCAAAGAACACGGGCTGTGGGAAACAGCATTGCCAAATGGTAACTGAACTCGAGTCTTCCAGCCGGTTTCAGAGGTGTGCATCACAGCCTATCACAGGGAGGCTAAAATGTTCCCTCAAACATAGAGTGCTTTGTTCCTAAACCTCCAGGAAGTAGGGGAGCGGCCCAGGGCTAGACCTGCTGCTTTGTAGGTGAAAGAAAAAAAAAAAAAAAAAAACACCACCACAGAAACTCACAGTTGATCTCCGGAAAGCAGGGCCCTCAGCAGGGCTCAGACTCCCAGTAGCTAGACAGAGACCAGACATCGTCTCCAGGAAAACCACAGTACAGAGTGGCCCACAGCATTCCTTGGGACAAATCACTTTATCCAAAATTAAACAGAAACTATTGTGGGAACCTGAGTTTGGGCACAACATGAAACAGGTGTCTTGTGTCACAGCTGTCTTACGAGGGCTCACCTGATGTGTCTTTCCCTCGTAGAAGGCGTTCACTGGCACTTGCTACGTTCAAGGAGGCTCAGGCCAAGGCGCTCTAGAACTGCCCGTGATTCCATGGGTGGCTTTGATCATTGAATACTAAATACAATACCTGAATTTTAATAAAGCCCTAGGGTTATTGCTTTAGCATGTGAGAGTCTCCTACTCAGGCCCTACTAAGAACTGAAGTTAACCCTGGGAGATTTCCAAATTGAAACCCAGGAGAGGAAAACGAAGCTAAAAACAGGACACCATCATCATCTTACATGAGGCAGACCTTTTTATAAATGACACAACCCCTTGTGTTTCTGTTACTGTAACGGATACCTGAGGCAAATCAACTTAACAAGAAGAAAGCTTTCCCTTAACTCAGCTTCAGGAGCCTCAATCCCCGGCCAGCTAGCCCTCTCTTAGGGCCTGACGTCAGTCACATCAGAGGACGTGGCTCACCCCGTAGTTACCAGAGAGCAAAGCGACAAGGAGGCAACCGGAGCCCAGCATTGGCTTTAAGAACACCTGCCCAGTGACCTAACTTCCCCCATCAGGCCCCATCTCATAAAGACCCCATCATTTCCCAATTGACCCTGCAGTCCGGCACTAAGCTGTCAATATATAGATACTTTCAGGAGATTTTCAAGGCCCTGAGCATAGTCGCCTCTGGCCCTAGGACCAAAAAATAATAATTCTGTATCAAATATCAGAATTTTATTGACCAGTATTAAAATAGTAAAAATATAACCAAAAGTATAGAAAATGAAGTGTGTAACACATACCTCAACAAGGAACTGATACCCATAACAAATAAAGAGTTCCCAGAACTCAACAAGAAAAAAAAAGAACAACTTAACAGAAAAATTAAATAAAAATAGCAATAATATGCAGAAAGGAGCTCAATGTTATTAGTCATAAGGAAAAATGTGACCAAGAAAGGCACACTGCTCTCCATATAACTGAAGGGAGGAAGGTGCTCTACGTAGTGACATTCTCTTAGCAGCAGAGAGGGAATAAACTGCTAAAAACACCTCCTGAGATGGACACGCTGATCAGTAACTCCTCAGGGGAGCCCTGGTTATCTGCATTGTGGTCACAAGCCCTCCAGGTCACTCTGACACCTGCCACACCACACTTCAGACCCAGAAACTGCATTCCAAATAGTATCTAACAAAAACATGACAAACAGCCACCAAGTGCAATGAACAGGAAAACCCACAGCTGCAGCCTTAGATTAACAAGCAGCAGAAGCCACCGGAATATGAACATCCTCATACTGTATAAATGCGTAGTACAGTCACTGAATAAAAACCTATACAGCAGTGAGGACAGGCAGTCTGCATGCCGTGCAACAGGGTAAATGAACATGAACCTCGCACACAGAGCCTGGAACATATGATGCCAAACAAGGATAAACCCCTGTGTAGTTCCATCTGTATACAAGAGATGCCTGATGTGATCCCATCTGCATACAAGAGATGCCTCTGTGTGATTCCATCTGTACACAAGAGATTCCTCAGTGTGGCTCCATCAGTACAAATGACAGGTAAAAGCTTAAACAATCAAGTCCCAATGGACACTTTTCTGGAAGGCTGCATAGAAAAACTAAAAATGGCCCCTGGGGTCTGCCTTAGAAACCCAACTGTGGGCGTCAGTCATCAGTAAAGCTCTACTTTAATAATTAAAATGCAATTAAGAAGTTTGTGTGTCTCTATGCTCCACAGGAATTCTGCATCGTTGTGGCTGCATTAACCTGTCCATCAGTCGGGTCAAGGGTTGTCCGAAAGCTGAGGGGCGGGTGATGGGAAGGCGCACTGACCAGCTGACTCAAGTTTGCTCACATGTTTGGTCAGCAGTGCCGGTGGCCTTTTAAAGAGCAAGGACTGTCAACTCAGTCCTGCGGTCAGCAGAGCCTCCCCCACGTCAAACCCCCTGCATCTGTTTAGTCAGTGTGTGCCTTGCTAACAACGAGCCTGACCTTGGTCACTTACGTGACTTCAGTAACTCCATATGAACTACCCGTCAACATGTTTTTCTCTTCCAGATTGGTTCCTTTTTCTACTATTTGGGCTGCTAAGATGGCTCAGTGTGGAAAAGTGCTTGTCATCAAGCTTGATGACCTGAGTTCAATCCCCTTGAGATGGAAATGGTAGAAGAAAAAGACTAACTCCTGCATGATATCTTCACACACACACACACACACACCCCATACACACGCACATACACACACACACACACACACACACACACCATACACACGCACACACACACACACACACACCATACACACGCACATACACACACACATACACACATACACACACACATACACACACATATACACACACATACACACCATACACATGCACATATATACATACACACACATATACACACACATACATATGCACACCATAACACATACATACACACACATGCAATCAAAAATTAATATTTTCAATACTACAAGTTTTGGTTCACTTCTAAGGAGCTGACGCACACACACACATACCCCCAACCTAGAATCTCCTCTTCTATTGAATAGAAAATAAAATGAGTTTGAGATGTATCTGTCAGTCAACCGATATGGACAGTCTGATGGTGTTGCTCCCAGAACACCAGGGTTCAGCCAGAGGACAGCTGAAGACCTTATGTCACAGGTCAGTCAAAGTCAGGTTCACCATCTCCCTCTGCACCTAGCCTGTCAGCCCTGAACACCAGCAGGTCCTGGCATCTTCCCAACAACATTCAGAGAGCATGCTCACACCAAGCAGAAGGGACAGATGAATGACAACTCAAACTAACACATCCTCCTAAGTCAACAGTGCTGAGTTCCAACGCTGGAGCCAGGCCCTACAGTGTTCTGGAGGCCCTGAGGGGCACTCACCATCCCTGAGATCCACTGGGTATAGGGGTAGGTATGTCATGCTCTGAGCACACACACACACACACACACACACACACACACACACACACCCTCAGACACTGCCTGTGTTACAGTAGCAGCTTCTCCCTCATCAATTCTGCTTGCCATAGATGAGCCAGCACTGGATTTCTGAAGCTGGCTTTGAAGTTAAAGACACAAGTGCCCTGGACACATTTCACTGTGGAGAAACATGACTAGTGTTATTGTTCTTCAACAGTATAGAATTCCACTTACGAGGCATTTATACAAGCTAGGAACTGTAAGTAATCAACTAGTGATTTAACATATGCAGCAGGATGGGCATAGATCATATGTACACACTTGGTCATTTTACATGAAAGGCTTAAGCATCTCTGATCTTAGTATATGCAAAGGCCAGGGACCCAATCCACCGTGGATCTTAAGAGATGACTTTGTGTGACCCACCTGTTGTGAACTGGATAGCTCTTAAGAGACTTGAAAGCCATTGAGAACAAGGTGGAGAGGCAGAGGCTTCTATGGGGGTTCATCTTGATTGCCAACTTGACAGGATCTAGAATCATCATGGATACAGACCTCAGAGATGGTAACAGCATTCCGCGGGCTGCTGTCCTAGACTGTGTACAAAGGAGAAAAGTACACTAAGCATCAGAGCTTGTTGCTCCTGTCTTCCCAACTGTGGGTGAAAAGAGGCCAGATGCTCCAAGCTTCTGCAGCCATGTTTCCCTCAAACTGGAAACCAACATAAACTCTTCCTCAAGTTTCTTCTGGTCAGGAATCTTGGTCACAGAGATGAGATCCAAGTAACAGATTCAGCTCCCCTCCTTGGACAGGAATCTGGTCCACATTGCTCTACCTCTCTCTGACACCCCTAAAGATATACTTGTCACAAACATAGGAAGTATGCTGTTTCCTGGACCGGCCCACACAGTCTGCCTCTTACCTGATGGAGCCAGGCACACTGTGCTCATGACAAAGGATATGACTAGAACATACACACACATACATACACACACATACACACACACATACACACAATACATACACACACATACACACATACACACACACATACACACATACACACATACATATACACACACATACACACTGTGCTCGTGACAAAGGATATGACTAGTACATACACACACATACATACACACGTATACACACATACATACATACACTATACACAAACATACACACACACTGTGCTCGTGACAAAGGATATGACTAGTACATACACACACATACATACACACGCATACACACATACATACATACACTATACACAAACATACACACACATACACACACACTGTGCTCGTGACAAAGGATATGACTAGAACATTGACACCCGTTCAATGTCCTTGACCCTTCTGTTAGCACAAAGTAAACCGGGACAAAGGAACATAAAAATTGCATTACATGTGGATAAAACTTTAACAATGATATGTTTGGAACAATGAGCTCCTCACAGACAGATCCAATGATAGGACTGAATTCACAGCTTCCGGTACAGGCTCGATTGAATCATTCCATTCATATAAGCCACACATCAAAACAAAGCCGTTCTGACAGGGGAGAAGTGGTCTTCTTCTGTGTTCTGCCCTAGTGATTAAGACAGGCTCACAGTGAATTGTTTGGGTTTTGCTAGAACAGTATTGATTCATATCCCTCCTAGTCAAAATAACCTTAACACTGACAGGCCAAAAAATGAGCTGATTGTGTCTAAAAGACAAACCTGGAAAGTGGCCAACTTTACAATAGATTGTTCCTCCTACTTATGAAAAGATACTAAATATGATTATTGTGAAACTTTTCCCAATCAACCAAGGGAGATGGGAAGAAAGAGACTAGGGCTAGAGCCAACTACTGCATTATGGGAACCCGAAGGCTGAGAATTCACCAAGAGCTACGAGACTTCTTATGCGGAACCCCCAGTACTTTGTCCTACTAGTCTGAGGCAGTTTAGGTCACAAGCACAGGACATTCTTCTCTCCTCTGAGCCCCTCCCATCTCCACGGCACTTTCTTCCCAGACCCCTCCACTGCTTCATTCTCCATATCTTTTGTCCTCGATTGTGGATGTCCTCTTTAAGGCCCCTCTCTGCAAAGGTATCCCACACAAATGAAATCCTAGAAGAGGCAGTTTGAGGCACTTCTATCCTTACAAGAGTGCCAAGCCCACCTGACCTAATGCACAGGACCAGGCCCAGCCAATGTAATTAAGGAAAGAGGTGTTTCTTATGGGAAGGGCTGGAAGAGGAATGTGACCACTAATTGTTCACCATATCCATCTGTGGGTGTGGCATCTCTGTCCTGTCACTCCTGCAGAGAAAGCTAAAGACCACATTTGTTCTTTTAACCAACAACTTGATAGAATCCTATAGAATTGCCACCCCTTTAGTGATCAGATTAATGTAGTGAGAAATTGAAGTCTAAGAGACCCATGCCTACGGCACACGCACTTGAGAGTACACACACACACACACACACACACACACACACTTTCATTCCTAGAACAATCGAAGGGCATGAATTATTTGTACAAACTATCTCCCACTCTGACCTTAATACGAAAGCTTGGTCAGTGTTGAAATCTGGGTGGGGCCCACCAAATCTAAAGCTCTGCTTTACAGCGGAGGGGAATCAGATGCACGGAATAACAGATCAAATGAAAACAAAACACCATTTCCCTGCCAAGTGCTTCCAAAGCCAGATTGTAATACCAGTCAAGATCGTATCGCGTGGCTCAATCTCCAAGGTCACAGGGTTGTCTCTGAAAGATGGCTCCCTGTTGTTCCTCCAACACGAGGACGGTTTCCTTACACTTTGATCAAGTAGAGCTTTTGAAAACAAGTTCCAAGAGCTTAGAGTGTATGAGTAGCCTCTTTGATGTCTTGTTTTATCAAAAACACGCTCGTTTATAATTACTGCAAGTGCTTAGACATGTTAGGAGAGATGCCTACCGTACGTCTTAGTAAAGATCCTGCCAACTGTCCCTACAAGATGCTCTGTTTCTGTTCATGGGAGCCAATGAACAGACCTCCGGGTTGATCATCAAGGACTGCCCATCTTCCTGGTGATGTCCATCCCTGACCAGCTGGTCCACTACTTTCCAGGTACCCAGAACCAACTCAATCTCAACCAAGAGTTAGACCCGGCCGAGAATGTTTTGTCACTCAGCCATTCAACTTGTAAACCCAGCTCTTGTCTCCCACATTTGTCATCTCTGATTCTGAGACAGCCTCCTCTGCAATGCCCCTAACAGCTGGAACCTCCTGCCAACTCCCAGCATCATAATCTTAGCCCAAGGTTGCATCAATATGTTGCCTATTGTGTGTGGGACTCAATAACGCACGGACCAGGAAAAGCCATGAGGCAGTCACGCCTGCTAGCCAGCCACACAAACATAACCACCCACAGAAAAGTCTATAAGGAGGACATTAACGTTGGTTCTCTACTCTTTCAAAACAACAACCAGAATCCACACAAAGTAACAATGGCTCACTGTGGATGAACACATCTTATAAAGGACTTTCACAACCCTTATCTCCTCGGAGTCTCCCAGAACTCTGTGATGTCAACAGAGCAGACATCACACTTATGTCGAAGATAACTCAGAGGCGGGGAGACTGGCTCCCTTCTCACGGAAGTGGCAGAGTCTTGGTGGGTGATGTTCGCACATCCCAAGGCCTCTCAGGAAGCTGATTAGTGTCGTCTTAATACAAAGAACATTACCTATGAACGAGAGCTTTAGGCTCTGCAATCATTGGTACAAATCTCTCTAGAAGTTAAGCCTCCTGGATGCTGTGCCAAGGTTTCCTAAATGTGAGCTCCTCAGACAAACTTCCTCGGTGCTGTGCTCAATGTCTCTCTCCAGGAGTTCCTGGGGTTCTTCATCTTTCTGCTTCTGCAGCTTTAGATATTATAAACATCTTGTCACGTTACAGAGGTCTGCCTTATTCCTCAATCAAAGGCACAAAGTGGTCTGAAGAGCAACCAGTGACTCTTTCAAGGGCTCCACTCTGCACGCCCACCCCCCTTGTCCAGCAGCCCCTACCTTCATTTAGAATTTTGTTCATCTTGGATTTTTGTGTTTTCTTAATAGAACATGATTATATTGTTTGTCATAATTACCAAGTTCTCTGGTGCCCCTCAAATTTTGTGTTCAAGGAAAGATCCCCGCTCCCCCAAAACCCTAGCTCTAGCTAGGGTATTTCTCTGAAGTCTTTCTTTTTTATTAAAAGTAGCTAGGTACCCATAGATTTCATGCAAACCTCAACATGAGGATAGCCCAGCTGCTGGGGAGCTACATACATTGGCCAAGTTATTGAACTGCTTTGGCCCCTCACAATGCATCAGAAGCTTGAGCGCATAGACATATTTAACTCATAAAATTAATTCCGAGGTGTTTCCCAAATGACCGCCCCTAGTAAACACACAATAAGGGAGAGCCACTGTGAGCATTATTACTTCTCAGGTTCTCTTAAAAATTCTTTCCTTATACCTGTGGTGAAATATGAGCAAGATATGATCTTTAGCCCTCTAAGTTCAGTACTGTTAATTATGGTCCTATTGTCATGGTACCATCTCCAGGACTCTCTCAACCTTGGAAAAGTCAAACTTCATCCCCTCTAAACAGCACTCCCATCCCCTCTGCCCCTGTCCCTGTAAACCACCACACTGCCTTCTGTCTCTAGGAATTCAATGCTCTAAGAGCCTCCTACCAGGGGACTCACCCAGCTCTTGTCCTTTTTGCCACTGGCTTGTTTCACTTAGCACAACACCCCCCAGGGTCAGGGCATCTCTCCTTCCTTTGGGGAGCTGGATGCTGTATCACATCACATAGACAACCCATTTTGTCTTCCGTGTGCCTGTGAGTGATATCTACTTTTCTACCTTCTAGCTGTGGTAAATGATACTACTATAATCATTATTATATATTACCTTATATTTCCCAATGCCTCTGTCAGTACCTAGAATGAGAAGTTATCTACCAAGGAAATGATTGATCTGTCCTTTTATCATGCCAAGGCTGACTTCGGTGACATAGACTAGCTTCAGAGAGGAGCAATCTGCAGGACCCAAACTACTAGATCCCTCAATGTACAGTAGTTGCCTGAGATTGTGGTAAATGTAGGTCTGGATCAGCTCAGCCAATGAATGGTGAACTCAGAAGCAGGTGGTATTTAGACTTCCATACAGAGAGGCCTGGACAGGAGTCCCCTGAGTGTGCTAACCAACAGTTTCAGGGAGAGCTATGTAAAGTCCACATCATGGCTGTCAAAGAGAAATTTGTGGTTAGGATAGGCATTAACAGGTGGCAGAGTGGTGGAGAGTAAAGGTGGACCAAATACATTGTATACATATGCAGAAACATCTAAAAGACACAGTCAATTCATTTCTTTAATCCGAAGGGTGAAATAATGTGTTTACATCTGCAAGGTGTCTGACAGTGATTGGTTCAGTGGACAAGGTACAGCCTGGGCACGAAGGTCACACAGGTGATGACTTTCAAAGCTAGAGCCAGAGGACCTGTCTCACAGCCACTCTGTACCAATCCACATGAACTCTGTAGTCACACTGTTAATAGGTCATAAGTGCCCTGAGAGCATGCTCCAGTCAATACAGGTAACGATAGTAATGGTGGTGATGGTGGTGGTAATGGTGATCGTGGTGATGATGACGGTGGTGGTGATGATGGTGATGCTGGTAATGGTGGTGATGGTGATAGTGGTAGTGGTGATAATGGTGGTGATGGTGATGATGATGATGGTGGTGATGGTAGTGGTGATGGTGGTGGTGATGATGGTGGTGATCGTGGTGATGATGATGGTGGTGATGGTGGTGATGATGGTGATGATGATGATGGTGGTGATGGTAGTGGTGATGATGGTGGTGGTGATGATGGTGGTGATGGTGGTGATGATGGTGATGATGATGATGATGGTGGTGGTGATGGTGATGATGATGATGGTGGTGATGGTAGTGGTGATGATGGTGGTGATGATGGTGGTGGTGATGATGGTGGTGATGATGGTGATGATGATGATGATGATGGTGGTGGTGGTGATGGTGATGATGATGATGGTGGTGATGGTAGTGGTGATGATGGTGGTGGTGATGATGGTGGTGATGGTGGTGATGATGATGGTGGTGATGGTGGTGATGATGATGGTGGTGATGGTAGTGGTGATGATGGTGGTGGTGATGGTGGTGGTGGTGGTGATGGTGGTGGTGATGATGATGATGGTGATGATGGTGGTGGTGATGATGGTGGTGATGGTGATGATGGTGAATAAACAATGTATATAATGTATGCAACAATCATGACAAAAGAAACATATGCAATATGTTTTCATCCACCTTGTCTCAAAATTTGTGATAGAGAATTGTTAGCTCTTGTTTCAGGAGAAGAAACTGAGGTCTGGGCACCTCTAAAAGCCCCAGGCACCAGGGATTCTAGATGGGAAGAGGACACAGGACATGCAGGCCAGCACTGCTCACACATCTGGGCACATCAGGGACCCTGCCCATGACTGTTAGCCCAAGCAGAATGGCATAGCCCTGCTTACGAATTCCAGTCATTTTTACCAATGATGATTTTACTACGACATTTTGGGACTCATTATCAATCCTGTACTTCCCATCCCCTCCTTCTCTAGGAGCGCCCATGTAGAGGTAATAATCACATTTTAGCATAAGGTACACACATGCAGTAGGCAGTCCCAGAGATTTGAGTTCAAGCCCATGCTCTGCCATCTGTTTGCTGTGTGGTTCTGGGTGAGGTATTTGAACTCTCTGCATTCCTGTGGACTTACATATAAAATACAGATAACAAAACTATTCTCATAGAAATATGTGACTGTTCTAGGCGAATTCTGTCCCCTGCAAGAAATGATACAATCCTACCCCCTACACCTGTGACTGAACTTGTTCAGAGAGAAAACTCTTATGGAAGTAACCACTTGGGTCAAACCCAATCTGGCCATCTCTTTACAAAAAGCAGGAAAGTTTGACTAAAACAAATACACATGAAGGGCACCTTGAGATTCTGTTGCCATGGATCAAGGCATTCCTGGGGCAACCAAAAAATATCTAGAAAGGGTGAAGGCACGATCCTTCTTCGGGTTTCTTGAAGGGTAGGACACAGCTACTGCTGTCACCTCAGACCCCCCACCCTCCAGAATGGCACGTGGCACTGAGCGCCTTTTGTCCCAAGCCACCTGTTTGTGCTCTTGGCCCTGTCCTAGCAAATGAACAGAATGACGATCCAGTGAGACAGTGGAGGGAAAGTGTGGTGCTCCACGCCTAGCACAGAATGGATGCACCAATGTGCTTCTGGAAACCTGTTGTCCTTTTCCAGTCTAGACAGCATTCGCTGAACCTCTGCCCACATGTTCTACTAGAGCACTTAGGCAACGTCTCATCAATAACTCTTTCAACAGTGCCCTGACAGAGGGGGAACTACCAGTCTCCTCCATGCTACACAGAGTCTGGGGAGGTCAACAGGGAGCCATCTAGTGAAGTGTACACTGAGTGTAACAATGAGATTAAAAAATTGAGCAGTCAATATTACAATGTTGTTTTAAAGCATCTTCCATATGAATATGTAATATGGATGCTTGACAACATTCTGAAGCACTCTTCCCTCATCCAGTGGCACCCTGTAGACTACTAGAGTTATTCTATAACTTAATCCCAAGTGATAGGTGATGTGGGAGGGTCTTCTGTTTAGTGTTGATTTCATTGGTTAATAAAGAAACTGCCTTGGCCATTTGATAGGCCAGCCCTTAGGTGGGTGGAGTAGAGAGAACAGAATGCTGGGAGGAACAGGGAAGTGAGGCAATCACCATGCCTCTCCTCTCTGGGTCAGTCGCCATGAAGCCAGCCACCAGGTCAGACATGCTGAATCTTTCCCGGGAAGCCACCACCTTGTGGTGCTACACAGATTATTAGAAATGGGTTAAGCAAGATGTGAGAGTTAGCCAGTAAGAGGCTAGAGCTAACGGGCCAGACAGTGTTTAAATGGATACAGTTTGTGTGTTGTTATTTCGGATATAAAGTTAGCAGTGCGGGAGCCGGGTGGGATGAAGAGCAGGCCTGCCCGCAGCTCATCACTACAGATAGGTACTAGGAATCTAGAAATACAGTATACATCGCAATGTGCCGATACCCAAATCCTCCTTCTGAGAAGGACTATTAACTAGAATTGCCAGAGCAGCAGAAATCCCTGATCCTGCCCCCTTCACTGGCCATAGGCTGAATAGAGAGCCACAAATGTTAGGCCAAACTGAGCCACTGAAGGACAGATCTGGCTTAGAACTCCACCTTCCTGAAGAACTTTCTCAGACCATATGTTCTTTTGTTTTATACTACTGTAAGAATGCCACAGATTTGGTATCATAAATAACAGAAATAAATTTTCACAATCCTGAAGGCCAAGATGCCCAAGTTCAGCATGGACTAAGTAGGTGGGGAGGACCTTCCCACTCCATAGTCAGAGCAGAAGTCAGAAGAACAGGAGAACTGAATACTGCTTGAAGTCTTCTTGATAAGGGCCTGAATCTGATTCACGAAGAGATTTCTAGCCCCATATATCTTAAAGGCTATACTTAATACTATTGTGTTGGCAGGAGCTACATTGGGGACATTCAAGCTTAGCAGATGGCTCCCAGGGGTACCTCTCACCCAGTGTTACTTCTCCTTCTTCTTCCCTTGTGTATTGTTCTCTAAATATATACAGCATTCTACTCTGAATTTCTGTATTTGTCCAGAGAACTTGCTGGATTTCATATTTTCCTTTAACTGACAAAAAGAGCTGTTGGCCTAGCCATGTGCCTGAGCAGAAATATCAGAGTCCAGAAGATCCTTAAGTTCAAGCTCTCCACATTCAAGCTCGGGTAAGAATGCAATGAGGTATGAAAGGGGGATAAATTATGTAGGAGCTAACAGTCCCTACCATGTCCATGAATAGATCTGTGGTACCAATAACAGAAAACACAGAGAATAAATTTCCATGTAAGAATATTTAATAAAACACAGGAATGATGTGGGATGTCCTTCTGTATATGTGCTGCTTTTATTGGCTGAAGAATAAAGCTGTTTTGGCCAATGGCTCAGCAGAACAAAGCTAGGTGGGAAATCTGAACAGAGATATATAGAGAGAGCAGGTAGAGTCAAAGAGATGCCATGTAGCTGACAAAGGAGACAGGTACCGGATCCTTACCAGTAAGTCACAGTCTTATGCTGATACATAGATTAATAGAATGGTTTAATTTAATATGTAAGAGCTAGCTGTAAATATGCCTGAGTCATTGACTGAACAGTAATTAATAAAGTTTCTGTGTGATTATTCAGGTCCAAGTAGTCGGGAATTGAAAGAGCAGTCTCTGCCTACACAGGAATCTATCTACCCATAAGGATTCAGACATTGTCCTTCTGTTGTCTGTAGAAGAAATTCTTCAAGGTCAGAAAACTGCAATTTTTTAAGAAATATATGAGAGCTGGGTGTTGGTGGCACATGCCTTTAATCCCAGTACTCGAGAGGCAGAGGCAAGAGGATCTTTGTGAGTTGGAGGCCAGCCTGGTCTACAAGAGCTAGTTCCAGGACAGGCTCTAAAGCTATAGAGAAACCCTGTCTCAGAAAGGAAAAAGAAAAGAAATATATGATAAATAGGTAGAAGGTTGATGTTTCCAACCACACACATCAATTTTACAAAGCATAACACATGGATAAGAATAGCCATTCTTCATCAAACTGGTGTCTAAATTTGATTTTTCCCATAGACATAGCTGCTGCTACTGTTAATCTTAACAAGAGACATAACTCTCCCTCTTAGAGCTAAGTATGATACTGGGAATTGTAGACAGAAGTTTCTGTCATCTCGCCTGGTCTCGCAGCCATTAGGTCCCCACCCAAAAAAAAGCACACAAAGACTTGCATTAATTATAATCTGTTTGGCCTATTAGCTCAGGCTTATTAATAACTAGCTCTTACTAAATTAAACTCTTACTTAAATTAATCCATAATTCTTATTATGATTATCCACATGGTTTGGCACCTTTTCTCAGTGAGGCATTCTCATCTTGCTTCCTCTATGTCTTATCAGTGACTGCATCTCTCTGTCTTTCCTCTTCCCAGAATTTTTCTAGTCTGGTTGCTCTGCCTATACTTCCTGTCTGGCCAATCAGCATTTTATTAAACCAAGAGAAGTGACAAATCTTTACAGTGTACAAAAGCATTAGCCCACAACAGGGAATAAGTAACAGAAGAGTTCCCATTCCTAAAGACATTTATACCATCCCTTCTACAGCTCCAGGAACACTGTGGAGAAGTGGGCAGGAAGAACGTAAGAGCCAGGTAACAGGGAGAAGGGCTATAAAATGCCCCCTCCAGGGCATAGCACAGCCATAGCAGGGGCTCACTACAGCCATAGGTGCCCACCCTAGGTCTATGCAAGAAAGGCTCTGTCAACACTCAGTCATGGATACAGGAGGGGATGTCACCGCACCCCTCACTGCAGGACTATTTGCTGCTGAAAGATTGAGGGAGAAAGAAAACCATTGCCTTCAGTTGTGTAGCCACTGGTGACCCCACTGGTGACCCCACTGGACCTTTCTATCCAATGCTCACACAGATGACCCTGGTTACACTGGGTGAGCCACTGGTGATCCCACTGGCGACCCCACTGCACTCCAGTGGACCTTTCTATCCAGTGCTCACACGGATGGCTCTGGTTACACTGGGTGAGCCACTGGTGACCCCACTGCACTCCAGTGGACCTTTCTATCCAGTGCTCACACGGATGGCTCTGGTTACACTGGGTAAGCCACTGGTGACCCCACTGGCAACCCCACTGCACTCCAGTGGACCTTTCTATCCAGTGCTCACACCGATGACCCTGGTTATACTGGGTGAGCCACTGGTGACCCCACTGGTGACCCCACTGGTGACCCCACTGCACTCCAGTGGACCTTTCTATCCAGTGCTCACACAGATGGCTCTGGTTACACTGGGTGAGCCACTGGTGACCCCACTGGTGACCCCACTGCACTCCAGTGGACCTTTCTATCCAGAGCTCACACAGATGGCCCTGGTTACACTGAGCCAAAAACAAAAACCAAACAAAAAAATCAAGTCATGATCCTGGGAAATGGTCTGGTGGGTCATAGATAGGAACAGTGGAGAAATAAGGGGGAGTAGTCAGAACACATGTATATATGTATGAAACTGTCAAATGACAAAATTAATCAATAAAATTAATTATGGTGAAAAATATGGGACAGGGAGCTAGTGCTGAAGGTTAAAGAACTTTGTCCACAGTCTGATGATCTAAGTTTAATCCTTGAAGTCCATGGTAGAAGGAGAAAATGAACTCTGAAAGCTGTCCTCTGACCTTACTCATACCATGGTGCGTATGTGCCTATATCATATAAACATCACATACATGCACACAAACACACACACACATAGACCGTGGTGTGTACATGCCTATACCCCCATAGAAACATCACATGCACATATGCACACACATGCACACAAATACACACACACACACACACACACACACACACACACATACACACCATGGTGTGTAAATGCCTATACCCCATAGGGATATCACACGCACACCTATACAAAAGTAAATAAAATAATATGTTAAGTGAGTAGCCTATCCACTGGTATTCAAGCTCTTACAGTCATTAGGAAGGAAAAATCTATTAATAAGCTTGTGATTTGTCTAAAACTTCCTTGATAAATGGTGATTGTTTCCTAAGGAAATATTTATATTTCCATTTAAGATCAAGGCCAAAGATAAATAAAGGGGCAGAAAAGGCTTTGATTGTTCATAAAAAGTTTGAACTGATTAAAAAGTTATAGTGAAAATGCCCTGTTCCCTGTATAACCACACCAAAAACTAATGGCACTTTCTTTTAACCCTGCTTTTTAAGATGTCTGATTACCCCTTATCAGGAGTCATCAGATCTGATATTAGCAATAAATCAGTTGTTCACACCTCCTTCTTCTCTTCCTCCTCATCCTCTCCCTCATCTTCTCTGTCATCTTTCTCCTCCTCTCCCTCCTTCTCTCCACCCTCCTTTTCTCCTCCTTCTCTTCCCCATCCTCCTCTTCCTTCTCCCCATCCCTTGTCCCTCCTCCTCCCTCAGCCAACAAACTGATCAAAGTGATGAAGAGCTGACTCTACAAAGTACTAGCACCTCCTGTCAATCCTCAGATGCCCCGCCATTTCACCCCATTCTCCTGTCACTTAGCAACATCGCCTTCCTGCCTCCGGCCTAAGCAAGCGGAGAAAGAAGAGGGACTTGCGACACTTATCCTGATGATGACAGAGTTGCTGCAAGGCTGGGGCAACAGGACTGCAGAGATCTCTCAGCCCAGCATGTTGGGGAACAGACGTGAAGAGTCACACAGGGCGGCAGAGATTTCTGATCTCCAAGCAATACAATAACTCACACCCTCCTCCTGTTCTTTCTTCCTACAATATAGCTCAGGGAGAAAGGGAAGCTGTCCAAGCTCATTCTGTCTAGGAATGCCATCTCACTGTTCGCATTGTGATCCTTATAACATCTATAAATTTATTATTATTTTTTTTTCTTGGTTTTTGAAACAAAGTCTACTGTCACTCAGCTAAACTCACTGTGAGTCAGAAGATGGTCTTGTCCTCCTAATCCTCCTGCCTTACAGTACTGAGGTTATATGCATGAAAAATTGCAGGGCTAGGATGACATCCAGGCGTTGCCATGGTGCTGGGATTACACGCATGCACTGTTACAGGCCTGGAATGACATGCACACATTGTTGCAGTGCTAAGATAACACACACACACACACACACACACACACACACTGCTGCAGTGCTGGCATAACATGCATGCACTGCCAGAGTACCAGGATAACACAAATGCACTGTTGCAGGCTTGGGATCACACACACAACTGCAGTGCTGCGACATCATAAATACACTGTTGCAGGGCTGGGACAACATGTATGCACTACTGCAGAGCATGTACTGCCATATGCAAACCTGAGCTTTAAAGACAGTTCTGATTGACAGTGCCATCATCGTCGTCATCAAAGCTTAGTTCACGTGGGGTCGGGTGGAAAATGGATGTGTGCACTAGTGTCTGGGTTAGAAGAGGCTCCTCATTTCTGTTTGGGAGTCAGGAAGGGATGGCAGAGAAGGGGAAATGTGCTCTAGTCAACCTCTGACAGCTGCAGACAGACTTCTACCAGATAAGGAAGGAGATGGTGTGAGCTCCAGGTTAAATCAGACCCTGCCCTCTCCAGAGCCCAGTCTGCCTCTGCCCCCAGCACTGTGGTCTATTTGTCCACAGACCAGCTCCACCAGCCCACGCTGTGAGGGGGCAGGGTTTTAAGCAGTTGTAATCCTCTCAGAACCTGGCCTTCAGTTTTATCTGAAGGAGGAAGCTAATTAACTGTGTAGAGTGGGAGGAGTGAGAACAGGAGGAAGGGCCAGACTCACCAGGAGGTGGGGTGGAGCATCATGACATCTTCAGGGATCAACCAGCTCTGCCAGGAAGTCTAGGACACAGCTGAGAGCTGAGAGGGAGAACCAGAGGTGAAATGCAAATTAGGTGATGGACTCTGAGCAGCTGCCCACAAGGCCAGGAAAGCATGTTTACCTTCTAATGAAACCTCCGCCTGTCCTGGGGAAGGGACAGATGGACATGTGGAGCCAGGGTTCAGAGGGAATGCGGAATGACTCAGATAATGAGGAGTGAGAAGACACACAGGGGCCCAGAGCCAACGCTATGGATTCCTGAGGAGGAGCCCACCCTAGAGGAGCTCCAGCAAAAGCTTTGATATGAGCAATTAGAGAAAACTTTAGAGAATTCCATCACCAAGAGATATGTAAAGGACAAGGTCTGTGCACCGTGGTCCAGACTTAAGCGGCGAGGGAAGCCCCACTGAGGCCTGCACTGAGAACTCTCCAATCCAAATGGAACGGACCAGATTTACTCTCCCACCAGAGAAAGGAGCTGCAGCGTTGGCTGTTCCGGCAGGCCCCTGGAAACCAAGAGACAGTTGTCCTCTGACCTCCAGGCATGCCATGACATGTAGGCACCTGCACCCCACAGACACATCACACACAAATACACACACTCACATGCATGCACACATACTACTACTACCACCACCACTAAGTAAAACAAGAGTAGCCTCTTCCATCGACACTTCCAATTCTTACAGTCGTTGGGTAGAAAAAAAGATACCTAAAAATAATTAATACTACTACTAACAATAATAATAGTAAGCTTTGCTATCCAAAAGGACAGGTTATAAACACCGAACACTCTTAAAGGCAGTCAGTATTAATAACATAAAAATGCAGAGCAAGGGGATGGGGGTTAGCTCAGTAGCAGGACACTTGCCAAGCAAGCCCAAGACCTCAACCCGAGGAGAAAAAACTCCAGACCAAGTGGAACGTCTAAAAATTACTGGACTGAAAACTCTGTTTTATGTTTTTAAACTCATAAGTGAGAATAGGGAAGTAAAAATATATCTCCCTACTTTCTTGGTATGGAGAGCTATTAAAATAATCTCATTCTTAATTTAGACTATATAAAAATAAAGGTTTATGATGTTGTTATGATGTAAAGAGCTGCTGGGTATTTAAACTAGACTATATGAAGTTAACCACATAAGAAGGTAGAAGTACATAGAAATAATAAAAAACATTAGAAAGGAGCAAAACCCTTAAAGAAGACAACTATCCCAGAAAATACAAACACTAAAGGTGATGAGTGTCAAAGCCATAGTTGTATTCACAAGAGAAATGAAAACAAAAGATTAGGAAAATGTTTTGATGAGCAAACATTTTTAAATTTTAATATTAATATTTTCAATTTTATAAAGTGGAGAATTTTTTAATTTTTAAAAACAGATGGAAATGTAGCTGAGTTTATTTCTAACAAACTTCAGTGCAGGATAGAATATTATAAAGGACAAAGACCCAAATTATGTATCAAAACAAATATAGAATCAAAAGGGAAGACAAAATAATCTTTCTAAGTGGCAGAGCTTCAGATAAAATGATGGTTATTTCAAATGACTAATATTTAGAGAATTAAAACCATAACACAGAAGTCAATATAGTCTTCAATATAGAGAGAGGACGAGGACCAGAGCAAGTGACTCCGGGGACCTTCCAGTCACAGATGGGTGTCTCATTGTTCTAACTGGACATAATGTGTTACATTAATACAATGTTTCACATCAAATGGGCTCATTATATAAAGCTAATTATGGTGGAGAATTCGCCAAAAATAATACAAAAAGCATTTTGTGGAGCTTACAGTCCTAAATAACTCCTGACTTTAAAAAAAAAAAAAAAGCTAAAAAATAAATTAACAAATGTTTAATGTGCAAAATGCTAAAGTTGTTACTTTCAAATCTTGGGACAGGATGAGACAGTTAATGCTGGAATTGTTACATTTTAGTTCTTTTAGTATAAAAAAAGAATAAAATTAAATTAACTGACTCAGTCTGAAAATCAAATAAATTTAAGAGAGGTTAAAAATAATAATTTAAAAGGTAGGTGTTGTTAAGCTAGAGAGTACAATATCTGAGTCCTGGAGCAGAGACCCCCTGAACTGAAAACATAAATGTAGACTTCCGCAGATGCAGAATTAGAAAAAGGTCACGAATAAAAAGTTTAAAGGATGTGACTGTTAAGTGTGTCAGCATCACACAACCGAGAATTATCCAAAGAGTGAGTCTTAAAGAGGGATTGCTTAGGCCTGTGAGCAGCCTGGGAGGAATTGTCTGAATTCAACTGGTTAGTGTGGGAAGACCCAGCCCACCGTGGATGGCACCATTCCCTAGGCAGAAAGTCCCGACCTGCTTAAGAGCTGAGCTGGGCACAATCCAATGAGCATGCACTCATCTCTCTCTCTCTCTGCCCTTGCTGGTGAATGTAAGTAGCTGTTTTCAATTCCTGCCACGTGGCTTGAGTTGACTGCCCCACGGTGTTGGATTGTAACCTGGAACTACAAGATGGCTGCCTTCTATCTCCGTTACAGCTGCTCTTTGTCAGAGTTTCTCACTGTAGCAACAGAAATGAAACAAGAACAAAAGATAGAAAGGCGTATTCCTTTCCAAAAATGTTTGTTATCCAACTAAACACAAGAGCATCTCGTAGGTGTAAGCCAAAACCTATGGGGAGAGTTGACAGATTACCCAAAATCTACCTCCAAAAGGCAACAGACATTGATGGGTCTTAGAGGGTTTTAAGTAAGCGGTAGATTGTTTATGCAAGTTGTATCAGAACATAGAACACATGAGAGCCTGTCAACCCTGTTTACGTAGCTGATCTAATCTTAAGACCAAACACAGACCAGAGAAAGGGAAGCCAAGAGAAGAGGAAACATTATTAATCTAGAGACCAATCCTGTAACTATAGAAAACAGCATTCTAAGTAAACCCACAGAATGCTGTTCATATTATTTCACCATATGAAGATTTATACTAAGCATCCACCGACCATTTCATAGGAAGCACAACACTTCACTCAACCATGTCGGGAGAGTTACTTCCTCATGTCCTCATGTCTAGGAGAAAAAAATAAATGTCCAGATACCTAGATAATTCTTTTAGACAAAAAAAAAAAAAAAAAAAAAAAAAAAAAAAAAAAAAAAAAAAAAAAAAAGAACACCTCTTAAACTAAGATTTTCATTAATTCCAGAAGTAGCCATCTGAGAAAGAGGCACAGCAGGCCCCCAGCCGTTACCTCATCATCATGAGCAACCGAAACTCCCCCACTCTACCCACAATAACCCAGAGCTCCTGTCTCCTCTCAGGGCTCAGGACATTATCCCTCCAACAGGCCAGAGTCACTGCCTCAGGAAGTCCCTGCATGCACCCTTCTCTCTTCCTGGCCTGGAGGCCCCCGTGTACTGCTCAGATCACAGTCTTCTTATTATTTTCTTGTCATTCTCCCTGAGACCACAAGCTCCTGCGGCCATGGTTTGTGTCACACAATTTCATTATCTTATCCTGCGACACCAAGAAAGTACTCAATTAGTGTTGATTCCTTGTTTAATTAATCAATAAACCAAAAGTTTGCAGGGACGCATGTGTATTGATTTCTTCACAGGGAAGTAATTCTAAATTAATAACTAAGTCATCAAAATCACTTGTTCCATGAGACCAGCCCAGAGCACTCACGCCCCGGGCGCCGTGTAGACTTGTGGCACAAGCTTCGGGAGATTTCCCAATTCTAGCTTTTAAGTCTGAGTCTGAGGAGCCAAAGCTAAAAGGCATCACACTGTCTTGTTTCTTCCTGGTGTGGTGTCTTCTGTGGCAAGAAGGTGCAGCTGGACTAGCCCAGGTGCTCTGCTTCAGAGACCCCGTGGAAAGGGGCGCTCTATGTGAAATCCTAACCCAAACCCAAAGAATTTGCCTAACTCAGCTAATGGTCTCCTTTGGCCACAGCTAAGCAAATCCCCTTCTCTTCTAGGATGCAGCTTTGCCTTTCGTCACATTCTCTGGGCCAAGTGACATGAAAGGAGCCACACTAACAGGGCCCCTTCCACCTACTGACTTCACTAGACTCCATGGCCATAAAAATACGTCCAAGAATTCTAAATATATCACATATTAACTGAGGGCAAGGACGGCGTTCTGCTTCATTATCCTCAGAAATTATAGCCCAGGGAAAAAAGCCTGGAATCCCCCAAGAAACTATTATTGGGGGGAAAAAAGATTCCAGGAAATGTCAACATAAAATGGCTCGTTTGGGGCATCATTGGAGGTATGCCTTGGTGTATCCTGGCACCTAACCATTCAAAAGCCTTCCCTGCTCGGTTCTCCAAGTTAACTTCTTAAAAGAGTTTTGAGTTTTCTTCTTAAAAATTCAGAAGCAGACCTAAAATTTAGGTAAACAGAAATGGGTTTGAAGGAGTAGGAGGATAAGAGGGGCTTGTCTGGGGGAAAGAATGGCAGACAGACAAGATTAGCCTTAACAGCTCCAGGAACTCCTGCAGGGAGCTGGGAGCAGAGGAGGCTGGCGGAGCTCCAGGAGGCCTGAGCTATGAAGTCAGCAAACCCGACTTACTCAGTACAAATCCCCACTTGCAAAGGATGAACCAGCTCCATAAACACCCCCGGCCGGGCCGCCTAAATAATCAGACACCAGTCTAGAGCATCTACTGACTTAAAAAGCCATTTTTACCCATCGTTTTCTAGCACGAAGCAATTATTGCTCAGTCACCACTTTAATTTGTCCTGACAACCTACTGTCAGGTGCCACCAAAGAAAACAAATGGAAAGTAAAAGCAATAGTTAGTCTCTGGGTGATATATGTTTATGCCAAAAAAGATTACTTAAAAATCCATCTTCCTCCACCTGGGCTGAGAGTCTGTTTGAGGGAACTGTCAGTAAAATCATTACTAATGAAGTACCAGACTACGTGGAACAATGCTTAGGAAGGAAGTTGAAAAGATAAATGCAATTTCAGATGCCACACGGTTTTCATTAGGCAGGAAGGTGCTGGGAAACAGCGTGCCTTTGGAACAGCCCGTGGGATTAAAAAGAACAAAGCATCAAATCTTATCCCGTCCCATGAATCCGTCCAGTTCTCAAATTTAAACTCCTCCTATCATGTCTCCACACCAGCCCTGTTGCAGTAAGAACAGGAAGGGCTTGGGCTGGGGAGCCGGCTCTGTCTGTGAGGCACTGGCCACCGTGCAAACATAAAGTCCCGAGTTCAGATCCTCAGAACCCACATAAAAGGGCAGACACAGTAGCACATGTCTGTAATCCCAGTACTCCTGTGTTGAGTCTGGGGAGAGGGCCAGAGACAGGAGAATCTTTGTGTAATGGCCCCCACAGGCTCGTGTATTTGGATGCTCAGTCGTCAGGGAGAGGCACTATTTGAGAAGGATAGGAGATGTGGCTTTGCTGGAGGAAGTGTGTCACTGGGGTGGGCTTTGGGATTTCCAAAGCCCATGACAAGAGCTCAGTGTCTCTCACTGGGCCTGTGGGTCAGGATGAAGCTCTCAGTTACGGCTCCAGCACCATGCATGCTGCCATGCTCCCTGCTGGGATGTAATGAACTAATTTTCTGAAACTGTAAGCAAGTCCCCAGTGAAACACTTTCTTTGTAAGATTTGCCTTGCTCCTGCAGCTCTTCACAGCTATAGAACGTAACAGACTGGAAGCTCATGATCGGCCAGCCTGGTCAAAGGCTCTTGATGGGAACCTTCCTGGTGAGAGACTATGTAGCTACAAACCCAGTGGAAGGCTTTTGAGCACAAAATGCCTAGAGCCCGAACCACCACAGCAGTGAGATTGCATAGTAAGACCCCACAACTAGGCCACCCCAGAGGCTGAACTTCACTTCTTAATGTACCAGGAAACATCTTCTTGTATCGTGTGTAACTTTCCTTAAAAGTAACACGTGTCTTGTTTCATTGCTGGGAAATTTGGATTTTTTTTCTTTGAGTAAGTCAAATAGTCGGCTCAGAGGATTTTGCACCCTGAGCGCTGAGAGCTGTGTGGAAAGCAGTGTTGGCGGTCGGAGGAATTTGGAAATAACAAAAATAGCCTTTTAGAATAAATCAGTTTTAATAAAAGGAGAAAGTGGGATACACTTACAAATCCGAGGTTCCAGGGATGCCGAGAACCAAGCGGAAGAAGAAGGGGGCTGGCCCATCCCAAACCCGGTTCTTTTAAAGGTATCATTCGCCCCTGGAGCGACCACGCCCCTCAGACCAGGGATTGATCAGCCGCCCCAACAAAGCAGAATGGAAACCACGTCTCCTAACTCAATGCTGCTCCTGGAATCCAGCCAGTGGCAGAATCCAAGAGCCCATGGGGCCAGAAGGATGTGACCAAGGCTACAGACCCTACGAGAAAGCAGCAAGTCCACCAGGGACCCGGGAAGAGTTACCTCAGTGAACCCAGTGCTCACCCACAGTCTCAGGAGAGGTGTGGACAAAAAGAAGCCTGCAGCTGGGTGACCTGGACAGCGAGGCTCTGTACAGTGGAGACGAAGTCACCGCTGCCCCCAGCTGTGAGTGGAAAAGCGCGACTCAGAACACTGTGGGGCCCGGCTGAAGCGCAGGTGAGCCGTGATGGCCGTTCTCCACTTCCTCATTGACGAGGCTGAGTCTCGGATCCTGGCTCTTTTCAAAGAGTTATCCATAGACGCCAGAGCAATGGCCTCTGTGCTGTGATAAGCGTGTGCTACGTGTCTGTGAGTCACACCGATTAAAGAAAATCTCTTACATGTCTGTATCAGTAGACGCTAGAACCAGATTGCCTGCCCTAGTGTGTGTGTGGGCAAAGCTAACCACTGGAGCACATGAATGTGCCCTACCTACCCGTCTGCTTAGTAGGAAAAGTCACTTCAACGGTTTCAGCTGTCAACAGAGTTAGCCCATTCTCCCTGTGGGGTCTCAGGTCTTTGAACGTGGACTTAACTACGCTACCAGCTTTTCCAGGTTTCTAATTTACAGACGTGTGTGTGTGTGTGTGTGTGTGTGTGTGTATACACACACATAGGTGAACAGATTTGTCTTTTATATACAGAATCACACCCACGGGGTGGAGCGATGTTGCTGTGTTCAGTGCACTAGCTGCTCTTCCGGAGGACCTGAGTTCAGTTCCCAGCAACCACACCCAGTGTCTTGCCAATCTGTATGCAGCTCCAGCTCTAGATGCCTAACACTTCTCACCTCCAAGGGCACCTGTGTGCACACTCAGCCGCACACACTTAAAAACACGCTAAACTAAGAATGTTAGTTCTGTGTGCACACTCAGCTGCAGACACTTAAACACAAGCTAAACTAACAATGTTAGTTCTGCGGGCACACTCAGCTGCACACACTTAAACACAAGTAAACTAAGAATGTTAGTTCTGTGTGCACACTCAGCTGCACACACTTAAACACACGCTAAACTAACAATGTTAGTTTAGGGTCCAAAGGAAAGATCCCTACATGACTCGCGAGTTTTGTTAAAACGTTAACAAGCTGAGGGTGCCTGGGTCTTCTACAAAATCCTTATATGAAGCACACACTTGTAATCTCAGTGGTGAGGAGATGGGGGCCAAAAGTAGGCAGAGCTCCAGAAGCCTACTGATCAGCTAACTAGACAGGGTGGGGAAGCTCCCAGCCAATGAGAGCCTTTGTCTCAAACAAAAAGTGGAAGGTGCCTGAGGAGTAGCAGCTTAGACTGTCCTCTGCCCTGTACACATGTGTACATCCACAGACATACACATACAAACACATGAACAAGTACACACACACACACACACACACACACACACACACACAAGGAAAATGAAATAAAACGTCATTCCTTGAAACACTGATCTTCCTGCTCAACATTTCTTCCGTGCTCACTCTAGAGAGTCTTCCTATTTCAATCCACTTACTTGCCAGCCACTGCATACTCCCGGGGGCCGGGGCTGGGGAGCTGACATTAGGGTTTGAGTGTCAAATGTGCTCCCTGTAGACGTGTGTGTTTGAACACTTGAGCAGCAGAGGGGAAAGGTGGGACCTTTAGGGGTAAGGCCTGGCTAGAAAATGTGGGTTGCTGGGAACCAGGTCCTATGAATTCTAGCCCTCCTTGGGTTCTGCCCCACACCCTTCCCACCTCATGACCCACAAAGATGTAAGGAGATCCAGCCACACTCTGCTGCTGCAATGAACTCTGCCCTGTTTCCTCCACCAAGATGGCTGCTTTCCTTCCAAACCAGGAGCCAAATATGAGCCCCTTCCTCCTTACAGCTCCTTCTGCCGGGTTTTAGTCAGGTGTGCAGGGGAGCAACTCTTTGTGGAGGCTCCACAGTGAACTTATTTGATGCTAGGGGATGGTGGCATCTCAGCCTTGTGCCCTCTGACTCTGCAGCCTTGGCCTTGGCCACATGAGCTGCTGAGATGGGCATGGAAGGCAGCTTTCACTCCCAGCCTTCCTTCCCAAACCCGTAGCATCTTAGTCCGTGGCTGAGAACCTTCCTGAGTGGCCTGGACGCGGGAGTCTGGCTTCGTCAGAGGCCAGCACAACCTTGGGAACCAGAGCCCAGGGGCCTCTGCTCGAAGCCAGCAGGTGCTCCTTCTTTGAGACGCCAAACTGTGTCGTAAAACCTTGACTTCAGAAAGGTACGAACTGGAATTTATTTCTCATGTCAATAGCATTTTAATATTTTCCCAATGGCTCCTAAAAATATCCCCCCGTTTCACCTTAAATGTCTCCAAGCTCCTTTGAAACCTGTAGTGATTGATACAGGTTTTTAAGTCAGTTTATGGCTGTCCGTGTCACATTTTGTCCTGATTTCCAGTCTTGTCTGGCACCGTTGATTGGTAAGTCATTTGATTTTGTCTTTTATTGAGGGCCTTTGAATTTATCAAAATGTTGAAATGATTCATCAATCACAATAAAAGACTTCAAAGGGATTCAGGTTAAACTTTAGAATTGAAACGCACACCCAGCAGCCAGCTTCTTGCCATTTCAACGGCAGGGCAATGAGCCTAGTGGGGAGTTCTGCTGAAAAAGACCTAATGAGTATGTAAGTCACATTCAAAAATCATCTGCCGCCCATATGTTTTCATTCATGTGTGTGGTGTGTGTGTGCGCGCGTGCGTGCGCATTTTACCCGACATCCATTTATTGTGTAGCAGATATGTTTTAGGCCATCCATTTCCACCAGTCTCTTCCCTGAGCCTCAGAGGTCACTGTAAAAGAAAAATAAGATGAATTTCGGGGGAGGGGGGCGCTGAACAAATCTTGAAGAACCAGTTGATTCCAGTTTTGTCTGCACCCGCTGCAGCAGAGGCACACAGCCTAAGTCCTTGTGTCCTCGCTGTGAAATGAAGCATGTGTCAAATAAGGTTGTATGAGTTTATGTTTCCAAAGTAACTGCGTTAGTATTAATTTTTTTAAAAATATTGTGCACTCAAAATGTTCATCTGGATTTTAGGGAAAAACTAATAGGCATAGGAGAGAGGAGAAAGACAATGATAGAGTCCAAACAAAAGAACCCACTTCTGAAATATACAAATGGAAAAAATGCATCTTTTCCCGGTGACAGCGGATTAAACAAGTGGCCACTAAACAAAGGCACCGAGAAATACACACATCAACACATTCCTAAAAATATTCTGAAGAAAATGGATGCCTAGGTGTCCCCAAAGCTGTACCGGCTGTGACAAACTGGCAAGTCTGGTGGACGGACCATGCAGACCGCAGATCAAAGGCTACCTGTGGGGTCTGGTGATTCTCTGTGGAGAACAAAAAGGCTGAGCAAGATTTCAACACAAGTGTGAGGATCCTGGCCAGAACAGCCTGGCTCTCAGGCAGCTAGCAGCCTGGGGACTGGAAGGGACCAGGCCTATATAGCAAGAACGCTGAACTGGCAAATTGGGATCCGATTGTTGAGGGCTCCAAACATAACACTCAGAGGAAGGACACAACCCTGCCGAAAATAAATTCTTTAGGAGGTCTTGGAAGAAAATGTATCAGGTAAACGAGTCTCGTTGAGATTAAATTATAGACTTCCTTCTAAGCTGCTCCATACTGTGTGTGTGCCAGCTTCGGTCTTTCTGCTACTCCATATTGTGTGTGTCAGTTCCAAGTTCTCTCCACCTTATTTTTTGAGGCAGGGCTTCTCACTGAACCTGGAGCTTGCTGATAAGGCTAACCTGGCTGGCCAGACAGTCCCAGGGACCCATGAACCTACATCTTCAAAGCCTTGAGATTATAAGGGGTTCCAAGCACCAGGCCTGAGTTTTTATGTGGGTTTGGGGGTTTAACTCAAACATTCATGCCTACTAAGCCAGCACTTCTCTGACTTCTCCCCAGTCAACCTAAAACCTTTACCAAGACAAAAGCAGGGAAATGGGACCAGACTGAGATCTTGCCGGCAGGATTCATCCACAGAGGCTGTGTGGATCTGTCTGAGCAAGGTGTGGAGCTCTCGTTCTGAGACTTATGTGAACAGAGGGTGGCTCCGCACTTCACAGACACCCAAGGATGTAGCCGTTCCCCTCGGTTCTATCAGCAGGACTGCTCTGAAAGATCTGTAACCCCAAAGCTCAACAACCTTCGGGTCCTCAGTTACTAGACAGTAACTCCCCAGGCTGGCTGGTCCCTCTGTGAAAGAAGCAGCCAGTGGCCCAGAGATGCCACAGCCATGGCGGCTCAGAATGGAGAGAGGAAGGCCAGGAGACTATTAGCCCTTAATTGGCTTGTTCACAGCATCCCACCTGAGTCTTCTCTCTCTCTTTCCACCCCCCACCTCTCTGCCCCCTCCCCTCTCTGGCACTCGCCCCCAGGGAGGTTGTGTCCTTCTTTCTTTCCTTGTGTCGGATTTCAGGCTGACACGAGGTAATTGATTCTGCTGCTGGTTAGCCGGCTGTTAAGTGTGAGAGATGAAGTTTCAATGAAAACAAATAGCACTTCTCGGGCCTGGCCCTTCAGAGCGGAGCTTCTGCTGCGGTTGAGGCTGATTGGGGCTGGGGGTGTGCAGTTCAAACCTGTGTGAGCCGGTTGTGTCTGTGTCTGCACGTCCCCTCTCTCACCTTCAGCAGCTCCCAAAGCACGTTGACAGCTAGGCTGTCTCAGTGTCACTTCTGGCTCAATGACAGTCCAGCGGCAGGTGGAGGCTCTGATTCAGACCTGCGGCTGGCGTTGGGGAGGAAGAGGTGGTGACTGTGCTCTAAGCTCCCAGGGTGGAGTCTTCCTAGAAAAGGCTTCCATTTAGCAAAGAAACACGGACTTCTGGGAGACAGACAGGCCTGAGTGGCTACAGTCCCTGTCCACCATGGGCCAGTAGGGGCATTAGCTCTGACCTTGGTCCATATGGAGTTTAAAGCTCTCCCTGTAGCCCTTTGGACTATAATCATGGCTACCTTCTGCATTTGCTAGACCCTCCTTTAGGGCTAAAGGATGCTGGGAGGTGGATGTCTGGGGATGACTCTCCTAAAATAAGGTTGCCTGCAGAAGCCTCTTTGCCCGAGATCATAACTCTCCTGTGACAAATGACACAGGCTGATTGGCAGGCCAGGCACATGACAAGCTCTAGCCCCAGCTCAGCAAGACACTGAAGGTAACACCAGCTCCCCATGGTATGACAAAGCACCTTCCAGCAACTTCTTTGGCCCTTCCTACTGAATTCTTTCCTGAACCACGGAAATGTACCTCAAACCCCCAGAGATGTAAGCCCCCATAGAGTTCAACTTATGGGAATAAGAGTGGAATCTGGGAGTTAAACCACCGTAGATAGCTCAGGTACTGGAGGAGCCCCATCACACGGCCCTCCCCCAGAGCGAGCTATGGCAGTCTATCAGTCTATCAGAGACACAGGTCCCTGCTCTACAACAGTTGTTTGAGGGGAACCATATAGAAAAGAAGGAAAACACGGATGGTATAGCTTGGGAGTTACTGAGGGCAACTCGTATCTAGGAGAGAAACAGAGAAGGCAGGAGGCCATGGGCCATGGATCAAATGCTGTGTGTCAAGTCCAGAGGTCTCCTGGTCGCCATGGGGAAGGGGTGTGGATGGGGCCCGCTGCTGTGGTTTGAAGGCATCCCCGAAAGCTCCTGTTCTAACCTATTCCTTCAGGAAGCATTAGGAAGTTGACCGGCTGAAGGTGTTTGTCCTAAGCCTCTGCCTTCATGGGTGCACTAACGTCATCCTCATGGGGATGGTCACTAAGGAAGTAGGTTTGCATTGAAAGTGGGCTCAGCCATCTCTTCTCACTTAAGTTCCCACTCTCTTCCTCCTTAACCATTTTCTGTAAGATAATGCAGCACAAAGACCTCATCAGATGGAAGCCCCTGATCTTGGACACCCCAGCCTCTAGGAATATGAAAATAATCTGTGCTTTTTATACACAGTCTCCGGTGATAGGAGCACAGAAGAGACTAAGACAGTGGGAATGAATGCTGGGTGACATCATGGGGACTGGGTTTTCTGGTGTGTCCACTAAGACCCATCAGTGAGGGGACTGAGGGAAGGTTTCTCAGAGGACTTCTAGCCCAGCCCATGAAAATATCCCATCCTGGGGTGGGGGGAGGGAGTGGATCCAGATCATAAAACTTAGATTAACTCCTAGAGCCGAGGTGGCAGACATGTTGTCCCTATTGAATCACTTCTTGATTAATCAACCACTCCCAGTGGAAAGCAGATGGATCCTGGGGGACTGTGCTCTGTCCCCCACCCCCCAAACTGAGACAAGTCTGTCCCAGCTGCTGTGGAGCCTCCTAGATCACTCATCACTAAGTCGCGGGCTCAGGTACACGCATGCAGCCTTTGATCTGGAAAGTGAGTTCTTTTCATCTCTGCCAGAAAACAAGGGCCCGGAACCATCTATATCTGCCCAGAAGAGACAACGGTATTCCCTTACAGTGCTAAGCCAGGGCTAGGCCAGCACTTCCCACTCTGTCATAACACAGATTGAGGAGACAGGGCCCAGCTGGACCACTGGAGAATGTCAGCCCGGTGCAAACATGTGAGCTGGGCCTGATGCTAGCGGCCTCGGTAAGTCACACTCCTGCAGTTCAAGAGAGAGAGGTAAAGTCGCTGGGGATTTGAGCGCCTGCTCTGGGGCATTCCAGGGCATCCTGGCCAAGAAAAAGAACAAATTCCTGTCTCTCGCCCCTCCCAAACAGAGAACGCACCACACCTAGTCAACTCCTTTGGGGTCTGAGAGACATTAACTCCCCAGGAGGGAACACCTTTCATACCCTACATCCAACAACACGAAGGATGACAGCTTTGGTGGGAGACAGAAGATTGGTTCTACCAAACGGCCAGGCTGCAGGGCAAGCGGCTCTAACAGCCTGGCCTCCTGAACCAGCAGCCCTCATGATAGGAAAAGAATCACAGTGAAACCAAACCAAGAACTGTGGAGCCTAGCGGGGGTCTGCATTAGGATTACCAAAACCGGGAAGCAATTCGGTGCAGCAATGTTGGGGAGCAGAGAATGAGGGGTCCTGGCTTTACTCGGGAATGCCGCAGGCGATTTCCTAAATGCCTATATTCACACACACACACACACACACACACACACACACACCAACAGCAACAGAGACAATGCTTCCTTTCTCTAAAATAAATAGGTAGTAGAGAAACGCGCTAAGTAGGTGGCACTATAGAGGATTATAGAAACTGAAAAGCTGTGGCAAAGAGCTATATATCATTAAAAGGAAAGACCCCCAGGGTGCTGGTCATCCTGAAAGACACGGAACAGCTAACTGCGGTCACTGAGGAACCAGTCATGTGCAAAGCAGCTTCCATCAAGGCACACAGTGGGCATCCCCAGCAGCATCCACTGTCTGATGGGGGATGCGGTAGCTTGGGTTTGCTTGTGATTGTGACTAAATGCCAGAAAGGTATAAAGAGTGGAGTCCGGGAAGTCTCCAGATCAACAGTCAACAGGTGGTTTGTCCCCTGAGCACCCCAGTCCCTGAGTGCACACCGCAAGTGCAGAAACGGGAGCACTGTGTGTGTGCAGAGCTGCTTGTCTCGTCCTGAGCACCCCAGTCCCTGAGTGCACACCACAAGTGCAGAAATGGGAGTACTATGTGCAGAGCTCAGAATCTTTATGTAAAGATCCTTGGGCCAGGGGGCTGTAGAGAAGGCTCAGAGGTATCAGATCTCTGGCTGCTCTTCTAGAGATCGTGAGTTCAATGCCCGGTAACCACATGGTGGCTCACAACCATCTCTAGAGAGGTCTGATGCCTTCTCCTATCATGCAGGTATACATGCAGACAGAATACATACATAATACATAATAATATATACATATAAATAAATAATAAATCATTTTTTTTAAAGAAAAAGAAAGAAAAGAGATCTTCGGACTGTTCCGGTAACGTGGTTCCTAGAAATAGCATCTAGGAGATCCGGGAAGCCAAAACAAATAACAAAAACAGCAAATGCAAACACACGACACTGTGTTCAAACACAGCTACTCACTCTCACACCCGTTCTACTAGACTGTAGCATATTATGTATCTTGTTTTATGGCTGAGAAAAATGAAGCGAAAGCAATTTACCCAACCAAGGCCGTGGAGCAGCCAGTGAAGAGGCAGTGTTCACACTTGACCAACCCTAGAGCCATAGTCAAAAAAAAAAAATTTTTTTTAAGTAGTTAAGGAAAGAGACGGGGGCTGAGAAATCTATAACCCTAGAGGCACGTGCAGCTCACAGGACCAGTCTCTGAGTTTACCTACAAGGAAGGCAATTTGGTTTGCCAAATACTTTCGCAATGTCTGAGCCATTTGCAATAGCGCGCGGGCGCCACCTAGTGACAACATTGAATTGCTGCCGCAGGCTCAGGAATGGCTCAGGATCTGCTCAGTAGACTATACCAAAATCTAACAGAGGCAAGGTTCTAGTTCCAGGAGGAGAAATTCCCTCACTTTCAGAAGATGGTTTTAAAATAGAGTATAATAGAAATGGAAATGATACAGAGAATGATAACATTAATAAGTGAAGACAATAGTAAAGAGAAAGGCTTATGCAAATCTTTGAAGTGTGTGTGCATATAGCAAACTTAGTGCAGCTACACACTAAAAACGTGTCCTGACTAACCACTCTTTCCCCGTCTGAGTCTTTAAGACGGCATCTTCTCCCACTGCTGTCCTTGACCTCTGGGCCGGTGGAAAGGTAAGCTATAAAGAGTGGATTCGGGAGAGTTAGAACCCTGTTTCTGGGAGGCTTGGCTCCTTCTGAGATCCACTGAGCCCAGGTGAAGAAAGGAGTAGGAGGGAAACTCATTTTGGCATGATTGACAGGTGGATAAGCCGTGCTCATGGATGGAAGAAGGGCGCAACTAGACCGTGGGGTGTTCCATTCACACAAATCCCTGGAATGGGTCAATTTATTGAGTTTTAAATACACCTACTATGTATATGGCATATAAACATATACCATACAGTATATATTATACCACACACACATATATGTACATATATCCTGACACACACACATATATATATATACATACATACATACACACATACATACACACACATACACACACACACACACACACACATCCTTCTATGGACCATCAGATTGGAAATAGGGTCACGAATACTTAGAACATCAGCTTAACTGGATCATGGGAGTCTGATAATGGATAAAGAATGAATTATTCCTTTCTATTCTGGCAGTGCTGAGGATTGAACCTAGGCCCTCGAGCTTACCAGGCAAGAGCTCTACAGCTGGCCTATAGGCCCCGGTCCCTGCTTTGTGGACTCTGAGCCTGTTCTCTTGTAACGAAGGCCCAGGTGACCTGGCGTCTGCTGGGAGTCAGTGCGCTGCCAAGGACATCCGTTGAGAGGTTGTCAGAAGCCATCTCTGAGTCTGCAGACTGTGTGTGGAAGGCTTGACCTTGTGGATAGACACCATCTAGTCACCTGGACCCCAAACAGAGCAAACAGGTGGGGAAAGTACAGTGCAGGCTAGCTTCTGCCCCGGGGTGTCAGTTTCTCCAGCATTTGAACCTCAGGACTCTCACCAGTGACCCCAAAGTTCTAGGGCTCTCAGCCTCAGACTGACAGTTACACTACCAGCACCCTGGGTTCCCAGACTTCTGATTCACACTTGCATTGTACCACACAGCTGAGTCTCTGCTTCTCTGTTTCTCACTAGGGCATCTCCCAGCCTCCCTAACTGAGTGAGCCAGTGTTCCTGGGTGTCTTCTCATAATTCTCTCTCCCTCCCTCCCTCCCTCCCTCCCTCCCTCCCTCCCTCCCCCCCTTCTCTCTCTCCCAAGTAGAGATGGATATGGGAGATAGATAGATAGATAGATAGATAGATAGATAGACAGACAGACAGACAGACAGATGATACATACATAGGTAACAGACAGAAGGGGACCTGGGGAGAGGGTGAGAAATAACAATGGCTCCTAACATCTCCATCCCCTGCGCAGACCTTGGCTAAGACACCTACTAAAGGAGGAATTTTCTCAGCGTCATTCAGGGAGCCCAGGCTGTTCTGGTCTTTCCTTCACACGGGGCTGTCAGAGAGATGGGGAGAAACAGGCGACACCTGGGCTGCTGGGAGTTTAGAGGGAGCAGATCTTCAACAGTGAAGGGACCCATGAAGCAGTTAGAAAACAAACCAGTCAGACTGGAAGTTGTTACTGAGCAAAGCAGGCTTCCAGCCATGCGTGGAGAAGGTCTGACCCCTCTGGGATGCTTTCCAGCCATGGGATCCCTGGCACGAGAAACCCAGCTCAGGAGCATGCAGGACCTCATCTGTGGGCCTTTCTCTCCGCTGTCCGAAGGAAAGCACAGATGGCCAACAACACGCTGTCCAGACCCAGCTCGTGGAAACCACACAGGCACGGAGGAGACGCTTTACCTGTGCGACAATCTGGAGCAAGCGAGCGAGCAAGACCCATGGAAAACTGCCTCGGGGACAGCACTCAGCATCTGCCACATCCAAGGGGGAATTGAGTTTCTCAAAAATAAGACCGTTCTGTTTACAAACACACTGTTTTTGCCAAAGAGAATTCTTTATTTTAGGTGCTTTGGGAAAACTGCAGAGCCCTCAAGTTTAGGGCCAAAGACGCCCAAATGTTGCAATCCTAAACCTTTGGCCGTGACAAAAACATGTTTGCAAGTGGAAAGTTTTCAGCTGTGGGGCTTCTCGTGCTGTTTTGTCTGGGTGTGTGTTTGCTTGCTTGCTTGGTGCCAAAGGATTTCCTCCAAGGCTTCCCAGAACTGGGGAGCTGGGGTCAGCACTCTTTGGTGTGTTGGCCCCAAGCCACTTGAGCCCCTCCTCAAACACCCTGAGCAATTTGGGAACAAAAAGTCAGCTGGGGGAACCATCATTCCCCTACCTTCAAATCAGTGTTTGTTTTCAAGCAGGGTTTCTCTGTAGCCCTGGCTGCCCCTAAACTCCCTCTGTAGACCAAGCTAGCCTCAAACTCAGAGATTCACCTGCCTCTGCTTCCCAAGTGCTGGGATTAAGGTTGTATGCCACCCGTACCACCACAGCTCAAATCATATTTTAATGTTTTGTGTGTGTGTGTGTGTGTGTGTGTATGCATGTTTATGTTTGGACATGTATGGACGTGTACATAGAGGCCAGAGGTCAACTTTGAGTGTCCTTCTTCAGGAAATGCCCAGTTTGTTTTTTGAGACAAGCTCTCTCATTTTGTCAGGAACTGGTCACCATAGAGAGGCTGGCTGGCCAGAGAGCCCCAGGGATCTGCCCAGCTCCCTGCCCAGTGCTGGAACTACAGACACATAATACCACATGTGGGTCTTTCTTACCATAGGTTCTAGAGATCAAGATCCAGCTCCTCGGGGCTTCATAGCAAACACCTTCCTGGTTGAACCATCTCCCCATGCCTGCTGGGGACAGCAGAACTTTACGAGACAAATCAGATCTCCATAATTCAGTCTGAACCTATGGTTGATATGCTCCTGTAGTGGGTCCCTCCCTTTCCTGCTTCCTCGGCTACATGGTACACACCAGTAATGATTCACCGTATCTACAACTACCTCTGGTCTATCAAAACTAGGCACTGTGGGAGGCCCAGGCCCACAGTTTTCTCTCTATGAGTCTCGGGGACAATGGTGGCAGACTTAGCCTCTTGGTTCAGGAAGTCACACTGTCCTTGGAATAAGAGTCCAAACACTCTACCCAACACTGTACAAAGACAAACTGAAGCGGGAGGTGTTGCGGCTGGAGGCTAGGCCTCATGGAGTTCCCCAGAGAGACGACACAGAGGTCAAGGCAGCCCTTAACCTAGGCAGGAAGTAGGAGAGAAAATAACTGCATTCAGTTCAGTCCTGAGAGTCTAGGGAGCACTGAGTTCAAGGGCCACCTCAGTCACCTGGATAGCGCAGGGCCACTTGCCAACAGTGGCCACATTCCACCTGTCTCCGTCTTCCCAGAGTGATGCCCAATTCCCTCCGAGTGTGTCTAGCGAGGACCTCAGCCCCTCACTCAGCCCCTAAGCTGATGATCATCACATCTGACCTCTTCCCCTCTGCAGCCTCAGAAGGCCCTCTGTCTTCACAGGCTAGTTAGGGCGAGCCCATCCTGACGGTCAGAGAGGTGCTTGCTCCCTGCCACCCTCCACAGCTCATCCCTGACCTTCGTGACCTGTGCCACCACCACCCGCGTGAGGACTCTGCTTACGCCTTCGGACTGTTCTTAGGAACCGTTCTCTCTGCCTAAAACATCCTGCTTTTGCCCATCTCACGACAGCCTGGGGACTCGCTTCCTCCAGGAAACCCCATGCTTTCTCTAGCAGACAGCAACATCCATTTCCGCCAGTTGAAATAACAAGAGACTAAATTGCTGGGACCTCAAAGGTAAGGCAACGGGCGGCAGTACCACACTGTCAGCAAGGACCCTGCCTCACTGCCTTTTTTTTCTGTCCCTTGTGATATCTTCATCTTCTGGGCCTGTCACTGCTGTGACACTAAACTTCTAGAGGGGAGCGCTCCCTTTCTGTCTCTGCTGTCTGGCCTAAGAGACATTCCCAGAAGCATCCGTGCATTTCCTCTCTGCCTCCACCAGAGATCCTCTAACAATTGTAAGTATTGGGTGGAGGTGGGGACGCGTGAGTGCAGACACCGGAGCAGGACATGGTGTCTTCCTCTGTCATCTTCACCTTACAGCCCTTGTCTCACTGGGACAGAAGCTACAGTTTGAAGCAGGCTGGCTTACCAGCAAGCTCTCTGCACTGACCCGTCTCTGCCCCGGTTGCTGGGGTGGCAAGAACTGCAGCATTTTATGTAGATGCTAGAGTCCACACTCAAAGTCCCCTGCCTTCAGGAAGAGTATCTCATCCTCTGAGCCATCTCCTCTGGCCCTCCTCTTACATCCTATTGGACAAATTAGTTCAAATCCATGTTGTGGCACAAGCGGCGTTATCACTGGGCCAACCCTGGAGCACCATGTTGTTGACTGAGGTTTCTGTCCTGCCGGTTCCCGCAGTCATTAAGTCCCAAAGTAATCACACAGAGGTCTACACTAGTTATAAACTGATTGGCCCAGTATCTCAGGCTTCTTATTAACGCTTATAACTTATATTAGCCCATAATTCTTGTCTGTCTTAGCCACGTGGCTTGGTACCTTTTTCAGCAAGGCAGTCACATCTTGTTTGCTCTGTGTCTGGGTTCCTTTCTGTTTAGGTGACTACTGCAGACTGAAACTTCCCTCTTCCCAGAACTCTCATTGCCCCGCCTCTACTTCCTGCCTGGTCACCCAGCCTATACTTCCTGCCTAGTTACTGGCCAATCAGTGTTTATTTAAAATACAAGTGACAGGGTACAGACCATTGTCCCACAGCACTCCCCCCTTTTTTTAAAAAACAAAAACTTTGCATCTAATCCCCCTTGTTTAGCTTTCTTCCTGACCATTATCCATAATACCTTGTAACCAACATCCTAAACTAAGGCAAACATCCATAATCCATTTTTTTGGGAATGTGGGCATAGTTTTCCAAGCTACTTCCTGCTGATTTGGGATACTAATAATCTTATGGGGACCTAAAGAAAATTTAGGATTATGCTCAAGTCCTGACTGGAGTATCCTGTGAGGCTTGATCATCTCAGGCAGCAGTCTTGAATCTGTTCTGAATGTAGAACTCAGACATCTGGACCATTCCTCCTATCAGAGATTTATCATGGGGGTCTTCCCTGCTCGAACCTGATTTTTCTTAATGCAAAATGAATTCACAGTCCCCCATTTCCTGTGGAAACAAAAGCAAAATCTCTTCTCCAAAGTGACTTAAATTTTAAAGTCAAAACATTTTCAATACACACACACATACACACACACACGCACACATATATATATTTGATTAATCCAGCACATTTATAATCAAATGTCTTTTAGCATCTTTTGCTTTTTCCTCAATCCATCAAACAATTTAAAGACAACACAATAACATATAGTATCCATACTCTGTGTATTTTTTTATCTTTGCATGGCTTTATTTTAACCTCTATTTCTTTTATTTTTATTTTTTGGCTTTTTGAGACAGGGTTCCTCTGTGTATCTTTAGCTGTCCTGGAATTCACTCTGTAGACCAGGTTGTCTTTGAACTCACAGAGATCCACCTGCCTCTGCCTCCCAAGCATTGGGATTAAAGGTGTTAGCATCAACTGACATGAAAGTGAAAACCTGGCTCCCTCCCACTACATACATGACCCTTCTCCTCCCCACCTTCTCCGCGTACGGAACCCTCACCCACACGCACTGTGACCTGTCTCATCCTAATGCCATCATGCTGCTCACTTTCTTGTGATTGTTGGACTGAATAGCTTCTTTGGAGGCCCCAGGATGGCAGATGAGATGTGTCTTACCCCTGAGGTTTGGCTTCCATCTGTCTCTGTGCTTGGCACACTTGAGAGGGCTTTACAAACAACTGTGAGTTAAACAGAAGGCTGAAGTCAACGTCCACGATGTAACATCTCCCCCGAGGGCCACCGTGACCTGCAGCATCTGCCTGGACAAGTTGCTGGGCTTCCAACAGACAAAATTAATACTCCTGGTGTTTCCGAGAACCTCGCCAGGGCTTCTGCTGAACAAATTACCACAAACTAGGTGATGTAACAGAGTTCTACCCTTCCGCTATTCCAAAGCTCAGAAGCCAAGGTGCCAGCAGGTTTTGTTCCTTCTGAAGACCCAGAGGAAGAATCTGTCCCATGCCACTCCCCTAGATTCTGGTGGCCACTGGCAACCTGTGGCATGCCTTGGCTATTCTCGGCCTACATCTTTCCATCCGTGACTCTTCATGCAGCTACCTCAAACTTCCTTCTCTTTTCCCTTGAGGACGCAAGTCAACGGATTTAAGTTCCACACCAAATCCACCGTGACCTCAACCTCAGACCCTCTGTCCATATAAAGTCACATTCTCAGTACATCAGTCTACTTTCTGCTGCTGTGACAAGACACCCAAATACACAGCTCAGGAGGAAAGATGCCTCTGGGCTCTTCGTTTCAGGGAGTTCGGTCCGTGGTCACTTGGCAGAGTGTTGTTAGGACTGAGGTGGGTAAGCTGAGCAATTCACCTCACGGCTGCCAGGAGGCAAAGAGAATGGGAGAAAGGACTGGATGAACCATACCCTTCAAGGGCTCCTGAAGGAACCTTCTCCTAGCAAGGCTCCATTTCCTGATGCTTCCACCACCTTCAATTGCCTACCAAGTTGTTAAGCCATTGTGGATTAACCCATGGATGGCATCTAAGGTTTCTTTATCCAATCATTCCCTAATGGCCTTATCTAGAAATGATACTGTATCAGGGAGCAAGCATCAGAGGGACACTTTGGACCCAAGTCCCAGTCCTCAGATATAGAGAACGACAGACTTTGCCATGCTTGCTGGTATAGAGATAATTCTACACCCACTGTCATCCTACTAGTTGTTTAAGCCAGGCCATTGATTTCATAGAAAACACCCAACGCTGGAATGTCCCCGTCCTGGTTCTTACTTTAAATGACCCTTGGCTCTGCATTGTGCATTATCCAAGGCTGGAAGGTTTTTAAGTTCTTCTTTATTTCATTTCTTAAAATACCAGCAGTGAGTCAGTCACCAGAATTCAGGTCCCATTCTCAAAACCACCTCTGTGCTACACAGGGGCATTTATTTTGGCTTCCACTACTGGCTCGCAGCCTAGAAGTCCCCAGAGGTTCCATCTCAGTGGCACACACAGCTTCCAGCCCGCCCTTCATTTTCAGTGCCTCAACCTCCTCTCAAAGCGGCAGCTGCCACCAGGCCTGATAAGGAGGTAGCAGGACAGAACCAATTCCTGGAAGTTGCCCTCTGACCTCCACAAGCAATCCCATATACACAAAGTTCTCCCACGATGACTGAAGTCCTTTGGAAGAAACCAGTGGGAGACTTCTGTGTGTACTGAGCCCTTCTTAAGAACCAGATCAGTCACAAGGAGACCAGGCACCCTGTGGCTGTGGTGTCACATGGTACTGTGATCGAAATGTGTCCCCCCCGTAGGGAAACATGTTCCTCAAAGTTCTCCAGCAAGTTTCACGGAGCATTTGATGAATGGGCTGATGCACTCATTTTTCTTCCTTGAGGAATGGGGGCTGCAGGCTTCTCGGCTGCAGAGCACCCCTCTGGAAGCCAGCTCCTCAGAGACCCAACTCCACCAGGAACTAAGTTCAAGCTGTGTGCAGCTCTTACGTTATGTCTATTTTAAAAGTTGACTTTGGCAGGGACATTGACCACTCACACAATATATCTACTCCACAGAAAGATAAGGAGGTAGGGGAAGTCAAACACTGGGCTTTTCTTTAAATTCTCACTTGGAAGCAAATACCTTGGCTTCCAAGGAGGAATATGAAACCTGCCTCCCTCATGGTGATCTCATTGGAACGTGCTATAAGGAAAAGGCTGAAACTATAAATGATTTGTTTTTAAAGACTCTTATGTGCACACATGCCTCTGGCTGGACTGAAGAATTGTAAAGAGTTTGAGTCTCTGGGTCAGGTTCTATCTGTGGCGTTGTTTTTCCAGAAGCGTGGGCCTGTGCCCAAACAGTGAAGTAAATTGGATAATCTCCTAGAGCCACTGTGAAGACGTACTCGGGGCTGTCAGGGGCTGCACCTCACACAGAGAAGCTGAAACAACTAAATCATCCAGAATGCATCAGCTCTGCTGCCTGACACTTAAGTAATCAAGAACAGGCTGGAAACATGGCTCAGGGGGAGGAGGCTTACCATCAAGGCTGCCGATCTTAGTTCAGCTCCCATCCCCAGAATCTATGTGGCAAAAGGGAAGAACCACTTCTTGCAAGTTGTCCTCTGACCTACACACACACACACACACACACACACACACACACACACCATGTAGCTGTGCACACACACAGGGTTTTCATCATATGCCTTTGAACAGAACAGCAAAAGCTTTACAAAAATTTGTTAAGCAAAACCTAATATTGAGATTCAACCATAAATGTTCATGAGTCTTGGCCTTTGACAGCCAAGCCATCTTTCCAGCCCCCAGCTGGGTTTGGAATAATTTTTTAAAGGATTAATATGAAGTTTTCTATAATGAAAAGTCATGTAATTGGGCCACCAAGCAAGAAAGGAAGAAGGAAAGAATAAAGAAAAGCCATAGGTGCAATGGAGCCATTTTTAGAGAGAGAGAAAAAGTGGAAAAAGAAAACTCAGAGGGAGAAGGTCTGAACTAAGCGTGAAGTGGCTCAGATTTGAAAGGGGTGCTCTGGCTGTGTTTTCTCAGTCAGGTGTTTGGAAATGCCCTGCCTTTTTCTAACTATTCCTGGTGTTAACAGCGAAAAAGGGCTCAGATGCTACAAGGACAAACTTCAGCCCTTTCTCCTGCATATTCTTAATTCTATCTGCTCCTTCCAGCTGCAATGTGAAGCTGGTCTGTGAAGTAAGATGTTCACTGGGCTGCACTAGGATGCAGACTGTGAAGTAAGATGCTCACCCGGCTGCACTAGAATTCCAGACTGTGAAATAAGATGTTTGCTGGGCTGCGCCTGGAATTATTTCTGCAAAACTTATTGAGAACTACGAGCCTGGGAGCACACTCCAAACAGGAAGCTGGGACAAAGGAGGTGGGATGGGCTTAGCATATTTTCAGTTTGTTTCTCTCACAACTGATGTGAGGACCCAGCACCCATGAACTCCAGGAGAAACCTCCATGTAGCTGCACTCCAAGGAGCTTGGCCAGCTCAGGGCCAGTCCCACAGCTTGTGGCGAGCTGGCCCCTGGAGGGAAAGGTGGTGACAGCTGGGGCTGGTGACATGGTGTGGACGGCGGGAGGACATGCTCTGGGGTCGCCTGAGATGCAAACCAAGAGCAGGCCGAGAGGGCCGATGCCAGCTCCTACCCTGGGTCACTGCTCCAGGCATCCATCTGCCTCTGTCCCCTCAGCGCTACGGTCACACAAGCAGTCACAGTCCCCTTCTACATGAGTGCTGGGCCCACGCCTGGTCCTCACCGTCACACAGGAAGTGCTTTACTCACGAGCCTCTCCCCAGCCTGGAAGGGGTTTCTCTGTAATAGAACTTTGTTTTCCTTTCTTTACATGAAGCTTGCTTAGATTCTGATGTTTCCATGGAGGTCATGTGACAGTAGGGAGACCTGGCTGCTCCAAAGCCAACCTCGTGGCTCAGGATAAACCCATAACCCAAGACACTCTCAAGCTTTCCAGAGACCACTCTTGATCTTTACCTTAACTCAAAATGGCCAAAGTCCTTCCCTCACCCAGAACCCACACTGGCAAAAAGAAATAAAATAAAATACTAAGCTCTCTCTTCTACTGCCACAAGCAATTCCTGCAATTTCTTAGAAAGAAATATCGCATTGAACATGAGGAGGGATTTATAGCAAGGCTGCAAAGACAAGACTTAAAAATGTCTAATGGTGAATTCTGGAGTATTCACTGAAATAGGATGCTACAGGCATCTCAAAAATGAACAGCTCTGAGGACATGAATTTGGGAGACAGGCTTTAAAGGGCTAAGCCAGTTTCTTTTTTAATATCAAAATGAAGTATAATAAGATAAAGCAACAACTTTCTTATTAAAGTTGGATGCAGCAACCCATCAGGAAGAAAAGACTCCCAAGAGCAGGCACAAGAGTCAGAGATGCATTGGATCTCAGAGTCGGCAGATCTGTAAACACACCACACTGATAGCCATGACAGATACACAGGGGACCTGGGACAGATACACAGCCCCTCTCCCTGCTGCCTCAGTCTCTGTGAGCTCATGTGCACTTTGCTTAGCAAATTCAGGTCTTGTTCTTGTATCCTCAATCCCTGCTAGCTCTTACAATTTTCCTGCTTCCTTTTCTGCCAGACTCCCTGAGCTCTGAGGGGGAGAGAGTTGATGGAGATTTTCATGTAGACGCTCCCTCCACACGTCTGACTGGGGGGGGGGGGTCTCTAGATCTGCTGCCAAAGGAAGCCTCTCTGATGACTGGATAAGGTGCTGATCTATAAGTATAGACAAGTATCATTAGGACTCATTTGATTGTTTTTTTGTTTTTTGCTTTTTGTTTTTCGCTGTTTTGGCCAGTTGGGTTTGGTTTTTACCCTAGGCCTTTGGGCTATCTTGTCTCTGGCTCTTGGTTACCCAACCAGTGTTGGGTATGAATCATAACTCTGAGCACGTAAGTTTGGGAAACAGGGTTTAAGGGGTTAAGACAGTTTCTATAATTCCCTAACTTCTCAGAGCTGGAACCAAGTACTATGATAGATAGGGAGCAGGGCATTGTGGCTCAAGCCTGTCATCCGGGAACTTTGGAAGTTAAGGCAGAAGGATCACTGCATGGGCTATGCTGTGTAGTCATATCTCAAACACACACACACACTCACACACACTCACACACTTATACAGAAGCATACACACAAGTATGCGTACACATGGACACACATGTATGCAGGTGTCCATACACAAGAGACATTCACAGAGGTGTAGTTTAAGAAATGCATGTTCACAGAACTGCTAGTGTAGAGGTTGGAGGAGACATTCTTTACATAGGTACTAGCCACAGTGGACTGATGCTATAGAAGCAGTCCTGAAAATGGTGTGTGTGACATGTATCAGAGCTCAGAACACCCCCAGATGAGCCTCCCCTTGGGAAAGGGAGGAGTACGAGAAAAGAGTGTTTGCCTGGGAAAACAGACTCCAGCGTAAGAAGGAATTCCCAAGCTGTGTTTGAAGAGCACCAGATGCCTGCTGGGAAGGTGATCTGGGGATGGCCAGAAGACCTCGGAGGAGTGAGAGAGGTAGGCAGGACAGTGAAGGAGTACTCCACCCCTGTGGGATGTGTGGGAACCAGGAACTCAATTTCTAGGCAAAGGTTCAGAAGCAAGTACTTGAGGAATGTAACCAAGTCAGGCTCTAATCGTTAAAGGCACTGTGTCTTGTCCACTAACAAGGAGGAAGGAGCTGAGAAACAGGCACACGATAGAGCTGCTATAATGTGGACACACTTCCCTGCCTGTCTGTGGAACCTGGCAACAGCCATTCATGGTTTCCTTGGCCCCAATGGCCAAGATAAAAGAGAACCAAAAAGACAAAAGAAACCCACTTGGGTACCTCAAACTTGATCATACTGACAGTTGGTGGTGAGAATTCAGCTAAAATGTTGGAATTACTCACTTTTCCAGCATTAGCATAACTCCTCTTGCTGGGATGAAATATGACATCCTTTGGTTTAAAGGGGAAAAGCCTGACCTGTCATAAAAGATGAAGTAATATGCCTGCTAACCTCGGTGGTTTGTTGCATTGCCTTCCTATCTATCAGAGGGCAAGCTTTCAATGTCGCTCCTTCCCACAGAATTCGCTCCACTTCCTCCTTCTGACTGACCCTTTAATAAGAAAATTAATCAGGTAACATGAGTCAATTAATCAGAATACATAGCGGTTTTCATAAACTCAACTGCTGATGTATTAATTTATGGCATGTGTTTCAAAAATTGGAAGAATGGCTAAAACCTAACTATAGACTGTTTCATGATATATGGCATTTGTAAGTAAGGCGCTGAATAATTCATTCAGTTGGGAGGTGAGAATTAAGGGCCTGCTAGGAGCCGGTCAGGATTCTAGACCATCTGTTGATGAAAGACTTGTGGACAGACGGAGCAATGCACAAGACAGGAGCCACATGTCAACACAGGTGTAGGGAACCACTGCCCTGAATGAGTGGAGTCCTGTTTTGTTGTAGAGGTGTTTTGTTGATGTGGAGACAAGCCATGATGAGAAGCAAGGCTTCAGACCCACGGAAAATTGGCAAAGCCTTTCCTTATTTGGGTCAAGGTCAGATTGGCAAAGCCTTCTTCCTTGGGTCTAGGTACAAGCATTTATGGATGATTGATCAGTCTGAACAAAATCCTACAACTGTGGCTTCCTCTTCCCTGACGTCTACAGCCTGAGACAGCTTGCCCACCTACACTAGCTGCCCTCCCCTGTGCTATGCATAGTAAATACTCCAACCTTCCGAATGCCTCTGTAGCCGGTGTGGCTGTATCACCTGACCCCAGCTTTTCTGTGTGTATGTCTGTGTGTCTGTCCTTTCTTCACTCCCCCATTGCCCTAGTGAGGGTTCCAGGACCAAGCCTCATGGAACGTGGCACCCCAGTTTTAGTCAAAAGTGCTGCTGCTGAGGAGTGAGCACTCCTGCCCCCTGAGAAGCAAGCTGGAACAGAATGAGATCTGCGAGGCAGACTGGGAAGTGCGCAATTCCGGAGTTCCTGACGGTGCCGAGCTAGGCAGGAGGCAGGCTGTAGTCACGCGGTGAAATGATCACTGTACTTGTTTATTTTCCATCATGAAGACAAAATGCCTGAAGCTAAGCACTGCATAATGAAGATAGGTTCACTTAGCACGCGGTTTCCAAGGCTGTAAGTTCTAACCACAGGCACTCGCAGCGTGGCTCAGGGACACAAAACAGGAAGATACCAGTCAGGAAGCCAGAGATAAGGGAGGGGCCACATGTGTCCCTTTATAATGATCATCTTGCACAAACCAATCAGGGTCCATAAGAACTATATTAATCCCTTCAGAAAGCGGTATCCAATGGCCCAGTCTGCACAAAGCCCAGGCTCATAAAGGTGCCAAACAATTTCCCAGCAAACTCACACTCAGGACTAGGAATCCAACACCTGGATCCTTGAGGAATAGACTGTAGTCTATCAATAGCAGAGAAGCAGGGAGCCCAGTAGCTGGCTAGGTTCAGTCGTCTGTGGAGCTAGATGACTTCCCTTGAGATTCCCTAGAGAGTCACTGGCATGATGTTTCCAATGAAGGCTGAAGAAGCTGGATTCTGGTGTTAGTGGAGGACCACAGCCACATGCAGACAGATTCCAGGTTCTCAGAAAGAAGGGAAGGCAGGCACAATCATGCTGAATTCCCTCTCTCTGTCTGGGCTTTCCATTTCAGGGTACTGCCTGCCCTCCACACTGAAAGTGGGTCTTTACCCTCCCATCAATCTTTTCTGGAAATACCCTTAGAGGTATGCACAGAAGTGTATCTCCCGGGTGATTCAAAGTCCAATCAAGCTGATGATCAAGATCGGCCACCACAGGGAGGGCCTGGGGTGAGGCCGTGACTCCTGGCAAAGGCAGCATAAGTAGAGGAAGGGTCCCTTCAACAGCACGAGTCAGCAAGGGTTTTCTCATGAGCAGAGCTGAAATGCAAAGAGCAGGGTGGGAACTGTGTGGAAGACAACACTAGCAACCTCAGCTCAGAAAGGAAAAGGAGATCCAAGTGTCAGGGAGTGACTGAGAGCTCTGTTCAAACAGGAAGATGCGCTAGGCCATTCTTCAACCACAGTGTGGATTCTCTACAGGCTGCTGCAAACCAGGTCTAGAACTCAGGAAATTTGTATGCAGTGGTGTAAGGCATTTGGAAACTTCCTCATCATTTTGTGTTCTTGTGAGAATAAAAGTAAAACACAATTAACTTTGATATCATAAATTGCTTTCAAAAAGCAAATGTTAAATGTGTAAGGCTTGACTCGTACCAGTAGCCAACACCGTAGAATGAACAGGAAAGACGCTGGAATGAGCAGGTGTTTGCTATTTCAACTCCAATAAATTCATCACATGCAAGGAGTATCTATGTCTTAGTTCTGTTTCCTCTTGCTAGGACAAAATACCCTGAAAAAGACAACCCAAGGGAGAAAGGATCCATCAGCTCACAATTTTAGGTGACAGTCCTTCATTGTGGGGGAATGCGAACTCTCAGAATCCAAAGCAGCGACTCACACTCTATCCACAGCTAAGAGCAGAACAATGAACTCTGACCCACACATGCTGATGCTCAGCTCACTTTTGTCTCATACAGTCCAGGATCACCTATGTAGGGAATGATACCACCCATAGTGGGTGTGTACTCCAGAGAGCAAAGATGACCCCCACAGATGCATGCACCGCCCAACCTCATCTAACCCTTTCCCAGGAGATTGCATTGCATTAAGTTGCCAATTAATTGCATTGAAATAAGTTGCCAATTAAAATCAATCTATAAGATAAAGAATTACCAAATGATAAAATATAAAAGTCAATGACTCTCAAACTACCATGTGTATAAATTTCAAGTAGAAATTCATGGTCCACTCTTGGAAGTTTTGACACCATGAGAGAGCCCAGGATTTGCGTGTCTAACCAGCATCTAATATTTTCAGGAGCACAGTCAGTCCAAAAATCTGCTCTTGAAAATACTGTGAAAGTGTCTGTCTCACCTTAAGTCAAAATAGGGAACAATTTTGAAGTTTTCATTCCACTTAAGAAAAAAAAATACAAAGCCACCAAAGGCTTCATGTATGACTGGATTCCTCCCCATGTGACTTGAACTTCATAGCTTTCAGGGTCCTCAAAATAAGATCAACGGTTCTTGCAAGCATGAGGCTAGCCAGGGCATTAAAGAAAATACGCCTATGATTCCCTGCTTTTACCCCTCCTGCCCTCTGAATCAGATTCCCAGACACAGTGAAAAGAATCCCCAAACCTATCAGGCTCCTCGGCAGATCTGGTGCTTCATCCAGGCATGGAAGCACCTGAAAAGCTCTCCTCTAATCCAACAACAGTTCCTCAATAGCCCCGAATCCAACGAACATCTGCTGGAGGAATTTGTGCTGGGGCTGCCAAGAAAAAGACCCCATAATCCTCCCCACCAAAGAGGAAGTTTAAGATTCCTAGATGTCAGCAGAGCCCGAAGTAGAGACTTGGTCCAACTGTGAGTTTTCAAAATAAATATTATGACAATGATGTACCGTTGTAGCCGCCTGGTTAATCAGGCAGCTGAAGCGCTCGGGTGGATCAGAGGGCCTCCTAATGTAAGCATGGAGATCTGTAATTGTCACTATCAACTCCAACAGCCCCCCTCGAATCAGTCAGCAAGGATTTGCCACTGTTGTTATGACAACAAGAGGAGCCAAGGAAGACTTAGTCCTCAGCTCCGAAACTGGAAAATTCAGTAAGCCTGTGTTTAGGTCTGTGCCAAACAGCAGGCTGTCTGGCTGATGGAGCTTATTGACGGAGATGATACTCCGAAAGAGTAACACAAAAAGCCAGTAGTCGTTGTCAGTCAAAAGTCTCATTGCCCCCGAGGTAACAGTGACCAAGTCTTGCGAGTGAGCAGGGTTACACCCACTTCTAACCTTTTCCCCTCTTCTGCTGTGGCAGTTTCCACCCCAGGTGAGCAATGGCTGGTATCTCAGGAAGAGGGTTGCAAGGACCAAAGCTACAAGGTTCTTCTTTGGCTTTTTGTTTTATTTATTTTTACGAGTTTATTTTTATTACCAAGGTAATGGATTTCATAGCACCGTTTTCACACATACTTTGTATGACAGTTGGCATTCATTTTTAGTTTAATGGAATCTAGAATCACCTGGGTGGTGGGCCTTTAGGAGATTATCTTGATAGCATTGGCTGAAGTGGGAAGACCCAACCACTGTGGGTGGCGCCATTCCCTTGGCTGAGATCTGAAACTATACAAATAGAAAAGGGAGCTGAACAGAAGCATGTGTTTGTCCCATTCTGCTTGCTGATGGAGATGTGATGGACCCACCTGCTTCAGGCTCCTACCGCCCTGATGGGCTATGTCTTGGTGCCATGCATAAACAATTATTTGTAGTTTCAAATCCATGCTTATTGCTACACTACTCACAAATGTGAAAGAAATAGACTCAGACTAGATGTTGAGCGACAGATGAATAGATACTGGAACCGTGGTACATATACACAATGGGGTATTATTCAATCATAGATAAAAATAAAATTGACAGGGAAATGATGATACTGGAAAATGTCATATCGCGTGAGATAACCCCAAGCTCAGATGATACCACAGGCTCTCCCACAGATGAGGATTCTACTTTTAATTTCTAGGTGTGTATTTACATGGGAGTGAATGTGGTTCAAGGATGGGAAACTAGAAAGGAGACCATGAGGGTGGGAGAGTTGGGGGAGGGGAATAAGAACAAGCATGCTATGAAACTGGAAGGGGGAGGCTGCATGTAGAAGCACATAGGCAGGGAGGTGAAGGGAAAGGAATGGGGGTGGTAAAATTGGATCAATCCAAGCTAAGAACAAAGAAAAGGCCATGATAAAAAAAACCTGCTACTCTTTTCGCTAATTAAGAAATATCAAGTGTAACAGGAGAGTTTATTTAATTGTCAATCTCATTCAAATCAGGTCCAGAAGAGAGTCTGAAAGACACTGTAAGGGGCACAGAGGCTGCTCTTGCTGGGCGAGGAGCAGGAACTTCGCACACAGGACTACACTGTAGCTCAAGCGGGACAGAAGCCCACAGCTCTCCTTGCCTTTGGTCTCCTCCTTGACTGTGGCTTGCGCCCCTGCTAGACTGCACAGGCATGAGGAGCCTGCGTCTATCTAACCCGGCTCGTCCCAGCAACGGGCAGGGATCTGTCACTGTCCTCAACCTGCAGCCACCTCGGTTCCAGGAACAGCTGAGCTCCTTAGAGGACAGACTGCCCCGAGATGATTATCTGTAAGGGCCAGGCTGCACCTGGGGCATAGATGGTCAATCATCATGAGTGGGTCAAAGGGCAGCTGCCGTGACAGAAGGGCAGTTGGGTAAAGGCACAGAAACAGAGAAAGCAACCACAGAGCACATTCTAAGTGTGTGTTTTCAAGCAGTTGGGGAGGCAAGGCTGGAACAGAGCAGGGTGTGGCCACCCAGTAGATATCTAGAATATGTACATGACAGTCACTGAATCCCCATTCTCTGGGGCTTTTCCTAGTCACTTGGGATTTATCTGCCCCCAGCCCTATCTTGCTCCCCTTCAGCCAGGGATTCCAGATACCTCACACCTTCCCATTGCAGCCCTCATGGAAATTAATTATACAATTCTATTATCTAACTGCTCCAGTGACTTGGAGGATTCTTGATGGCAGGGCTCATATGGTCTTGTTTGCCACTGTGTCTCAAACACTTAGCAAATCGCTGAGCTAAGGTGAGGCCTCCTTGGGCACTGCACAGTGAAAAACGCTTGCTCTGCCTAACCGAATGTCTCCATCATAAGACAGTGAGCAGGGACCCGGCAAGGCATGTCAGCTCCCCCAGCCTGCACACCTTACCAAGGGGAGCTCTCAGAATGCACACACTCTCACACCACTCACAGAGCTGATGGTTTTCATGTGGCAGCCCCAGATTCAGTCCCACCAAGGGTCCTGTTTTGCTAAGAAGATGGAAGAAAACTCAGAACCACCCACTCATCCACTCACAATGCTGTGGTCCCACTGAATCTGTCCCAGGGTAAGCAGGTGATGGGTCCCTGTAGGACTCTACTAGCTATGGACATAGTCTTTGCTCTCTTCTCTGTCTTCTATACCTACCATTCCTAGGTTTCATCTCTCTATAGTATTTTGCAGTAGACTCTGATTAACACAGAGTCCCACAATTAGCCAAAGTGCAGGGAGTGAGGGACTGTAGGATACTCAGCTTTAAATGGAATATATATATTCCATTTATATGTATATATATTATATGTAATATAATATATATATTAAATATATATTAAATACATAATTTATATGTATATATATTATATGTAATATAATATATATATTAAATGGAATATATATATATTACATCCCTCTTCCAAAGGCTCACAGATCACCAAGGAAGAAAAGGCGGAAAGTGTGTAAGAATGAGAGGCAGTGAATAACTACAAGGAAAGAGCACCTTCAGGACACAGCAGGGCAGCTGCGTGTGGGAACATTCAATGATTGCATCAGCATGCACCAGACCTGTGCAAGCCCAAGCCACTCCGAACCCCAGCATGGAGGTGGAAGGTGAGCATGGAAGCTCACCCCTGGCCATGGAGCTGTAGACAACTGCTGGCTGCTTGGAGAGGGAGTAGTGAGTACTGTGGGACAATGGTCTTGTACCCTGTAAAGATTTGTCACTTGTATTGGTTTAATAAAACGCTGATTGGCCAGTAGCCAGGAGGGAAGTATGGGGGGGCTGACCAGACTAGGAGAATTCTGGGAAGAGGAAAGGCTCTGTCTGCAGTCATCACCCAGGTGCAGAGGAAGCAAGATGAGAATGCCTCATTCATAAAGGTACCAAGCCATGTGGCTAAGACAGACAAGAATTATGGGTTAACGTAAGATGTGAGAGTTAGTTAATAAGAAAACCTGAGATAATAGACCAGCCAGTTGATTTTTTTTTAAAAAAAAAGAGAGAACAAACTATCTTTTCCATTTTACATTCCAATCCCAGTTCCCACTCCCTGCTCTCCTCCCATTCCCTCTTTTTCTGCCACCCCCTAACCACTCCTCAGAGAGGGTAAGGCACATCACTTTGGGGAAGGTCCAAGGCCCTCCCTACTATATCTAGGCCGAGCAAGGTATTTATCCAAGAAAATAGGTTCCCAAAAGGCCAGTGCATGCAGTAGAGATAAATCCTGGTGCCACTGCCGGTGGCCCCGCAGACTGCCCCAGGTATATAACTGTCACAAACATTCAGAAGGACTAGTTTGGACCTATGCTGTTTTCTTACCTCTCTGGCTGGAGTTGGTGAGTTCCCATTAGCTCAGGTAGGCTGATTCAGTGGGTGTCCATATCATGATCTTGACCACTTTGCTCATATTCTCACTCCTCCCACTCTTCAACTGAACTTTGGGAGCTCAGCCCAGTGTTCCACCATGGGTTTCGGCATCTGTTTCCATGAGTTGCTGGATGAAGGTTCTATGGTGATGGTTAAAAAATTCATCAGTCTGACTACAGGGCAAGCCCAGTTTGGGCATCTTCTCATCTATTGCTTAGGGTCTCAGCTGAGGTCATTCTTGTGGATTCCTGGGAATTTCTCTGGTGCCAGGTTTCTTGCTAGGCCCATAATGGCTCCCTCAATCAAAATATCTCTTTCACTGCTTTCATCTCTGCCCTTTCTCCATCTCAACTATCTCATTCCCTCAAGTTCTCCTCTCCCCTCCCCTTCTCCCTCCTCCTCTCTGCCCTCCCTTCTCCTCCCACCCCAGGCTCCCAATTTTCTCATGCAATCTTGTCTGTTTCTAATTTCCAGGTGGATCTATGTATGTTATTCTTAAGATCCACCTCATTACTTAGCTTCTCTAGGATCATGAACTATAGGTTCAATATCCTTTGCTTTAAAGCTAGGATCCACTTATGAGTGAGTACATACAATGCTCATCTTTCTGGGTCTGGGTTACCTCACTCAGGATAGTTTTTTCTAGTTCTATCCATTTGCATGCAAATTTCAAGATGTTGTTGTTTTTTTACCACCGAGTAGTACTCTAATGTGTAAATGTGCCATATTCTCTTCATCCATTCTTTGGTTGTTGGGCATCTATGTTGTTTCCAGGTTCTGGCTATAACAAACAATACTTTTATGAACATAGTTGAATAAATGTCCTTGTAGTATGATTGAGCATCTTTTGGGTATATGTCCAAGAGTGGTATTGCTAGGTCTTGAGGTACATTGATTCCCACTTTTTGGAGAAACCAACATACTGATTTCCAAAGTGGTTGTACAAGTTTGCATTCCCACCAGCAATGGATGAGTGTTCCCTTTACTGCACAGTCTCTCCAGCCTAAGTTATCATTGGTGTTTTTCACCTTAGCCATTCTGACTGGTCTAAGATGGTATCTCAGAGTTGTTTTGATTTGTATTTCCCCGATAGTTAAGGATGTTGAACATTTCCTTAAGTGTCTTTCAACCATTTGACATTTTTCTGTTGAGAATTCTCTGCTTAGTTCTGTACCTCATTTTTTAATTGGGTTATTTGATATTTTGATGTCTAATTTCTTGAGTTCTTCATAAATTTTGGAGATCAGTCATCTGTCTGATGTGCAGTTGGTGAATATCTTTTCCCATTCAGAAGGCTGCCTTTTTGTTTTATTGACTGTGTCCTTTGCTTTACAGAAGCTTTCAGTTTCAGGAGGTCCCAGTTATTTATTCTTGCTTCACTGTCTGTGCTACTATGTTATATTTAGGAAGTGGTCTCCTGTGCCCATGCACAGAAGGCTACTTCCTAAGAAATTAGGATTTCCACATTTCCAAAACATGGATTATGGATGTTTGTCTTTGTTTAGTGTGTTGGTTACAAGTTGTTGTGGATAATGGTCAGGATAAAAGCTAAACAAAGGAGATTAGATTCAGAGTACTTGTTTTAAAAGAAAAAAAAAGGAGGCAAGTACTGTGGGACAATGGTCTTTTACTCTGTAAAGATTTGTCACTTGTATTGGCTTAATAAAACAATGATTGGCCAGTAGCGAGGCAGGAAGTATATGTGGGGCAAACAGAACAGGAGAATTCTAGGAAGAGGAAAAGCTTAGTCTGCAGTCATCTTATATGGGCATTTTCTCAATTGAGGTTCCCTCCTTTCAGATGACAATAGCTTGTGTCCAATTGACTTCAGACTACCCAGCACAACCACACATCAAATACTATCTGCACAGCGCAAACCAGTCATGGCAGGTTTTGTGAAAGGATGCAGAGTTGGAAGGGAGGGAAGAAGAGCTGGAGGTGAATATTATCAAAACAGGCTACACAAAATGCTCAGACAACTAATCAAAGCTAAAGTAAACACAGCCCAAGATTAAAGGAGAGGCTAACCCTTCCTGGACATGTAAGTTTGCCCTCAGTGGGGAGAAAGCCTGATGTCGCATGCACACTACAGGCTTCGAATACGCAGAAAGATCGACTGAAGTTCCTAAAGCCAAGCCCTTGAGAACGGCTGGAGGTGCCTCGTGTGGCAAGGAGCCAAGTCGTCTATGCAAAGCCTGGCAGCTTCAGAAGGCTGGAGGGAGAGGAAAGCCATGATTAGAGTAATTTCATCTACGTGTTTCCAGAGATTCATTACATTTATCGCTTCCGACACCCGACAGCAGGAGCAAACATCCTCTGCGCATCTCAGAACACAAGTTGAAAAGCATGACTCCTAATGGCTCATTTTGTTTTATTATGTCTGACTAGAAGCCAGAGGTAGACAGCATTTAGAGCTGTCTGAGGACATTAATGTTTGAAAGGAACACAGATGGATCCCCTCTGACTCCCCGCTAGTACTTGCACATGCTCCCCACCCTCACCCATTTACACATGAGCCAAGGGAGGACAGGAGGGAGCCCAGCACCTCCGGAGTTCCTGATGCAGTTGCTGCATCTGAGGTATGCATCTAGGTATTTCTGGGTCCTCATAGGTCCTCCAAGGATGTACAAGGATGAACGAGAGTCTACAAGACATTGTCCCCAAATTATGACAGTATGTGCCATGGGACAGGTAAGATAATCCTGGAATGAGACAATGCCCATCAGGAAGAAAAACATAAGCACCAGCTGAGGCATGCATAAAAGGTGGGGCCTGTGAGCTGGACAGTACGCATCTCCTAGGCAGGCAAAATGGGAACTGGATTCTGGCACAGTGACACAAGAGGTGGATATGAAGTCATCTGGAATGCTGCCTGAGGCTCAGACACATACTGTTTTCATAGGACAGAGGAGTGAGGTGATCAGGCCTCTGTTGTGTACAGATAAACATAGAGGTGGCATCAGGTATCGTGGCCATAAGAGCTTTTGACATTGTCTTTCATGGGCTGGCAATGAACCACTGCTCAGGACAGAGTCAACTATGGTGCAGAGTTCAGAAGCCATGTTCCAGAACTGCAGATAATTGACTTTCCAGCCTCAGTGTGTCTCATTTGGCTAGCCTGGGAAACTGACAATTGTGTTATCATAGGTAAACGCAATTCTTTACTTCATGCAGATGGCTTAGACAGACACAGCTTAGGTAGAGAATCCCCAGGTGACAAGTGGATTTTCCTGCGGATGAGGACACACTAGGCATTGCAATGGTTCTTCTCCTTTAAGAATAACTGTCGATCTTCTGAAAAGATGAAGGATCCAGGGGCTCAGACCGTGGAGACATTTACAGTTCTTCCCATAGCATCAAACCAAAGCTCAGCCCACCAGGAAGATCCTCACGAGCTACAGACTAGACTGTCGGTATGGTTGCTAAAGACAGACAGACAGAAACACACACAGAGACAGACACACAGACACACACACTATATAATATATTATATATATCCCAGAGTTAATTTTACTGAAAAGTTGTTCTCAACTCTTCAAGGATAAGTCCATGAGGACAGAACACAAGGAGAGAAATCCTTCTATGAAGTCGCCTAAAGAAATGGTTGCAGCCCAAGGTCCACTGTTCTGTCGAGATTTCAACGCACCTGTCTCCTTTGGCTCACTTTGAAAGCACCGCTCTAAAGCTACATGGAAAATCTAATGCAAAATAATAATTTCATGTAGTTTTGCTTGGTTTAAAGGGGCAAGAATGGGGAGAGAAGGGACCAAGTTCCAGCTAACTATGCAGGTCCCAGGGCGCATGTGCACCTGTGCAGGAATGAACCAGCATCTCCTCACCTCTGTGGGCTCGGAGTATTCTTTCTTTCCCTCCATCACACGGTACATCACGCCTTCTTTCTTCTGCCTGTTTTCAGGATCTTACTCAACATCCCACACTTCATGGTGCCAAGTCCAATTTTTAACTATCAAAAAGTCTCCTACTATGTAGTTGAAAAAATACAACTCAAAATATGTAATAAAAGCATGCCATAAAACTACAGATGTCAGTGTAAATATGCCCAGTGAGAACACTAATAGCTGTGTAAATAGTTGAACAGTTTATTTGAATAGAATTTTAAACCTTGAAACAAAAGGAATTCAGAATTCCTTTCCATCTTCCGCTTCCCAAACATTACCATTTATCACGTACAGATGTGGGAGACTAAACCGTGAACACTGCATCCCCCGAAGAATTCTCCTGCAGAGCCACAGTTTCAACATCAAAGCAGGACAAGCAATGATGCCACCGTTCACACCTCACACAGGCTTCCTTCAGACTTCAACTGTTCAGTGTTCGATTAAAGAAAAAAGATCATCGCAGATCACCATCACAGTTCTGTTTCAACTGGGAACTCACACCTCCCCCACCCCCACTCAGCTTCCCAGGGGCTAGGATGACATGCCCAGTGCTGGTTTTGACCCACTGAGGCGTGTATTGGTACTTCACCTCTTGGGTGACCGGATGGCCTTTTATAGTGTGTGTGTGCGCGCGTGTGTGTGCGCATGTGCGTGTGCGTGTGTGTATACAGCCATTCACTGATGGATACTTTGGAAGCATGCTGCCCTGAGCACGCTCATCCCTCTCTGCATATTTGAGTACTTACTTTCAATTACTACTTTCACATATCTAGGAGTAGATGGCCTGGACCATGTGGTAATTTTATATTTCTCTATCTGAGGAGCCATCAGACTTCCATTATACACTTAGGGATGCCACTAAGTTCAAGCACTCTTTACACGGGAGAGCACAAATGCTGTGACCAGGCACCCTGGCCACTCAGCTTCCTGACTGTCATGATCATTTCCCCAACGTGAAAGGCAGAGTTGTAATTTCTGCAGGTGTTTGACGCTACTGAAAATGAGTACTGGAATGAGTCATCATAATCAATCCCCAAATTTTAAAGAGCCTTTTCCCTCTAAATATCCATAATTTAAATGCCTATAGGTGAATAAACCTATTTCCCCGGTTAATGCTGCTAACTTCCAAATCGTTCAAACTTCACTGTCTACAGCACCAAATGAATGAAATGCATCTCTAGACCATACACATTCCTAGACAGCAATGCAAAGGCAGCAAGTCTGCGCTCGGCCAAATCACTGAGATGGATGCAGAACTAAGTGAAGGCAGGTTAGAGAAACAAAGACAAGTGAGCTGAAGGCAGAGCGATTAGCTGAGTCTAAGGGTGGAGAGAAAACAGAATCAGCTTTGGAAGCAAGAGGCCAGAGCACAGCCCGGGAGATCAGAACAGAGAAGACTCAAGGAGAGGCTCGCCACTTTCGGACGGAGGTGGTGAGGACGGGGAGGCACGTGAGGTGCCTGCCTTGCCAGTGTCTTCCATGGTTAATTACAGGCTGACAGCCAGTAAACTCCTCTAATAGTTTCCAGTGGGGAAACTACTCTACCCACCCTTTCAAATCTGAGGTAGAGTGACTGGTTTAGACTAGCTTCCAGAAGCACCCAAGTGGTCCTGGCTATCAATGGTGGGTGTGAACCAGGAGGAAGTCAAGAATGTGCTATTCTGAGCCTCCTGGGAAGGCATCACCATGTATGGTAAATATCACATTCCAAACCTCAAATGTTCTTATTTTTCAAGTGAAGCAAATATCCAAAGGCGATATCTATCTCTTCTCTCTCTTTCTCTTTTTCTCTCCCCACTCCCTCTCCCTCCCTCCTTTCCTTCCTCTTCTTCTCCCTTTCCCTCTCTCTCTTGCTTTCTCTTCTCTTTCTCATTCTATCTGCCTCCTCTCTCTCCTCTCCCTCTCTGTCTCTTTCTCTCTCTCTCTCTCTCTCTCTCTCTCTCTCTCTCTCTCTCTCTCTCTTGCACTCCTGTCCTTGCTCTTGTCCTCACTCTTGCTCTCTCTATTTAGATGAAGTAAAAAAAAAAAAAACAGCCCAAAGATGAGGTTCTGAAAAGGAAGGACACAGAGAACCATTAAGTCCCTGAAAGACTGCTCAAGATGGATGGTTTCAGAGTCAGGCACTTCAGGTCTTATCTGACCAACCCTGACTCTGTGTCCTCTGAAAGCATCGGCATTTTCATTGTAATTGAAAACGGCAGAAATGACACCACCTACCAAGTAGGCCGAGTGAGTACATGTTTAGCCTAATGGTAAGTAATGGTGGCAATACTACTATGCCCCTGTCAATGCCCAACTTAGAGTTTAATTTAATAGTGTCAAATAGTTTGGGGATCCTTGGAAATATTTTTAAATAATATTTCACATTTTTGAGCAACTTCGGGGTTCATTCTACAGTGATTTTTAAATACTTGGCACTTAATCATAGAACATCGCGGATGGTGTGTAAGAAAGAACCCCAGGGTCACCCCAGCCATTGTATGTCCTCCTATGTACAAAAACTTCAGGCTCTTTCTTGGTCCCTCCACCACCAACTACCTCTTCTTTTATTGCAGACTTGAAGGACAATAACTCCAGATATCAACAGATACTAAAAAAATACTAAGGAGATTGATTTGGGGCTAAAAGTAGTTTTACAGCTCTATGTGTGAAGGTCGCTAAAGGCTGTAGTTGGTCTCTCACCAGCAGGCAAGGTAGACACTGAGATTCTTTCCTTATAGACTTAGGACAAGATCACAGCAACCAATCAAACTGTGCCCTACTGCAAAAAAAAAAAAAAAAAAAAATGTTCAGTGTCTCACTGGGAAGTAATCGTTTACTTCAAAACCTCTATTCCCAGTCCATGTCTTGGCTGTAGTTTCTGTTATGATCTGCTGGCCTGGTCTGTCACTTGAGTACCCTGTCCTTTTAAGAGACAAGCCCCGCCCTCTCCCAACCCCTCCCCTTCTGCCTAGGGAAGCAGATATCCTGCCTCCTCCAGCCTGAGCTCTCTCTCCATCTCTCTTCTGAAAAGGTAACTATTGTCTTTCCCTCTCCCCCACCTCTTTTCCTCTCTCCTTCTCTCTCTTCTCCCCCTTCATCTTGCTCTCCTCTCTTGCTCCCTCTCTCTATTTCTCTCTCCCTCTCCCCCTTCCTTTTTCTTCCATAACCCACTAAATAAACTATACCCACTTTCTCTGCATGGCGTCTATCTGTCTCACCCACAGTGGCTCCTCCTGGAACCAGTTACCCCTCAGGTGGTGGGACCTGGCTGCGCTTTGTGGCCCGTGGCTGCCCCTTGGGGAACTGCATCGCTTTTACCTAAACCATAACAGTTTCCACTTTGTAAATTCCACATGAGCAAGTGTAGAAGGCTGTCCTCTGGGAATGGCATGGCAGTTGCCCTCCTGAACTCTGATGACCCTCAGGGTTCCCAAGAAAGATTTGGCTCATTAGCATTCTGTTGGGGACCAAGGAAGGCACATTAGACCATGCATTGTCTAGAGGTATCCTTGCAGGGGACCAGCCCTCCCCAAGATTGTACAAGTAGTTAACACTTTCCGCAAGCATAGACACTTTTGTTTGGTGGTATAATTGTCTGCAAGTTTCTCTCACCCCTAAAAAAAACTACAACCCAAATAAACTTATCAGATCACCAACCTAGACATAAGTAGAATTAAGTCTTTGGTTTGCTGTTGGTGTCCATCTGAGGCAAACAGATGTCTCGTCACCTCTTCTCGAGAAAAGTTCATCGCCTCAGATTTTGTATTCTTCCTGTGAGATTTCTCTGGGTTACCCTTTCCCACTGCCCCAATATCAGTGTCCCCTCTCAGTTTAGCTGGTGTCCTCACAGATCACGTGGCCCCTTTCATGTCTCAAAAGCTGTTGGCAATTTCCCTGAGCCGGGGTGAGTGACATGCCCTCAGAAGACACGTGTTTCAGAAGGAAAATAGAGAAGGGATGGAATCCCCTCTCCCCTCCAACCCAGCATCTTAGCATCACTCCAGTGGGTGGTGTGTCCAGATCTGTCCCAGGATCTACTTCCTAACTGAGACAACGGAAGTACCTCTGCCAGGATCAAAGGAACGGAAGCACATCTGACAGCGTCTGGAAGGACCCAATATGAGCGCCTTTTCCGCTTGTATATTGCTTCTTCACTGACAATGAAAACAAAAGACATGAAGATGAACATTTCTCCCACATAAATGCCTATGTTTAAAATAAATCTCTCAGGAGGCATTTTGACAGAATCAAAATTCAACTGTATGAGAGGATCATCTGTGAGTATGACCCTTTCCCAAGAAGCTATCACTCAGTCCCTTCCAGCACTGAGGGAAGGTTGATCTTCAAAGCTCTGCGTACAGCAGGCTATGCAACCGCCCAGCGCGGCCTTTCAAGTCAACCTCCGCAGTCTAAACTGTAGTCTCACACGAAAGTGAAGAATGCCTGTGTCTGAGCTCTCTCACCCAACTCCCCAGACTGAGACATGTTCAAAACCCAAATCCCACCAAACTGCATGGCACAGCTCTGCATTCAGAGTTCTCCCACCCTACTGGAATCGCTGCACTGGCTCACTTATATTCCTCCCTACCTACATGAACCACCCACCTCCAAGCTGACACGGAGCCCTGTCTTTCTTGGTATCCTAAAAAGGTAATCTTGACTCCTCTGATGCTTTCTGGCCTTGAAAAAAACACCCAAAAAGTTCCAGGGTGGCTACTACACAGTAGGTGTCGACCTAAGGGTTAAGAATTCACACTCCCAGATGATAAGCATCAGTAGGTTGTTCTGGAAAATTAAATGCACCTGGGCCAAGTTCCTTAAGGCTGTACTTTCTGGAGATGATTCAAATTTTACAAAATAAAAGGAGAAACAGTCCAAGAATGTGAACTTTATTTCTCATATGTATTTTCCTAGGCATCTGTTTCTCTCTCTCTCTCTCTCTCTCTCTCTCTCTCTCTCTCTCTCTCTCTCTCTCCTCTAGTATTTCACTATATACTTTGGGTTTCCTCCACATTTTGACAAGCCCTGTGCACTTCGACACAAGAACAGTCTCCTTGCATTCCACATCCTTTGCCTTGCGTCTTAGAAGGGCATCACACGACAATGTAAAACATCTTAGATGTACTGCATCATCAGCCTTGAACTGGTAGGGCCACACAGAGCTGCGGAGGCAAGGATGAGCAGCATGTGGCTAGCCGGGAAGGTGGGCACACTCATTCAAAAAGGTCCCTTCATTCTCACTCTGTTGAGTACAGTGATCCCATCAGGGCTCCAAGAAACTAATCAGAATATTCTGATTGAAGAGGATTTTGCATCTCATGGGAACAGTAGACTAGACTAGAAAAGGACACGAGCTCTGGCAGTAGAATGTGCATATGTTTCACAAGGATGCTGTAGGAATTCCTGCAGCCAGTAGCCTTTAAGTTACCTGCCCACTTGGGTGTGGCCTCTTATATATGCCAATGTAAAGCACGTGTTTGTGCTCTCTTCCGACTGTGGGATTCAGTTGTTGTTCCCTGTCCGAGCAGAGGACTGTAATCTGTGAGTCTACCCCTAAATAAGTAATCCATTATACTCAATTCTGAGCTAGTGTGGGATTTAAGCGTCCATCTTCATCTGGAACACACGTGGATCCAAACTCCACACCCACCAGGTGGACCGGCTTAAAGGCCTAACCGTTCCACAACCCATGAAGTCTCCCACCCCGGCCCACTTCGCTTGATTTTACTGACTAAGTTTTTTTTCTTGTAAAACCCTGGCCATAGCGAAGCTAACTGTGTGCAGTGACTTGGAAATTTCCCAAGCTTGCACACACACACCCCTGCCATGTTCCCTGCTGCATGGTGACTTCCAGTTTGTACACCTGGCTCCTGAGTTCTGGGCTTCTTGCTCCATGTATGGATTGCTTTTAATTTGTCAAGCAAAGCATATTTCCCAGTATTTAACCAGCACCAAGGCGGGGAAACCTAAGCGGCTCAGGACTGTTCGTGGCACCAGGTTGCACATCTAGTTGTGACTCTGCAACCATGACACCTGCTGGACAATAAAGATTATTACACCTAAAACAATTTACCAGGTAAATATTTTAATAACTAATAAATCAATAAACTTGACAGTTATATAATGGCAGACAATATTACCATAGATAATTTTAGTAACATTTTGCTAATACTATGGATTGTATTCCGCAAGGCTTAAATGGTAATTGTGATACATTGGATATTGGGACTCAGTTTTTTTTCTTCATATTATATCCTTAAGAAAATGGTTTGATAACAGAACCAGGAATGAGGTACTTTTAGAAATGATACAGTCTTTACAGACTAATAATGAACAGCTAGCTAACAGGATTAATACCATCAAAAATCAAAAGTTATCTGAAAAAATACTGTTGAAAAGGGTAACATTAATTTGACAGAAAAAATTGAATCCATGTCAAAGAGTACTAAGAAATTATCAGAAAGAATTCATATTGTTGAATTTGACAATCAAAATTTGTTAAAATGTTATGATAGTTTAACAGATAGAGTATCTCTCTAGGAAGGCAATCTGCATGCTATCCAAATAATGTTCAAGTATGAGATGTTATCTTTAAAGGAAAAATTTCTGGCCTTGGAATCACATGTGCAGAATGAGGACCAAAGGCTATGTGCCTCAATGAAATCACTAGAAATATACAGGTCAGGAGATTCAAGCTTTACAAAAGACAGTAGTAAAAAGATTTGAAACAATTGAAATTATTGGAGCTGATGAGCAGGGAAAGAAGGTACAAGGATCGGATTCAACATCACCAGTAGCTGTCAGAGATGACTTACCCAGAGTTTTTAGCTTCCTAGCCTGTAATCTACTCTGACAAAACATCAAGTTCTAAAGGCCCAAAAGGATCCAAAGAAGGTAGATGGATACCTAAAGGAATGAATGATCTAAAAGAGTTATGCAAGCAATGGTAACTTCCAGCTTGCATTGCACATTTGTTGGGGAGACAGTAAAGACAGGGGCTTCTAGCATTAAAGCAAAGCCACACTGGCTTCAGTTAGTTTCAGCAATCCTAGATGACAGGCCCCAACTGGTATTTAAATGTTATTTCAGGGAAGAGGCTAAAATTTTAGAACAACAGGGAAAAGGAAAAGGACTTGAGACTTCCCAAAATCAAATTCTTGGTAAGGGCACTTATGCTGACAAAAAGGTTCAAGCTCTTTATGATAAAAAAAAATGTTGTCCCTATGCCACAAAGCAGCCTTAAATGCTTGGGACAGGATTCAGGAATCAGAAAAAAACAGACCTCTGAGGGAATAGGCCTGAGCCAGGTCCTTTGTGGGTCCAGACACACCTGACCTCTGAGGGAGTAGATTGAAGCCAGAGACCTTTGCAGGACCAACCCCAAACCAGGGACCTCCACAAGAACAGATCCAGACCAGGGATATTTACAGAAACATGTCTGGGCCAGCAACCTAGGCCAGAGCAGGCCTGAGGCAGCAAACTCCACAGGAGCAGGACTGAACCAGTGAGTAACACAGTCCCCAGCAAAATGGTGGCTTAGCCCATTGATAATGACAACAAATCCTGAAGTCAGAGTCTCAAAATAAAAAAAGTGGGAACTTACAGACCTGGGCTTCTTAAATATCCCCAGTTGTGATTCCTTTTTACCTACAGAAATTTATACACAACCCCAAGTATGTAATTATATATAAAACAGGTATATGAATGAAAATGTAATGATAAAAATTATAAAGAAATCTTTTTTAAAAATTACTAGAATGGAATACAATTGATAGGAGCGGGGAAGCCTAACGATGGCTCTCGGCACACTATAGAGGCTAAGGACCTGGGAGCTGTTCAGACCTCAAAACTTGGCAGCCCCAATCTGGTGCTAAGAGCCTGGAAGAGTCCTCGAGAGTTGCTGATCCTCGGCCCATGCTGGGATCCAGAGAAGCTGGAGTTCAATATCAACTGATGCGCTCACAGCAAGGAGGGGAAGCCTGCAGGCAAACGTCAGCGCTTCCTCCTTGGGCCACACTAGAGGTTTCCACCCACATCCCGTCAGTTAGTCCTCCTATAAATGTTAGCCCACAGAGCTTCTTAGACGCTTATTCCTGGGCTGGTTCCAGACCCAATCAACCTGACGCTCCAGATTAATCCACAGCCAAACATACTGTAGAACGAGCACTGTTCACCCTCGGGATCAGGAAGCCAGTAGAAGCTGCTGTTCACAGCCACTACCCAGCATCACAATCAGGTACCAGACCACACACCACTAGTGTGGGAAAGAGCCAACTTTAAAGCCATTCCTACTCCCATGTGCATACTGTTTATGCAACATTGTAAAGTAAAAACAGTAACTCCAAGCCGAACCACCATAATTTGCAACCATGGGTTCCAACACTACTACCTCCTCATACAGAACCACCACCACCTAGTCAGTTTCCTATAAAACGGGACTAAGAGCACCCAAGCAGACATGCTAGCAACAGTTTAATAAGCAGTTCTCAGAAGGGAGCTATGATGTTAATATCTGTCGATTTCCCTAGTGTAAATATTGCCATCACAGACAGCCTCAAGCTACAGTGTGTTGTCAAGAGCACAGATCTTGAAGGTGAAGATCACTGGAGCATCTCAGTGGGGACCTGGTTACATACCAGAGCACGGATGAAGCACTGAGGGAACTGTCTCACTAAGCACAGAAAGGCTTCCATGCCCTGCTTATATTTCTACAACCTCATGGGTGACCCACCCTGTGCTCAAGGGATTGTAGACAGAGTCTCCAAGCAGACCAAATGTGATTATTATGGACAATATTTTATGATCATCTCTGACAACTCCAATTAGCAGGAAATATGAATGGTGACAGCAACTGAGTTAAAAAATGTTCATAGAGAAAGATGGTGTGTTTTGATAAATAGCCAGGGCCTGTCAACACTCAAAGACACTGCCAGAAATAACTCAGGGCTCTATGATGCCACATCCTCCTCTCTTCTCGCCCAGAACTCATAAACAAAGAACACAATTGACAAGCAAAGGCTTGTAATTATTTGATTTCTTTCATCCTAAATTTACATGGGAAGAAAGTTGAATGCCAAAATAATTCATTTGACAAATTATATAATGTCAAATTCTGTGTTGCTGTGCCTGGTAACATAAACTGGTTATCCTAACATTCAGAAGGTGGAGGCAGGAGGATTGCAACTGTGAAATAGTCTTCTTACATTTCCTATTGCCCTGGTGAAAGCTACCAGATTTCTCTTTAATGGCACTGATCTCTTTAATAATTACAGATGCACTCATCTTGTATGAATCATCAAACTAACTCATATTCACAAAACTTCATATTTTTGTGTTCTACTATTTGCTGTTTCTCACTGTATACCTGGATAAAAATGCTGAGCAATAGCCATGGTATGACCTGAACGCGTGCTGACTTGAAATTTCCTTTCAGTCCACAACTCTCTATCGTTGGGCACCCATGTACTATGGTATGCATATGGAGGTTAGATGACCATGATATGGCTATTTGCCACTATTTAGTTCATCCTCATACAAGCAATCAGGACATACATAGAATATGGCCACGTTCTTTGCCAGAATGTAGCAAGGATATCACCTAGCCCCATTCCCAACAGAATCCCTCCTCTCCTCTGACATTGTGGAGCCACATTTCTCTCTGCCTTCTGTCTTCTAACATCCCACTGGGCTCTACTTAGAGTATTCAAGGGCTCTTCTAACACAAAGTCCCAAACTCCTCTACATTTCACCTGTAAACCAGTTCCAAAGCCCAGATGCCACATGATCATCAACAGGAGCAACAACCCCACTCCTGGTACCAATTTTCTGTGTTTGTTGCTTTTCATGTTGCTATTGTATAATGTCTTGGCAAAGACAGCCTAATGGAAGATGGGTTTATTTTGTCTCATAGTTCAATGGTATAGTCAGTCTATTATTGTTCCAGGAGCTTCAGGGAGATGACCATGTGGTGTCTGTAGTCAGGAAGTGTCGGAGTGATGAGTATTAGGGCTCAGCCTGCTTTGTCCTCTTTATTCATTCCAGGACCTCAGCCCGTGAAATGGTGTCTCCCCCAGTTAAATAGGCTTTTCCCAACTCAGTTACTCTAATCTAGATAATCTCAAGGACACAGGCAGAGGTTTGTCTCATGGATGATTCTGATCCCATCAAGCTGACAATCACATAAACATAAGCTACTGCTGTGGAACAGTCTTTGTACACTGTGAATATGTATTACTCACATTGCTTAATAAAGAGCTGGCTGTCCTATAGCTAGGCAGGAAGAGACTGGGCATTAGAGTCAGACTAGGAGAACACTGGGAAGAAGAAGGGCAGATCTAGGAGTAGTGAGCAGACACAGAGAGAAGCAAGGTGGACATGCTGTACTGAGAAAAGGTACCAAGTCACATGGCAAAGCAAAGAAAGACTATAGATTAACTGAAATATAAGAGTTAGCTGGTAACAAGCCTGAGCTTTTGGCTGAATGTGGTTACTTGGGAGCAGCTTGTGGGACAGAAAGTTCTGCCTACAAACTATCACAAAGACACTGTCTCAAAAAAAAAAAAACCAAGTAACATGAGATGATTACAGATAGACAAAATTTCCTTTAATAATATGTTGGGAAACTGATAGAAGCATCAATAATAGAAAACACATCTAGGGTGAATACATAGTAATTACACATATTGGCCATATTTTAATGTTAGATCTAGCTAAATATGTTTTCACTGTTGTGAGAGCTCTCTTGTTCATTTCCCAGCCACCCAGAACCAAAATAACCACACAGAAACTATATTAATTAAATCACTGCTTAGCCTATTAGCTCTCGCTTCTTATTGGCTAGCTCTTACATATTAATTTAGCCCATTTCTATAAATCTGTGTATCGCCACGTGGCTGTGGCTTACCAGGTAATGTTCCATCCCAGTGTCTGTTTCTGGTAGGGCTACATGGCTTCTCCCTAACTCTGCCTCTTTTCTCCCAGCATTCAGTTTAGTTTTTCCACCTACCTCTATTCCCTGCACAGGCCCAGGACAGTTTCATTATTAACCAATGGTATTCACAGCATACAGAGGGGGAAATCCCACATCATTTCACGTTTTTCTTTTTTACATTTCTATTTTTGTCATCGTGTCAATGGTATAACTTTACAGGATGACATTAATGAACACTATACAATTAAGTAATGTAAGAAGCAAATTGGCACAGTAGAAAAGCACTGGAGTGGGAATGAGAATTTCTGAGGTCGGTAGCAGATCTGACACCAATGAGCAAGGTCAAGTGAGATAACCTCTGCCAAGGGAAGAGTAAGAAATCCCAGCACCTGTGCAGGAGTTTGATCTGGCACAGTGTATCTGATGGGAACCACAGAAGTCATAAAAACTGCAAAGCTACTTGAGAAAGATCCGTGACACCTGAGCCACATGACGGCCACCATGCCGTCTGCAAAGCTACTTGAGAAAGATCCGTGACACCTGAGCCACATGACGGCCACCATGCCGTCTGCAAAGCTACTTGAGAAAGATCCGTGACACCTGAGCCACATGACGGCCACCATGCCACCTGCAAAGCTACTTGAGAAAGATCCGTGACACCTGAGCCACATGACGGCCACCATGCCACCTGCAAAGCTACTTGAGAAAGATCCGTGACACCTGAGCCACATGACGGCCACCATGTCACCTGCAAAGCTACTTGAGAAAGATCCGTGACACCTGAGCCACATGACGGCCACTATGCCACCTTTGCTTTTCATCTCCACTTGTTGTGGACTTGGGGGAGTTTTAATATTTGCGCAATTTGGGGATATTGGATTGATGGAAATTTACTTATGAATCATTTATTTATTTCTCGAAAGAATGTTGCTTCTAAGCTTCCCCAGGACAGTCCAGCACATACCAACCCTCCTGCTTTTAGGGAGATATCCTTATCTACTTGAAGGTCTTCCTTATGCTTTGGGGATAGAGATCTCTTTATGAGGCTGTGAGACATTCTTAAAACATCTGTCCCTGTTCTAACACAGGAACAAAACAATCTAAACAAAGTAAACTCAGAAAGGTCAACAAGATTCTGTGGGCTGGAGGAGTTGGCCACGGTTCAGATTGCAGGCCTCTTCCCACTATACACCCGAGCAAATGCGTGGCGTATACAGCAACACAGTTAGATTAGCTGAAGTCGCCTCAGCCTACACAGACACTTATACTGATGGGCAAAGAATGGAGTGGAAAGATGATGAAAGAATGAGATGTCCGGACCTCCCCTTCTAGAACAGTTAGCTCATGCAGAGCCACTGTGATGTCATAGGAACAAGGAACAATGGAATCCCAGGATTAGACATATAGACAGATGTATTTTATATTTTATATATATATATATATAATATAAAATACAAACACTGTGTTATATCAGAATTTGAATAGTAACTGAAGCATCTTTGGCCTGAGGATTTCCTCCTGGGCTCTCTGACCATTAAGAGTTAATAATACACTGCTTGGGACATGGCGCTATGCCCAGGCTGGCTTGAAGATTGTTTTGGTCTAGTGTCCTTGAAGCAACGAGAGCTAGCAGCCTGAGAACAGGCTGTCATATGCTTCCAGATTCTTAAAAACTGGGTTATGGGGTTAATGAGTAACCATGATAACTTTATCAATGATGTCAAAATGAGGAAAAATGATTGCAAATAGTAACTCTGTTCTGCCATAGTTTATTAATGACGACTAAAAGATGAGCAAAAGGAAGTGAAACACACGTCCAAAACCAGAAACGGTATGACCTATGTTTTGGAACAACACGAATGTATCCCTGCTTACTAAAGTCTGTCTGTCTAGAGAAGCATGCTAGCTGCTAGACAGACAGTCAGGCTGCAAGATTCTCCTCACCGTCACAGCCTGTCTCCCTCCCTCCCTTGACTCCTTACATCCCCTGCTGGGACCTGCATCTCCACCTGGGATGTACTTCCTCTCTGTCCATTCCTCCTAAAATAAAACTAAGTGTCCCGTGTTTGATTCCTCCCATTGCAGCTCTTCAGACCTTGGCCTCACCTGGAGCTGGACTCCAGCAGTGACCAAATACAGTAATGGCACAAGGGCACTGTCATTCCTAGTTACATTCGCTTCTCTGTCCCAGTGATCTAGATGGAAATCTATATAAATGAGTAATGTGAGACAAATCCTCAGCTAAATATTCAAAACAGATCCTCTATTCTCACTCAACCACAGATAAACAGCTCGACTGAAATTAGACAATGAACTTGAACGGGATCTTCTTTAGAGTAACATATAAACAGCCAATAGCTAGATGAGAAGATGTCCAACATCCTTAATCACCAAGGAGAGGGACGTAAAGCTACAATGAGATGTTCCTCCCCTGTTAGGGAGCTGTTAGCAAGAAGACAAATGGTAACAAATAATTGTAAAGCTGTGGGGGACAGGAGCCCTTGTCCACTGTTGACAAGAATGTTCAGTGATGCTGCAGATGAGGAGAACCATCTTGGAGGGCCTTCAGACAACGGCAATACAGCAATGATGATGCCTCTGCCTCTCAAATGATACAGCAATCTTATTGGTTATAGATCAGAAGCCATTGAAACTGGGTTTTGTAAAAGGATATCTGTATGACCAGTTCATTATAGCTTCGGAGTCAAAATATGAGGACAGCCCAAGGGTTCATTGACAGGAAAACGAGACGTAGTATGCACATACAATAAGTATTATTTTGCATTTATTTGAATAAAGGCAACAACTTGGATAGACTTGAGGGTGTCTTACTATGTGAAGGAATCTGGTTACAGAGAGCTGAATGCTATGAGTCTATGCAATATGAACAACAGAAGCTGCATAGAGAAAGAGACCATAGCAACGGTGTCCAGCACCCGGGGGATGGGAGGGAGCTGGGGAGCTTTTGTTGGGTGGTATAAAGTTATACTAAATAAATAAGTTGTAAAGATCTGTACAGTGATATGCCTCTAATTAGCAACACGATGTTACATATTTCAACACTGCTTAAGAGGGCAAATCACCTATTAGACTTTCTTACCACAGAAACAAGCAACAAAAGAGCCACAAGAGAGCTGCAGGACATGGTAGATGTGTCTAATATGGTGAAGCAGGCTTATCCCCAACTCATCAAGTTGTGCACATCAAATACGTGTGGTTCTTTGTGTATCGGTTATATTTGGAAAACCAGGAGGTGGGTCTTACAGTTTCAGAGTTGCTTTTAATATCAAAACCAAACTGACCAATAAATTCCAAAGTACTCAGTATTTTGTTGGCTCTGATAAATTGGAGCCTGATTATTTCTTTTTTAATTGAATGCTTTCTTGATGATTTCTCTATCATTTGTGTTTCAGCTCCACTCTCACTAAGTCTGGATCTTAGTTAGGGTTTCTATTAATGTGAGAAAACACTGTGGCCAAAAACAAACCGAGGAGGAAAAGGTTTCATTCAGCTTACTGTTCCACAGCATGGCTGCAGTGGTTTGAACAAGAATGGCCCCCATAACTTCATAGGGAATGGTAAACTTAGGAGATGTGGCCTTGTTGGAGGAAGTATGTCATTGGGAGCAGGTCTTGGGGTCTCAAAAGCTCAGGCCAGTCCTTGAGGCTCACTCTCTGTTCCTGCTGCCTGCAGATGCAGATGCAGAACTCTCAGTGACCTCTCCAGCACCATGTCTGCCTTCATACCCCCACATTTCCCACCATAACAATAAGGGATTAACCCTCTGAACTGTAGGTCAGCCCCAGTTAATTGTTTCCCTTAGCCAGGCAGTGGTGGTACATGCCTTTAATCCCAGCACTCAGGAGGCAGAGGCAGGTGGATCTGAGTTCAAGGCCAGCCTGGTCTACAGAGTAATTTCTAGGACAACCTACACAGTGAAATCCTGTCTCAAAAAGTAAAAAAAAAAAAAAAAAAAAAAAAAAAAAAAAGAGTTTTCCTTCTAAGAGTTGCCAGGATCATGGTGTCTATTTATTAGTAATAGAAACTCTGACTGAGACAATGGTTCAACATTGCAAGAACTCAAACAGGGTGGGAACCTAGAGGCAGGAACTGATGCTTATTGTCTTGCTCCCTAGGAGCAAGGAACAGGAACCTAGAGGATGGGAACCTAGAGGCAGGAAGTTAGCCTGCTCTTTTTTAGCTTCCGGGACCACCAGCCCAGATGTGGCACTGACCACAGTTAGCTGGGTTCCTCCTACAATGACCAATTAAGAAACTGTAATATACAGAAGGTATTCTACAGGATACTAAGGGAGAAATATGGACACCAACCTCATCACAAATCTTTTTGACCTATAATCTGTCCTGCCTGCAAAACACGCTAGAGCAATGGTGGCACAGAACTTGTGGGAGGAGCCAACTAGCATCTGATTTGACTTAAGTCCTACACCATAGAAGGAACACACTCCCAACATTGCATGGGTAACAAGAACCAGAGACTAGACTTCTCAAAGACCTAGGGTAAGACCAAACACAACTGGGAGAGAGACGGGGGGGGGGGGAGAGACAGAGAAAGAGAGGGGGGAGGGGGGGGGAGAAGGGGAGGAGAGGAGAGGAGGGGGGGGGGGAGGGGGGGGGGAGGGGGAGGGGGAGAGGGAGAAGGAGAGGGAGAGAGAGAGAGAGAGAGAGAGAGAGAGAGAGAGAGAGAGAGAAGCTTCCTCTGGCAGCAGATGGGAACAGTTGTAGAGACCCACAGCCAGACATTATGTGGGGAGAGAGGATGAATTGGAGACCTCCATCAAATCCCTCCCCTCAGAGCACAGGGAATTCCTCAGAGGAAGAGAAGAAAAGATGCTAAGAGTCAGAGGGGATGGAGCACACCTCTGGTCTCTGCATCAATTAAACAAGGTGCATATGAGCTCCAAGACACCAAAGCAACAAGCACAGGGCTTGCATGGGTCTGCACCAAATCCTCTGCATATATAGGATAGCTGTTATCTTAGTGTTTTTATGGGATCCTGACCACGAAAGAAAGCGCATCTCTGACTCTTGTGCCTGTTCTTCTTATTCTTTCTCTCCTGTTGGTTGCTGTGTCCAACATGGTAGTTTTTACTTCATCTTATTATATTTTGTTTTGTCACATGGAGTGGCATTTCATTTGTATTTTAATAAATAAAGCTTTCCTGAAGATCAGAAAAGTAGAACAGCCACACCACCCAGCCTTACAGACCAGGCAGCAATGACACACACCTTTAATCCCAGTAGCCACACTAGCTTCCCATAGAAACCAGGTGGTAGTGGTGCATGCCCTTAATTCCAAAACCAGAGAGGACTATAAAACAGGAGGAGATAGCTCTCAGAATCAGTCTCATTCTGAGATTCCTGGAGACAGGATCACCATTTCATGCTGAGGTCGAGAAAAGAGCCAGTGACTGGCTGCTTTCCTTTTCTGGTCTTCAGGTTGAAGCCAATATCAGTCTCTGAGTTTTTATGAATTGTGCTTCAGATATGTTTGGTTGTTATCTCTTAGAAACATGTTCTTTTCTAATGAGAGACAGAAAATGAGTGTATCCAGAGGTGAGGGAAAGTAGGAAAGACGTGGAACAGAGGGAGGGGAAACTATACTCAAGGTATATTATATGAGAAGAGAATCTATTTTCAATAAAAGAAAAAAGAAAATGCACTATACAAACTTGCCACAGGCCAATCTTATGGAGCCATTTTCTCAATTGAGTCCTTCTTCCCAAATAACTCTAGCTTGTGTAAGGTGGCGTAAAACCAGCCAGCACAGTTTGACACATTTGTCTTTGCCACTGATATCATGGCCACCATCAGATGATAGCCTTCCATGAACCAAAATAGAGAAAACTCTAGCAACTGGGACTTACCTCCCTCTCCCATTAGATGCAGTGTGTGTGTGTGTGTGTGTGTGTGTGTGTGTGTGTGTGTGCATGCCCACGTGCATGTGCATGTGCACACAGCTGCATATGTGCATGTGTGTGTCTCTGCCAACTTACCTCAAGAAAACTCAGTTGTCCACAACTCAGCAGACTGAACATCTTTATCCTGGGTTGTAATGATTCTGATGGCCAGGTTTCTTCATTCTCCTACAGAGAAAGAATGAGGAGGGTAAAAACGCTGTTTGGGCTCTGGGATGTACCAATAGGAGGCTGTTATTTTAAAGGAGGGAAAAAGGGAATCAAGTGAAAAGCATCCATGTCTCACTCAGGGGGATAGTGGACCAACAAGAGGGAAGTGATGGTAGAGAGAAAACACCAGTGGGTGAGCTTGCTCACAAGGAAGTGACCCACACTTAACCAAAGTATCCAAAGAGTCTGGGGAGCCATTGGTCAATATCTACATTTCCATAGAAACACCCTCCATCGAGTAGGAGAGCAGATAAGTTTTAAGACCAAAGCCCGGGGCGTCCAGATTGGATCGTGGAGAATGAGAGCTGTATTGAGCCATGGAAGAGCTCTCAGAGGCTTCTAAAGTGTTTTGAGGTTGAACCCATGAGTCCAGAACAAGCAAGGGTCCTCCTCCTCTGCAGCCTCCTGGGAAAACAGTGGATCTGGTTCTCAGCATGGACTTCCTACACAATGGACTTCTTGAGTTGGGAATGAATGATGAGAAAAATCAAAAGAAGGGGGCTGGAGAGACGGCTCAACAGTTAATAGAACTTGTTTCTCTTGCAGAGGACCCAGTCCCAGGGGATCTAATGCCCTCTTCTGACCTCCTCAGGCACCGGACACACATGTGGTGCACATCTGTGCATATAGGCAAAACAGTCATACATATATATTTTTTAAGAAAAGCATTTTTTAGGAAAATGAAATCTTAGTGTAGAGAAAGAGGAGCAAACACTGAGAGCCCAAGCACTCATGTTTTAACCAAAGACTCTGGGTTTATTTCCACAAGGAGGCCCCGGCCTATTCCAGCTGTCACCTTATGCCACATTGCGCTCCCTTGTCAACAGCCATTTCAAGCATATGGAGTGTCTTATGAGGGCCACTCTTCCTGGGATGAAATACCACAGACAAAAGCAGCTTAGGAAGGAATGGGTTTATTTCACTTCCCTGTTCCACCTCATCATCAAAGCAGTGAGGGCGAGAACTCAGGCAGAACAGGATCCTGGAACAAGGACTGATGCAGAGGCCATGGAGGAGTGCTGCCGACTGGCTTGGTCCCCATGACTTATTGAACCTTCTTTATTACAGAACCCAGGGCCACTAGTCCAAAGTTGGCCCCATCCATAATGGACTGGGTCCTCCCACATCGATCATAATTTAAGAAAATGCTACACACACACACACACACACACACACACACACACACACACGCACGCACGCACGCACGCACGCACATCAACCTCTGAGGCAGGTGGGAGAGCTTTCCTAAGCTCATAAGTAGGGAGAGCTGCCCTTGTACCCCACCAGCTGCAACATTCGGAGGAGCAGGCCGGCACCTCACCTAGGCAACACAATAGAGCTAACCCCACTGGCGGAAGTGTGCCTGAGCCAGTCTCAAATGGAGAGCTATCCCCATTACTCATCTGTCATGTGATGGCACAGGATGGGGGAGAGCTGGCCCTAAGGTCATAAGAGTAGCGAGCTGCCCCTCCCCCCACCAGCTGCAGCACTTGGGAAAGTGGCCCCTATACCACACCTGGGCAGTACAGGAGAGGTGGCCCTTTAGGTGTAAGAGAACGGGCCCTTTCTTGTCACAGCAAGGGGGTGAACCCTACCCCTTGCTCCTCACAACAAGGGGGTGAAGCAGCCAAAGTAAAGCTGAAGAACTCATCCCGGTGGTGAAGACGGGAGCTAACTGGCAGGCTGACCAACCCTGCAACTGCCCAGGCCCAGCTGACCCACCCCAGCATCCCCCCATCTATGATCTGCTGGAGAACATGAAGGGACCAGTCCTACAGACCCAAAGCTACGGGATCTTCATGACACAGGGCAACAATAGGATATCCAAGAGGAGTCCCGTGAGGGCCCAGCATCAATAATCAATAGCATAGCAGAAACCAGAGGCCTTGAACCAAACCAATGATTCTCTAAAATGAACACTTGCAAATAAAGACATATGGACAACGGGGTTTACTGTGTGACTCACTGTGTCACACTGCAGCCTCCATGACAAGATTGATTCTTCTTCTTCTTCTTCTTCTTCTTCTTCTTCTTCTTCTTCTTCTTCTTCTTCTTCTTCTTCTTCTTCTTCTTCTTCTTCTTCTTCTCCCTCTCCCTCTCCCTCTTCCTCTCCCTCTCCCTCTCCCTCTCCCTCTCCTTCTCCTCCAACTCCTCCTCCTCCTTCTCCTTCTCCTTCTTCTTCTCTCTTAAATTTTATTATTTTTATTGGGAATTGCAAGGGCAGAGGATGAATAAAAAAGGATGGGGAACTGAATAGGATTAAGATGCATGATGTGAAAGACACAAAGAATAAATAAAAAAGAAAGTTTTTTTTTAAAAAAAAAAAAAAAAAAGGAAAATGCCCTAAAGGTGTGTCTGCTTGTAGCCCAACCTTCTGGAGGCACTTTCTCTGTTGAAACTCCCTCCTCTCACATAACTCTACCTTGTGTCAAGTTGACGTAAAACTAGCCAGCATCCGTGTAAGCTAGCACTCCCGCCAATCGCTGTCACTGAACCACAGCCCATGAATTTCTCTCCCATAAGAAGCTTGCAGAATCAGCCTTCTGACCACCTGCTCCTCTCCCCTTTCTCCAGTTCTATTTCTGCACCTTCTTGTGTTCAGTACGACCCCATACTAACATCCCCGCTGGATCACCCACTACCCAGGACAAGAGACAAACCACGGGGTTCTTTCTGCTGAAGGAACCGTTTCCCACACCATTCACATCCTGAGAGGAGATGCCACTGAAACTCCCTGGCCAATAAAGCTAGGAGGGATTTCTAATATGTGCTGGCGAGCCCCTTGTTCCACCAGGTGAAACTGCGCCTCACATTTTCCCTTATGCAGATGCAGACATCCCTTACACCAGACGGTCTGCAAGAGGGGTGGCCACTCAGAGGTTTTTTAACAGAGAAATGTTTATAAATCGTGAGACCATTGCCTGAAGGTCAAATGCACATCATCAATGTTGACAATTCATTCCCAGCAACTGTTCAGTTTGTCTGCTGTGTGTGTGTGTGTGTGTGTGTGTGTGTGTCTGTGTGTCACATATATGGAGGTCAGAGGAAAACCTTGCATGTCATCCCTCCCCTTCGACCTTGTTTAAGACAGGATCTCTTGTTTGCTACTGGGCACAGCAGCCTGAGCAGCTCACAGGTTTCTGGGGATCTTTCTGTCTTGCCTTGCGTCTTACTGTAGGGTGCTGGGACTACAGCTGCCGGCCGGCACTGGTTTCCCTGCTTTCAGAGGTTCCACACACATGGGTCCTCCTGCTTGCTCCGCCTGTGCTGTACTCATTACACATTTTTCTATCCCTCTCTCTTTGCTTTATAATTCTTACACACATACACACACAGAGGCACAACCTCACACAAGCACACACACACACACACACACACACACACACACAGCTACACTCAAGCCTTCTGCCTCTTAAGACTCTTGACCTTGTGAATTAAAACTAACCAAGGAACTCAGCACTTCCCTGCTGAAATGGACCAGCCTCTAATTTCCTCATTCCCAGCATCTATTATCTGTGCCACTTCCATCTCCCACACTCTGCTTCTTACCTTCGAACCACCAAAATGTCTAGAGTGCCTGCGAGCGTGATGGAGAAGCCAGACCCCTCACGCTCCTTGGGGATTTATTTGGTTTCGTTGATGCGTGAAGCTGTGCACAGTGGGGAATTAAGCAAGGGCAAGAAAAAGGTCTCTTTGATCCTAAACCTGGGAGCAAAATGTATTTATGTAAAGCAATAAAGTCCAGAAATGGCAAATGAGAAACCATAGTTTGACTCTCAGAACTAAATATCATTATCATGTGTTTGTCCACCTCTGGTGGTCCCTAAAATTCCATTTTAAAAAGATCAGTGCTATGACCGAACTGAGCAAGTTCTTAGAATTAGGGAGTCTTGGTCTAGGGAGATCTTCACCACCCCTCTCTCCCAGTGGCACTAACACATGAAGCCCTCCCCTCACACACACCTCAGCCCAGACACTATCTTGGCAGCCACTGCAATCCCCTCTCCAAAGCTCTGGGCTCTTTCTGCCAGGGGGCACAGCCCACACCTTTTGACTGACTGCTAACCACCTCCTGTAGATGGAAGGGTGGGGCTGCATCCAGCCACCCGGCTAGCTTTACACCCGAAATAATTACACGGAAACTGTATTCTTTTAAACACTGCCTGGCCCATTAGTTTCAGCCTCTTATTGGCTAATTCTCACATATTGCTTTGCAGTCAGCCCTGAAATGTCTGTTTGGTCTGCCTGACATGTTACACACATGTGCTTCTGAGCACACCTCTCCTGGTGGATAGGCACATGAGCAACCCATTTCCTTCAGACAGCAGCAAGGGAGCTCTACCAAGAAATGGATGACTACAGGCAGACAACTTGCTTTTGTTCCTTCCCTCAAGACTGACTGACTGATTGACTAATTGATTTTTAATTGATTGATTGATCAATTGCCTAATCGTATATATGAAAGATCAAATTAACAGTAGCTGTCATAAATACCTTACATCTTGTCCAATCAGAGGAACTGTGACTTATTTAGTTCAAGACCACAATTCTGAAGCCAGAATACTCCGATAAGCTACTTTAGGTCCTAAACTGAGATCTGTGGGTGAACGTTCTGGCAGTTTCTGTCAATCTCAAGAAGATGTTGGGCTATCCACGGACCCGGACCAGTCAGGATGGCTGGAGTGATGACATGTTTGCCTAGTACACAGGATAAAGGGCCAAAAGTAGACCCAGCCCTTGTGTTATTTTACACCGGCATGACCAGAGCATTTTCAGGGGCACAGCAGTGTGCTGCAAGGTATGGGTCTGCCATCTCCCTTCATGCTGACAGCCTATGTTTCTGGGGATCTCTGAAGGCAAACACATGCTAAATCTTGTAAACAGAGACTGCACGCTTGTTGTCTGGCCACCCAGACCCAAATAATCCCATAGAAATTATTTGTTTGACCAATGACTCGGGCATATTTCTAGCTAGCTCTTTCATCTTGAATTAACCCATTTCTATTAATCTGTATATCACCACAAGGCTATGGTTTACCAGTACTGTCTTTCTCCTTCAGCAGCTATGTGGAGTCCCTCTGATTCTGCCTACTCTCTCTCTCTCTATATATATATATATATAGATATAGATATAGATATAGATATAGATATAGATATAGATATAGATATAGATATAGATATAGATATATAGATATAGATATATAGATATATAGATATATAGATATATATACACACACACACACATATGTGTGTGTGTGTGTGTGTGTGTGTGTGTTTGGAATTCCTGCCCTTGCTTTACTCTGCTAAGCCATTGGCCAAAACAGCTTTAGTCATCAACCAATAAAAAAAAACCACATATACAGAAGGGTATCCCACATCATTTCCCCTTTTCTGTCTAAATAAAAAGAAAGGCTTTAACTTTAACATAGTAAAATTACATATACAAAACAGTTATCAAGCAAGAATTATAACAATATTTCTTAAGTTTCATAACTAATTTATCTATTATAATAACTAAGGAAAATTATAACTACCTGTCTTCAACTCTTCAAAGACCACAGAAGTCAACAGGAAGTACATTATAAGCAACTTCCAAAGCTTTAGAATTGACAGAGACATCTCACTGCCTGAACAGTCACCCAAAGTTTTGTAATGTTGAGACATCTACCTTCAGCCTACAGGCCCATAGTATCTGGCAGAATTTCAGTGAAGCAGGAAATTTGAAGATCTCTTCTGCTTTGTACTGGCAAAGTTTATCAGTTGCTTTCTTCTGTGTTCTGTGGAGTAGCTGGCAGCTTCTTTTGTGAAACAGGAATCCTGAAGTACCATTGCATCTTTTGGAGAGTTCAACAGTCACTTTTCTGTGGTTCTGCATGTCCAGTTCATACAGCATAACATCAAGCAGTCCAGACAAGATCATGTTCTTGCCCAAATGGCTAGCCTTGTCACATTGAGAGCAAATTCCATAACAAGTTTCTTCAATGCCCATCAACCTCTGTGAAATAATTGGCACTGCTAGAAGCAGATATGTCTCACTGTCAAGAAGTCTAAGTTTTTAAAACATTTTAAATGCTATATTCTGTAGGTCTTTGAAGTATTGAAGATTATCTTTCTAACTGAACAATATCTCTGTTTATCTAGAAAACCTAACATGACTACAAGTTTGACTATTAGAAATGACTATCTATTAATTGTATTTCTTAATTATACATTATATTTTAAATGAGCTGTGTAAACACAATACCTTAAACAAGAGCAGAAATACATATACACGGTATAACAAAATTGATCTTAAATTTGTATCAATAGACCAAAATCCATACCAATGCAAAGTATTCATCTCTATATTATATCCCCATATTTTTTAAAAATTGATTTTGACAATTAATTATCTATAACTAACCCTTTTAAAATGAAAATAAACATTTATAAACAATCATTTTGTGAATCTGGGCATTGTTTTTCTCCAAACTGCTTCCTGCTGTTTGTTGGGCAAAGTATTTTTAGAATTCATAGAGATCTTGTTGGGGGGATCTTAATCCACCAAATCACATTAGCCTAGAATGAATCCACAGGTTCTTGTCCTCTGTGGAAACAAAAGCAGAACCTCTTTTCCAAAGTAACATATCCTTAGACCCAAATTTTGAAGTCAAGATCCCTTTAAAATATATATATTGGCTTAGCTTAGTAGCCCTCAGAATCAAATGTCTCTCTGTAGTCAAAAAATTCAAAGTAGCCGGGCGGCGGTGGCGCACGCCTTTAATCCCAGCACTCGGGAGGCAGAGGCAGGCGGATCTCTGTGAGTTCGAGACCAGCCTGGTCTACAAGAGCTAGTTCCAGGACAGGCTCCAAAGCTACAGAGAAACCCTGTCTCGAAAAACCAAAAAAAAAAAAAAAAAAATTCAAAGTAAACATAATATATATTGTATATTATATACATAATCCAGACTCTGTGTATTTTCCATCTTTATGTGGCTTATTTTTTACTCTATTACTTTTAATATTTATTAACTTTATCTCTTTAATCTATGACTTTTTTGTAACTGTCTATACTCTTTTTCCTCTTTCTCCCAAGCCTATGTACAATCTTTAAATGCACTGTGTCTCATTTAGAGGTCTCTTATATCTAAATCTGTCCTGTTGTATATCTGAAATCCTTTTCTGACAAGGAGCATTTTAAAATGGTAAGCAGGGTGGTTGCAGCAGCCCTGAATGCTGGTTCCACCTCTCTTAGCCTTTCAGAATGGAGGAGGTACCCTTACTGCCATCTCTGCGGGTTTATCACCCCAACTCTCAAAAACAGTCAGCCCATACTGCCTCCAACTCACTTGAAGCAAGCTGCCAACAAACCCCATTCAAGGGCCCAGTCTCCTGAAGGAGTCAGAGCTGTTCCTGCTCCCAGCAGGAACCAGGAAGCTGTTTCTCAAAGAAGCCTGCAGTTTTTGAAACTATGCTGAATCAGGAAGCCTGCTCTTAAAGAAGCTGCCTCTGCTAGCCACCAGGAAACAGAGCCTATCTGAAAAACTGAAGTTACCAAGAAACTGCACTTGGCTCCTGTTTTGTGGGTCTAGAAGCTCTCTTTTTTTTTTCTTAAACTGTTTTAGGTATTATTGGACCTTGCCATCCACCCAAATGTCAAAAAAGGAAGCAACACTTCTACTCTCAAGTTGGCCATCACACACGATCTTATGTGAGCAGAGATGGACCCGACTAAACAGGTGGAATCACAAATATTCGCCTTCATTAAGCATTCAAACTACTTACATTTCAGGAAGGGAGAATAAGCCTTAGATGCACCACCTCAGATGCAGGTCAGATATAATCCCTTGGCTTTCTGATAGGGCAGAACTTAGATAGGAGAAGTAGACCAAACAGAATGCTGGGAGGAAGAAGGCAGTGAGGCAATCACCATGACTCTCCTCTCTGAGACAGACACAGGTTAGGATCTTTCCCGGTAAGCCACCACCTCATGGTGCTACACGGATTACTAAATATGGGTTAAAGCAAGATGTGAGAATTAGCCAATAAGAGGCTAAAACTAATGGGCCAGGCAGTGTTTAAATGAATGCAATTTGTGTGTTGTTGTTTCGGGTGTAAAGCTAGCTGTGCAGGAGCCGGGCAGGACGAAAAGCAGACCTGCTCGCCTCACCACTACATTTCTAAGTTTCTCAGTTACCAGCTTCACCTTCCCCAGTTTGTAATCTTTCTGACCCAGGATCAAAAATGCCTGAGAACTACATTTCCCAGAAGACTTTGCAATCACCCTTATGATAGGGTCCATGATGGGCAGGGCTAGTAGCAGAGGAAATCCATGGGTTACTTTTCTACTCTGGAGATGGTGGCTGTGGGACTTGTGTGTCTGTTCAGTAGCCCAGATTTATCAGCATCGTTAGTATGGATAGTTAATATCATTCAATAGGATCCACTGTGTTCTCATTAACTTCTTCAGCCTATGGGTTTTATCATAGTTACTGGCTTAAACAAGCATGCTTTCTTCTCCATCCTCTGTTCTTCCATCCCCTCTTAGTAAATTTCTTCTTAGAAATACACAATGGCTGGGTAGAACAGTTTGCGCTAGACCCAGGGGGCTGATGTGTGAGGAACCATGAGTTCAAAGCAAGCCTAGAGTATATGGCCAGTTCCAAGGTAGCCTGAGATAATAATGAAATTATGTCTCAATAAATAAAGACTGGCGTTTGTCAACAAAATGCCTTGAGACACTGGTTGAGACTTCTCACACAACTTAGTGTGATGAGCTACCTAGCAATAAAGCAAAATTTTATCAGATTGTTTAAAACTGGTGTTGAGATCATTTCCTGCAGTTTGAAAATTCATGGTACAACCAGGAGAGGGAACTTAATTTTATAAATTCTGCTCCTAAGACTCTATACAGTGGCCATACAAGTGACCTGGTCCCTTCTCCAAATAGCTTATGTTTCAAAGTCACGTTTGCTCTTTCAGACATCGCTCAAGTGGCAGGTGGTTGCATGCAGTATGCTCAATGCCATCATCAGATTTGATAGCTGTCCCTTGAGCTTGTGTGGCAAGTATCGGATGCCCGGCTGTGATCTATGCCCATCACAGGATATAGACAGAGAAGCTTCCCAGATCAACTGCTGAGCCCCAAGGGGAAGACTCCATGATACATTCATCAAAGTCAAATGGCAGAGCACATTGAACGGGCTCATTAATTATGAAAATTCTCTCCCACAGTGACATCTTTTTAACTGTGTGGAGGCTCAGCATGTTCTCGTGTGGTCCTTTCTGAAGACTTAGTGTCACGTTCAGCACGGGATTGAAGGCTTGTTTGGTTTTTTTTCTTTTTCTCCTTCATAAAGAAAAAGCCACTTTGTGCCTAACCCACATCTAAATATACACTTGTGTGTTTACATGTGCCCACTGTGTGGATAGAGGTAGCCTTGTCCCTCGAAGGAAGTTGACTATGTCAGGGTTTATTTTACAAAGATATGTAGATGGGGCTAAGAAACTAGAGCTTGGTTCTTCTGAGAAGGTTGAGCTCATGCTGGGAGCCTACACACCCTGAATGCTCTGTGCAGTTCTAGCTGCTGGGAGGAATTTGGGCCTTGCTTTCCTCATCTCTTAAGAACAGAAAAATAACAAGAATGTGTGTGTCTCTCTCTGCTCACTCTGAAAACAATTTTGGCTTTTTGGGTCTTTTATTTCCCAACACATGGGCATACCAGCTTAGGAAACCCAGAGAGTTCTGTTTCTACAGTCAGGCCTATTACAAAGATGAGATGGTCATTTCATGCTGCTTGACTTAAAGACCTTGTGAGGGCCCACCCTCCCTTCTGCCAGCCATGCGTGGTCACTGGATCCTTTCTAGATGAAAAGGCTACTGTGTGCGCAGCTGTAGCCCAATGACGCTGGCTTTCTTTCTTTAGGATTTCACCATGGGCTATTACAATACTCCATAGTGTCAGGGTCCAAGAAATTTTGTCTTCTACCGTCCAGACCACAGGGCTTCCATATTGCTAGCTATGGACATGTGCACAAAGGCCAAATATCAGCTGTGCACTCGGCCCTTAGGACCCCATCCCACTGGCCAGATCTTAGATAGATGACTGCCAGGGAGCTGGGGACAGTTGTTGCTTGGTGTCAAGAGCTGGTGCAATCACCAAAGGAAGGATTGGGCACCCAGGCACCTGTGACACGCTCCCCTCTATGGTGAGAGGCAGCATCTCCTGAATATTGATGCAGAGAAGGCACCAAGCAGACCCTTGCTAATGAACAACTCGAGATGAATGGCTCAGACACTTCAGGGATGCCAGCTACTCTAAAAATAAACAGAGCAGCAGATGGTGATGCTGTCCTATCCTTTGTTTTCTTCTGTTTCTCAGACGCAAAACTTACTTTTAATTAGACAAAAGTCAGTTTAAGGAAACATGTTTGTCGGTCAAAATCAGATCTGTAAATATCTTACTGGTGACCCCATCATTTTCTTTGCTAAGACTTTCCAAAACTGGCTGTCCTATTCTTTGCCAACAGCTCCCCGGGTGGCAAGGGGACCCTTTTATCTTTTGTCAGAGAACACCTATAACGTAGGGATATTCATGGAAGATGCTTTTCTTCCTAAAATATTGGAATTTAAGAACAGGACTTCAAGTCAGTGTAAATACTGGTGACATGTTTTTATTTATGACTTAATAATGAGGCTGGGAGGATGATTCAGACATAAGGGTTTACATCAAGTCCCAGCACCCACATAAAAAGCCCCAGATAGTAGCAAGTGCCTGTAATCCCACTGCTTGGTTGGAGACAGGAGGATCCCTGGAACTTGCTAACTAGCCTGTCTAGCCAAATCAGTGAGCTCTAGGTATGATGAGAAAGCTTGTCTCAAAAAAAAAAAAAAATAGAGCAGCAATTGAGGAAGACACTGACATCAGCCTCTGGCCTCCACACATATATACATGCACACTCAAGCATACACGCACATACACGCACACTAATAATGAATAGATAAACAGACACTAAGATATAATGATGAAGTCTTCTCAGAGTATGCCAACAACAGCTCCACTCTATGTTCCCACGACTCTGAAGAGCTCACATGTTTATTGGTCCCCGTCTGTGGAAGTCTCATTTCCCTTAGTGATTTCCCAGCCATCATGGAAGACTGGAAATGGCAGATGCCTTGCAGTGTCATCAAAGAAATCCATCTGCCTTTCGATCCCGATGTCACCACAGGAATGAAGGAAAACATCAGAGCGAAACCTCATGACATGATTTCATTTCTTCCTGGGCTCTGGACAGCTTCACTTCCTCTTTAAGTCAACACTAAAACGGAAGACTCTCCAGACAGAACATCTTAGGCGATGGGGCTGTAACCACCCTCCCCAGGAAATCTGGCGTTTGTTCTGAAAACAGGTCTGGGTTTTGAAAGAAGCCTGACTAACACAGTCCCTCAACATCCAGAGTCTCTGAGGAAGGAACTCATAAAGAGGAGGCAATGGCTGGAAATCATGGTGGATGCTGCATTAGTTCATCCTTCAGCCCCTAAAGCGGGCAGAAGGACAGTTTCCCTTTCAATGCCTCTAATCAACAGGTGTCTGCGGATCACTCGAAAACTAAGTCCATGATATATTGACCTTGAAATTCTACTACTTTGTGTGACTTTCCCTTTATCTGCTAGAAGTGCAAGAAGAGGGGCAGAGAATTGCACATTCTCTATAATAACAGCTCGTTATAAACTCTCTAATTGCAGGGAGACAGTATCATTTGCTTTATTTTCAAGGGAATGAAATGCCACAAAACATTGATGGAGGGCTCAGTGTCAGAGACCATGTGTAAGTGGCTTGATCTGGCGAGAGAGAGTTGAAGAGAAAGTCAATCAAAAGTAGCACTGAGGGCTAGCTAGGGTGTTCGGGGGGGGGGGAGGGGCACTTGCATAGCACATGAGAGGCTCTGTATTCTCTCCCCATCACTCAGGAAAAATAGAGAGGAACATCGGTTGACTGATTTAAATGGACTGCATTGAATAATCTATCAGCTAACTATCCCCTACTTCCCATTAAAAGTTTCACTCTCAGGAATTGAACAGGCTGGTTCTCTATCACCTACGTGGGAATCTATTACACAGCAAGACATAGGGTCATTCAGAAGCTGGCTACCAAAAAAAAAAAAAAAAATACTGGGCTAGTTTTAAAAAGAAAGAAAATTCGTGAACAATTCAAGTTTATTGATGGTCACTGACAGGATGGAAATCTTTCCAAATCTCACTCACTGCCCTTAAAAGAGGAAGGAAACCAACGGTTAAAAGATGCTGTGCTCACTAGCCCACAGTGTGAGGAAGAAGCTGCCCTCCTCACATCAAGGTTGATCCAGTTCACACCAGCCAGTTCCTGGAAAGAAAATCCCTGGGTCACAAGCACTCACACAGCACACTCAAGCACTAAGCATTGTACCAACCCCCGAGGCCCACGAAAGGCAAATGTGTCTCTAGAAGGAAGTGGGATATGACATCGCCTTGGAAATCCCTCTCCTCACACCAGAGAAAGGACAACAACAGACCAGGAAACATTTCTGCGCAACATGGTTCCTGTGGCTATTTACACAGTGACATCACTGACAGGCACAAGGACAGCCTCACAGCTGCGCCACCAAAAAAGCCCGCCTCCCTCCAACTGACTACAAATCTTCAGAGGGGATGTGATGGCGTAAATCACAAACAATCCCACACCAGTTTGGAATTATGATTAATAGAATGGTTATTTATTTAAAGGGGGAAAAACTTACAGATCACCGTCCTCTGTGCAATCAGGAAGGGAGCCTAGTGGTCAGAAGCGGAGCCGGAAGCCAGAGAGCGAGTGGAGGGAAGTGGCCGCATTTTTAAAAAGAGAGACCACGCCCCAATGGGCTGGTATCTCAGCGGCTATTGGCTGAAGGAGCAGAAGGAGCTCCCGCAACAGGGATGGGCTGTGTAAGCTTCACTAGTCCTCCCATTTCTTCCTGAAGGTTGCCAATGGGTTGCCATCGTGTGAGGGCATGATGGTGACAGGGTAAGCACAGCCGCTTTGACTCAGTGACCACATCCAACCTCACGGGACAACCACACAGCACTTCACCCCTTCCTCCCCGCTTTTCCCTCCTCCTCCTCCTCCTCCTCCTCCTCCTCCTCCTCCTCCTCCTCCTCCTCCTCCTCCTCCTCCTCCTCCTCCTCCTCCTCCTCCTCCTCCTTCTCCTTCTTCCTTCTTCTTCTTCTTCTTCTTCTTCTTCTTCTTCTTCTTCTTCTTCTTCTTCCTCTTCTTCTTTCTCCTCTTCCTCCTCTTCCTCTTCTTCTTCTTCTTCTTCTTCTTCTTCTTCCTCTTCTTTTTCTTCTTCCTCTTCTTCCTTCCTCCTCCTCCCTCCTCCTCCTTCCTCCCCTTCTTCTTTTTCCTCCTCCTTTCTCCTCTTCCTCCTTCCTCCTCCTCCTCCTTCCTCCTCCTCCTCCTTCTTTCTTTTTCCTCCTCCTTTCTCCTCTTCCTCCTTCTTCCTCCTCTTCCTCCTTCCTCCTCCTCCTCCTTCTTCTTCTGCACCATTGCCTGACCCTCAGAGGGGGCTATACAGATGAATGATTCTTACTCCCGGGAAAGGCTGTACACTGAGCCATGATGCCACAGATCACCTATCAGCAATTGTCTAGTAACCACCCCCACACATTGGGAAGAGACGTTCCCTTCCACTCAGGCCAACAGCAAAGACAGTCTACGGCACAAACACAATTTGACAAGTATGTCATATCTACTTAACAGAACAACAGTGGCTTCCCCACTAGACCTTATGAGCACCCAGCCATAATTTTTAACCTTGCTTTCAGCACCGAACATAGGTGTGCTCCTGGGAAGTGGACCGACCCTACATGCGACTGTAAACTAGCTGCTTTCACCCATAGCAGTCATGCCTGCAGGGCATGCTGATAGCACTAGAGTCGGGCTCCATAACCAAGCAGGATCATTGGCAACCATACTGCCCCAGAAGCTCACACAGCGCCTTCTAGTTCTAGGAATGCTACCCAGCATGGAGGGAGCTTCTGGCTCGGCCCCAGCTTGATTTCTTCATGTCCTGAGACCAAAGTATCTCCAACAATGTAACTTCATGGTAAGTCCCAGCATGTAACCAACAACCGTGACACCAGCCTGGATTGTGTGCCACTCAGACATTGTTAGTGTCTTCAGTAACCTTATAGGTTCCTGGCCTGTCTCGTCCCTCCGTGCACAATGACTTCTGAATTTGGGCTGTTGTGTGATTTTTCTCAATTACCTTGTCGTGCATCATCCACACTATAAAGCTTCTGAAAATTTAACAGCTGCTTCTCATCCTTGCCCCTTTAAGTACGCACACAACACACCACACACACACCCTTCTAGAAAACTCTCAGAACTTGGAACTATATGATAGACTTTTTTTTTTTTTTTTTTGGTTTTTTCGAGACAGGGTTTCTCTGTGGCTTTGGAGCCTGTCCTGGAACTAGCTCTTGTAGACCAGGCTGGTCTCGAACTCACAGAGATCCGCCTGCCTCTGCCTCCCGAGTGCTGGGATTAAAGGCGTGTGCCACCACTGCCCGGCTATGATAGACTTTTTTTATAGCCTGTGGATAGGGTTTCTGAGAGTCCAATACTATCTGTTCTAAGCAGATGGGGATTGATCTCAGAATTCAGCAGCCAAAAGATGCAAAAAAAAAAAAAAAACAAAAACAAAAATACACAAAGCAAGGTACCATACAGCACTCAATGACCCTATTATTTTTGTTAAACCATTTCCCCAAAAGCACACCGTTGGTTTTCGTAACTTGATGGGAAGCCCTTGGCAATCTGCATTCATTTTCCATGAGCCACACTGCCTCCTCCTTCCTTCTGTGTCATCTCACGGGTGGGTAGCTGGGTAGCGCCAGCTCATGCTACCTGTTTCTCAGCCCGCCTAGAGCCAAGAGGTCACAAGCTGTGCCCTCACCTGCAACGCCCTCCACTCAAGCTGACTCTAGCGACAGGCCTCTCCATGCCTAGTGGGTCACGCCTGACTCCCAGAAGGATACTGAGCCAGGTGAACAATCTCGCTCCCCACAATAAACATTTTGGCAAGGGAGAAATAATCAAAGCATGCTAGGGGGTGGGCACAACCGCCTACCACTGGGGCAAGTTTAATTTTTCACCTGTCCAGCTCTCATTTCTCCCTTCCACCCATCTGGTGACCACTTCTCAGGATGTAGTGCCTTCAGAGACAAACAGGCGACGGGTTTGGGTCTTCTCAGCTTCCTCCCTGCGATTCCAAATATGACAGAAACCCCATATTTTCTCTCAAAACTAAACTACTACGTCGTCTGTTTTTCCCCTCCTCTTGAACATGAAATTTAATGGGGGAGGTTGGGAAAGGATGAGGAACTCAGAGGGGTGAAGAAATTCTGCAGCAAACATCCCAGAGCTGAGTGCCGAGGCCTGGGGAGCAACCTCAGCCAGAAACGATTAGACAGACCTCATGGGCCAACTCCCTGTGTGTGCCTGAGGCCCACGGCTGGCTGGCCGGGTGCCAGGAGCACTCAGCAACTAGCTTGGGGACAGTTAGACACACCAATGAACTTAGGAAAATGTTAGAGCTGACATTCTGGACACAAACCAGAGGAACAGGAAAAGAACAACAGAGAGAACCTTTGTCTCCCCTTCGTGCTGTTTCTCAACTGTGACTTCCATACTCTGGGAACATCAGGGCAGCGAGAGAACATTAAAGGGCTGATGTGCACACAGGTTCCAAATGCCCCTCAGAAAAACGCCAAAAGCAGAGGCAGCCTAGAGCTCAGGAAACTCGGGTTTCACTCCACTTGAAAACATGAGGGGCCATTCATCCTCATCCACATCAAAAGCTGATGTTTAGAAGTGAGTTCATTTTCATTTCAAACAGGCTTTTAAAGTTAAATTGGTCCCCTTTTAATTCAGTGTCAACCAGTTAAAGACAAGTTTTGAGAATTTCACAGATGAGTGATGTATTTATGTTATTTCCCCTTTTTCCTCCTCTAGTTCCTCCCAAGTTGTACCTACCCCCATTCAAATTCGTGGCATTTTTTTCTTTAATTATTACTGCTACATACATACATACATGTATGTGTGTATATGTATACACATATTTCTCCGACCTGCTAAGTCTATTTAATGTGGCTTATATATATATATATATATATGTTTTTAAAGTTGACCACTGGGATTAGGTAGCAAATTAGGGGTCCAGTCCTTCAAAGGAAAAAGAGAGGGTGATTGACAATGAGTATGATAATGTATTTTATATATGTATAAAACTCAAATATAAAGAAAAATTGAAAGAACAAAATAGCACCAAACAATAAAGAAAACTGAGTCTCCCTCTCTCAGCAGCTGTTAGGTGGCCCGTAGCTCTTTATTTAGGGATGGGCCATGTGAGATTTCTCCCACCCACGTTGTCATGACTGCTGAGTTGAAGACTGTTCAATAGAAGGGAATTCATGGCTAGCACTGCAAAGGTAGCCAATGGCCTGTGACTGGTGGGGCCAGGAACCTACGGGAGAACCTTGTATTGCCTCTTTCCCCAACTAATATAATCTTTATATAATTCTAAATAGTTTCCTATTTAACGGTATAAGACCTTTCTCGGATGGTGGAAAAGAATGTTGCAAAATGCAGCCATCCAAATATGACATTGGCATGGCAACCACGAACACCCAGCAGCTAAAAACACCTGCACAAGATTGGACCCCCCCAACTTTCCATTGTGGATAGAGGCAGGAGGTACCCACTAGCCCCACCCTTTCCTGAGGAGCCAATAGCTGTGAATGTCAGTGATATCATTTCCTCTAATGGTGTAGTCACTGTGGGGTGAAGCAGAACAAAGAAGGGATTCAGAGGAAAAAGAGAGGGTGATTGGCAATGAGTATGATAATGTATTTTATATATGTATAAACTGTCAAATATAAAGAAAAAAATGAAAGAGCAAAATAGCACCAAACAATAAAGAAAATGTGCACACACACACTTATACACACACACACATGCACACTCCATGGCACACTCGTGGAGGCCAGAGGACAACTTTATAGATCACTTCTCCCCTTCTACCTTACTTTACTTGGGTTCCAGAAATCCAACTTGGGTTACCAGGCTCACATGGAGCTGCTTTACCCATTAGCAATTTTGCCAGCCCTCAATGTAGTTTTTGTTTTGTTTTGAAACAGGGTCTCTCTACACAGCTCAGGCTGTCCTGGAACTCACTATAGAGACCAGGCTGACCTAGGATTCACAGAGACCACAGAGACCCACCTGCCTCTCCCTTCCAAGTGCTGGAATAAATGCATTTGCCACCACTCCTAGCTCCCAATGTAGGTTTTTTTTTGCATTTTTGTATATTTATTGAGCATGTATCTTCCTTGGAAAGTGTCTATTCTGCTCATTGTGTTAATTATGAATTGGATTTTTTGTGCTTTAGGGTTTTAGGGCTTCTTAATATTCTGGATATTAATCTACAGTTGGATGGATAACTGGAAATTTTGTTCTCCCACTCTGTAGGCTGCATCTTCTTCTGTTCATTGTTTCCTTTGCTGCGCAGAAGCTGTAGGATTTAAGGCATCCCTATTTGATTCTTCCTGTGATCCCTGTACCATTAGATACAGAAAACCACTGCCGGTGTCTGTTTCGTTAAGTATTTCCTTATTTCCAAGTTCCATCCTCACGTTAAGGCTGTTGATCCAGGCTGAGCTGCTTTTTGACGCTCAGGAGCAAGGGATCACATGGGTATTCAGTCCCAGCAGCATTTGCTGAGGAGACTACAGAGCCTAGACTTTTCAGTTACATGGGCGGGCCAAAGATTGTCACCAAGCAGCATTAGCACAGTGGGCTCTAGCTACTCGACGTGATCACACGGACACAGTTGACTAGTGCATTGTCAGTTCTTCAGCCCTCAGAAGGTTTCAGGATTCTACATGATGGGCATCTATGCCAGTCACTGACATCTACACCAGCTAATTTAAATTCTCTCAGAATATAGATTCTCCCTAGAATTTCCACACAGAGAGGAATGCCTCCCTAACTCCAGCTACAGGAGATGAGCCTTCTGTTTCTTCTTCCTGTGAAATCACCAGTTTTGCCCCAGTCCTCTGGGTAGACCAGTCATACCAAGTACTTAAAACTACTGTCAAGTGCAAAAGAAAGCATTCTGCAGCCTGAAGCGCTCCACCCAGGGTGCCATGAGCACGGTGCTGGCAGAAGGTTTGTGTGGATTTGGAGGGACACCTAGTGACCAGCTGAGAAAAACACACAACGCTCAGATGGAGTGGCAGGGTGGTTTTATTGATAAATAACCAGACATCTAAAGCGTGGGATTATTTGTATTCAATCAATTTGAAAAGCCTCACATTTAAAACAGAATATGCCTCAAAAGGAAGTCAAATTATTTCCGTTTCTATTTAAGATGATCAACCTTCCAAAGCCCCCGTGACAAGAGCAGCACCGAGTGCCGGGATCTGCCGGCTGCAGCACTCGTAATAGGCTGTCTCCTTTCTTGGTTTTTCTCAATCACCAACAGCTGGGGGACAAAAAACTGTTTTAATATTTCTGGGTTATTAGTTATTATTAAATAATCAGAATGATTATTTCCATATCCTTCAATTTACCTGTGAATTTCATAATTTTATTTTTCTTAACAAGTGAATAATATCCCATTGTTTACATGTACCATTTTTATATTTTTTATATTTTTAATTAAAATAGAATTACTATATCACTTTACCCTTTTCAACCCCCCATCTCCTCCGTCTCCTCCCTCCAGCCTCTTCCATCCCCCCACTCTCAAATTGATAGTCTCTTTGTCTTTGATTTTATATATATATGTTTGCACAGACAGATAAATCTGATCTGCTGAGTCCATTTCTGACGTTTGCATGTATATTGTTTTAGGGCTGACCACTTGTTGGATAATTAATAAGTGGAATCATTTCTGGGAGAATCTAATCCTCCTTTCCCCAGCAGTCTTTATTTGCCTAGGAGCAGGACCTTCCTGCGAGGCTTTTCCTTTTCTCCATTAGCGTATCATTGATATCACCCTTGTTCTGCTCTTGTTCATCCAATTGATGTAACTCTCCTTAATTAATCAGCTTGGGCAACAGGCTTAGCAACTAACAAAAGCTGAATACAGAACCACATATTCTGAACTAAGACTTTAAAATACCATGTTTAATCTGAAGTAACAGTATGTGAAGCTGTTAGAGTATATTTTATTCTGAACTGTATCCTAATCTATTGCATATGTAAAGCAGTACATACCAGATCACATCAGCATACAGCCATAGTTCTAAATCTTTTTATTATTTTTGTCCTTTTGACAATTTCATGTTTTATATATTACATTCTGGTTACTGTCACTCTCACACTCTCTTATGTCCCTCTAACCACTAAACAAAACACACGCACGCACACACACACACACGCACGCACGCACGCACGCACACACACGACTCTTTCCCATACTCGTGTGTTTGTTTTGTTTGTGACCCACTGAGTTTAACCAGAGCCATCTGTGTGTCCGTTTTCTCTACTGCACAGGAAAATGAACACGGCGTCTGCTCCTTCCCCAGAATCCATCAGTCACTCGAAGTGCAGCAGGGAAGGGCAAAGCCACAAGCCCCTCCCTGGTCTGTGATTGGCTGTTGCCCTGTGTTGGCAGTCACTGCGGCGAGGAGCTCACAGTGGCACTGACCGTCGTGCCCACAAGTCTTCTCCCTCCTCCAGCACGTATGTTCTTCCTGCCCCTCTTCCATGTTGTTCTGAGCCTTCCATGGGGCAGTATGAACGTTCATTAGAGCTAAACTCGCCACCACCCCTGCTTCAGGAAACCCTTTCAGATTGCCACACAGAAGGCTTGGAGAAGCCTGTGAGCAGCCTCTCCGAGGGAGCCCTGCCTTCCAGGAGCAGCTGTTGACCGTTTAGTCACTGGACACACCATCTTTGATAACAATAATCCCATAAGACAAACAACTGCTGATTGGGTCCTCAGACCGACCCCGAACTGGAAGGTGTCAGCTGCCCGGAGAGGAGGCCAGGTTGGTACCACTCTGCCATGGGAAAAGCCTTATGCTTCAAAGCAAAACAAAACAACAACAACAACAAAAAAAAAAAACACTCTGATAAACTATAAAGACAGTAATGCTGGCTAACCAATTTAATAATGTTTTAAAATATTTTTATTCAATGAATTTTTAAAAATCCTCCCTGCACACTGCTTATTTTGGTACCTTCTACCTTGATGCGGGAAAAACATGGAGAAACAAATCCAGCAATGCATGGCCTGAAGCAATGTCGTTTTTTTCAAAGTGAGTATGCTTCAGAGGAATCCTATGCTTCCATTTTCAAAAGGGACCAAAAATGGGCTGAAGAGACGGCCAGATCATCCTCTTTGAGGGGACCTAGGTTCAATTCTCAGCATCCATCTAGGGGCTCACAACCACTGTGAACTCCAGTTTAGAGGATTCGATGCCTCTTCTGGCCTCTGAGGGTACTGCATGCGCATGGTACACAAACAGGGAAGATAAAACACTCAAAAACATAAGAAATTTAAAGATAAATAAGACAAACTTTCCTGTGGGGATATATTTTGTTGTAAACTATAACTCACTGAAAGCATGACAGACTCCCTAAGCTCACGAGGGAGAGCATGACTAGACACTGGAGACACCTGTGAACTGACTTTCCCCTAATAAAGACTGGTGAGAACACCAGCTCCCAGCTCCGCAGAATGCGACCTGATCTGAAAAGAGGATCTTTGCAAGTGATGAACTTAGAAAGCGTTGGCAGAGCTGGCGCTGATCAGCACCACGTTGTCCTGGGGATGACAGTGGGTCCCGTTATGATATAGACTGACCTCGAAATGTTAGCTAAATGGTGTAATGCAGGCAATGCCATGGGAGTATGAAATGTATGGTATATGCACATTAAACTACAGGTGAAGAGGCTGGTCAGAGCGGGAGGAATGGGGGGAGAGCTGCCTCCCAGGTGTGACGTTTCTGCTTTTGTTAATGAAAAGTGTTTTGGAGTTGACAATAGCAATGGTTCTGAATACTCACTGACCTTGAACTGAACACTTTAATTAAAATAGCAAGCTGTATTTATGTATTTTAGTGCAAGAAAAGTGCAAATGAGAGCAGCTGAGAGCATGGTCCGCTCTTCCAAAGCATCTGGTTCAGTCCCCAGCGCCCACACACTGGCTCACAGCTACCTGTCACCAGCTCTGAGGGACATACATGAAGGTTAAAACACCCGATACATAACATTAAAAATGAGTATTCTAAAATGCAAATGAATAACCTTATAAAAAGATAGGCAGGAGAGTTTGGACCTAGACAGAGACACAGAGAGGAATTGAAAAGACAAAGACAGTTGTCCATAGCCTAGAGCACAGGCCTGGAACAGACCCTTCCCCAGGAGGGACCTCCTACCTACACCTTTAGCCTCAATTTTCTGGCATCTACAACTGTGATAAAAATAATTTCTGCTGCACCATCCACCTCCTGTGGTTCTTTGTTACAGTATCCCTAGATACTTAATGCAGGTTTGGGTACCAAGAGATCCCAATGCCTTCAACGGCTCTTACCATGTATCTGAAATATGGATGTTTTATTTATAATAAACAAAGGAACACTGTTTCTTAAGGAAATGTTAGTTTGGGAGCATCAAATATCTAGCCAAGGACCAAGCAAACAAGTTAGCCAGTTAAGGTCTTAACCATTGTGTGTTGACCGTTGTTGGGGGAGGCTCATGTGTGAGGGGTGGGAGAGTGGGTGCGTTGTGTACAATGTGTGCATGTACAAGTAGAGGCCAGTGTTTGACGTCAAGTGTCTGCTATCAATCACTCTGCACCTTGTACACCAAGGCAGAGGCTCTGACGTCACGCCAGAGTTTGCAGATCCCGTGCATGCGGCGGCCAGGATTACGGACAACTGCTATACTTGCTGCCTTCTGCCCGCACGCTGGGGTCTGAGCTCTGCCCCCCACCATGCACAGCCAGCACTTTGCCCACGGAGCGCCTCCCCTGCCCAGGCATTTCTACCGAGACCAAGTTCAGGAAGGGAAAAAGTGGGAATCAGAATTATACACTACACAGAGTGATTTTTTTTTTAATTTTATATATTTATTATGTATACAGTGCTCTGCCTGCATGTATCCCTGCAGGCCAGAAGAGGGCACCAAATTTCATTACAGATGGTTGTGAGCCACCATGTGGTTGCTGGGAATTGAACTCAGGACCTTTGGAAGAGCATGCAGAGCCCTTAACCACTGAGCTATCTCTCCAGCCCTACACAGAGTTATTAATCACTCATAGCGACTCTATTCATGCATGGAAAACTAAAAATCTATCAAATCATGGTAGTCACACACAAATCATGGGGATTTCTGTACCATTAGTGTTTCCGAGTGTATTAAAATTATCTCGCATTACTTTTTTCAGAGAACAATTTTTCTATCATCTTCTAACCAGTTATTAAAAATATAGACATTTCAAGAATATCCAATCACTTCTGTATATAAACCCGCTAGCCCATTTATGGTCAAACCCAAAAGTGGCTGTAAATTTTACAGGGGAACCCAGGAAGGCTTGGGATATCCCCCTGTGAGCAAAACGAAGCCCAATACATAGGCTGCTATCTCTAACCTGAGCAAGGATAGTTTTGGGTACCCGGTTCTGTTTCCATTTGCTACTAGAAATAGAACCTCTCCATTGTGGTATCCATTGCCTTTCGCTGGGTGGATAAAATGACAACTTATATAGAAACCAAGCTGAGGTCAGATTACCAACATTGTGTGAGCGGCTGGAGGTCACATTTACCTTCCCAGAGAACCCTGGAGCCCTGGGTGCATTTCTACACATTCAGCATTCCACAGTCTATGGCCCAATCTCAACAAAGAACAGAGCAACGGAGGTCCCAAGCCTAGAGCTAAGTCTATGTTTCAGTCAGTGGCACAGGAAAGAAGGCTTGAGCAGCTACAACCAGCCACTTTGGTGACGAGCTCATTGCATTCCCTGAACATTCCAAAAGGAAAAATGGGCAGTTAGCTTGATTAAACTTAATTGGTTGCAGTTGTATGACACTAGACAGCCAAACAAATTACAAACTAAAGAGTGAAAAAGAAACCCTCAATATGGTGTGGGGGTGCCCGGTGTTTATGACTTTTAACTTAGTGAGCATCCAGTGTGCAGGGTCCACTTCTTCCTATATGTTGACTGTGGTCTCCTGCTGGGTGTGACCTGTCCCATCATTGCCCACTCCTCTTGCTACATCTTGGGAAGAGGAGCCTGGCTCTCGTTTATTCCAGACAGAGGGACCACACTCTCAATGAGTCCTGACAGTCTTCCTGTTCACACACCTCACTGCGTTTTTCTCATCTCTACTTACGTTATCTTTGTGCCATGCGGGGGATGCAGAGAATGACCCACACCTCTAATTCCAGCAATCAGGCAGCTGAGACAGAAAGACAAGAACTGTGTTCAAAGCCAGCGTGGGCTACATAGCAAGACTTTATGTTAATAAGCAACTTGCTCTCAAGCATAGTTGAACCTCACGGTGCTGGTTTGAACATGGTTTGTTCCAGCCAAAACTCCAATGTCACAGCATTGAGAAGCAGTGGGAACATTATGAGATATATGGCTTGTGCCCATGTCCATATGGGATGCACCAGTTGGACAGATGATGGAAGGAAGGAAGGAAGGAAGGAAGATAGATAGATAGATGATAGATGATAGATAGGTAGATGATAGATAGATTGATAGATAGATAGATTGATAGATAGATAGATAGATAGATAGATAGATAGATAGATAGATAGATGATAGATAGATAGATAGATAGATAGATAGATAGATAGATAGATAGATAGATATTAATGGGAGTGGCGGGCTGCTTCCCGCCACCCGGCTAGCTTTACCCAAAATAATTACACAGAAACTGTATTCATTTAAACACTGCTTGGCCCATTAGTTTCAGCCTCTTACTGGCTAACTTTTACATCTTGCTTTAACCCATATTTAGTAATCTGTGTAGCACCACGAGGTGCTGTCTTACCAGGAAAGATCTTAACCTGCATCTGTCTCAGAGAGGAGAGTCATGGTGACTACCTGAAGTGGCTGCTTGACTCTGCTTTCTTTCTCCCACAATTCTGTTCTGTCTACTCCACCTACCTAATTTTCTGTCCTATTAAAGGGCCAAGGCAGTTTCTTTATTAACCAATAAAAGTAACACATAGACAGATGACCCTCCTCTATCATAGATAGATGATAGATAGATAGATAGATAGATAGATAGATAGATAGATAGATAGATAGATGACAGACGACATAAATAGGAGAAGGAGATGCTGGAGGGAGGGAGAGGCTGGTTATAAAGAATGCTTGTATGACATTTTCAAAGAGTAGAAAATATGCAGGACATGAAAAGCCCTGCTGTCTTGGGGCAGGGTTAATTCTTATCTAACTAAGCTCTCACCCAGAGAACTGGGTCAGGTACTGTAATAGGAACGTATGATGCTCTATTCCCCTTGCACATATCTGCCCACCCTTCCACTTTGCCACCAAGATGCAGCAAGAGACCTTCCTCAGAACCTGTCTTCTAGAGAATAAAAAATGGAACCAGGTAAGACAGCAAAGAAGACTGAAAATATTTTCATAGATAACATTACTTCTAATACAGTATCCCAGTGAGCAACGGCCACTTTCTAAGCACAATCTTGATCTGTGACCTCCAGTGAGTAAAACATTTGAGATGAAGGTTTTCAGACACGCTCATCTGTGAGTTTCCCACAAGCCCATGCATCAGGCAACTGTAGACATTCTCAGAATGGAGAGGTACTCATTGTCAGACTGGCAGGCTGAAAACAGGGAAGAAAGATCCCGTGTAAAGGGACAGGGGTGGAGACAAGCTGTGGAGCCAGAACTAGTGGCTAGGAACTGCATTTCTCTTCTGCTTTCCATGGAGAAAATTTACTAGTATATAATAATTGCATAAAATAATAGATTTTGTTGTGACATTTTTATACACATATATGATGTACTTTAATCATGATGTATTTTTTTCCCGTATGATGTGTGTGGGTCCATATGGAATCCCTCACCTGGCTTCTCTTTGTTTTTCATCTAAGTGTTGAGTCTACAAAGCACCTCATCGGTTTTGTCGAAGCTAAAATGCACAGGCCAGGAGTTCTGACACATTCTAGTCCGGCTTCTTCCCAGTCCTCATTGCCACCAAAATCAACAAAGAGCTGCCCAGAGTTAGCAGCCATCTTTGGAGGGAAGAAATGGCTTACATGTGGGCCGAACCCAGGGAGAGAGTTCTGCATGTGTTTGTGTGTCGTTCCCACAACCACCAACTCCCACACAGCAGAGAATATAATATTCTGGGGGCTATGGGCAAGGACATCCTTACCTATGTGCTCTTGGGGAGAGTAGTCCGTAGATTGGGAACAGAAGTGTCATGTCAGGAAATGCCAGTGGGTGCCATGGGTGGCCTGTCTTGTGAAGGAGTAGAGGGAAGGGATGATGTCCTGCTCAAACCAGAGTCTGGTAAATACACTTCCTTCTTCAAAGACTCCAAATGTTCACCAACCATGACAACAGAGACATCACTGACCAAGATGACTATGGTTGTCAACATTCTGTGTCACAGGGACCCCTTCAAATGCCACCTGGGATTTTGCGATGTATCACATAAGCCAGTGGCTTCCATGGTAGGGAATTTTGTTACACTGAAGGGGTTTCAGCCTAAAAGGATTATACCAGACCTTAGCAGATAGGGTCCTGAAACCTTGTAACCTGTCTTTACACGGGAATTGTTTTCTTTCTCAAAGGTACAATAGGTGTTTTCACCAACAATCTAAGCGAAGAACTGAGCAGAATTACCTGGGTGTTGTTCTTGGAACTCAGCTCAGCTCACAAAAGAACAGTCAACTATTTTTAATTCTATTTTCCAGGAAAGCTCAGTCTAGGTTCGACCAGAGCTCAGTAATGACAAGGTAGCCAGTCGGTCAAAGGGCCTCTGTCACCAGGCAAGACGTGACTCCATCTGGGCCAACAACGTGAAGAAATTCATTATCAACGTGTAAACACAAGGAGTTCCAGGAAGCAGATCTTAGCATTCCTGCCTTTTGTTTTGTTGGAACCAGGACATGGAGCTCACACTTCCAAACTGCCCAAGCCCACTCTGACCCTTGGTTCTAACAAGCACCCTGACATGTCAGAGAAGCCCAGAGTTGTTGGGCTGAAACCAAAGACTCTCCTGGCAACCCCTAAAGGTGCCGTGGCAGCCATCTATGTACCGCCAGAAATATAACACATCTCAGGAATGCCTGGGGAGCAGTAATTCTGCATTCACTGGGAGAATGCCCAACTGGGGATTATCCCGGGCTCTGAAAACTGAGGCTTCCCAATCCTCCAATCAGCACTAACCATAGGCGCCATCTCTTCCATCCCTGGACAATTGCATTCCATCCCTTTGAAGCTCATCATGCCCTTTGTGTCAACACTTCCTTCCAGAAGGACCTGGAGGCTAGACACCCCCACCCTCCTGAGAGCCTGTCATACGTCACTGTGTCTCCTCTGCATCTCAGCTGTACCCTGACCTTGGGGAGGACGTCAAGAAGGAGGCTGTCTGATTAACTTTCCACTTATAAGCTAATTCCTTCACTATTGGCACCTCCATTCTGCAATCGCTGACATAAAATCTTTTACAAAACAAAATGTAATAAATGAGAAATCGATCAGAGTTTTTAAAAGTTTGCTATGAAGGCAGCTGTGACTATGAAGGGCTCTTTCAGAAGAACTTTCTGTCTGTAGAAAGTGCTGGATCTCAGAACAAGGCTCTGCGGTGTGTGGAGGCAAGGCCACATCCAGGCAAGGTGTAGAACCCTTTCCGGGCTGTGTTGAACTGCACTGACCCATGAATACTACTTTTCTCTTTCCCAGGATAGAAAACACATTCTTGCGTGTGTACCTGATAAAATGATGCTCAAAACTCCCGCAAGGTCAGTGCAGTTTTCTGTTCCCCTTAAGGGACCTCTGATTTGTGACACACTCTCAAGATCACAGCATCCATCAAATGGCAGCATCTAGTGACGCAGTCTCTAAGCTCCCCGCTGACTCACAGCAGCTGCCCAGCTGCCCAGCCCCCTCTCCTCACTTTCTGCCCAGTGTTCCTGTAGTCCACAGCCCCCAGCTTTCATCCACTTCTCCCCACTTTGCTTGCCGAATGCCTCCCCGACAAGAGTGTCAGTTCTGTGAGGATATGCGGCTTTCTGGGGCATCGACAAGACAGACCAGCAAAGAGCAGGCACTCAGTAAGTGTTTAAGGTGTTTAAAATGGAAAGTCACCCTTCTCTCCACGGCGATAGACAGTGGAAAAGTTGCTCTCCTGGGGAGCCGAGGGCAAAGCAGAAGGAGCAGAACTGGCTCAGCTGACCGTATTAGTTGCAAAGCCAGAAGCTGGACTCTCTGAATCCAGAGATGGATGGGAAAACACTCCCTTGGTTACCAGCTGCTCATGATTCATCAGTGACTCAGGTCCCAGGGCCTGCTCCGTGGACACACCATCTGTATACTCACCTGGGACCCTGCATTCAGACGGGCCCACACTGGATCTCATATCTCACTGCTCTGTTCTGGAGATTTTTAATAATTTTCCCTTTGAATTTGTATTTTGGGAAGTCCATTGAGACAATGGCGCATGCACCCACGCAGAAGGGATGCACCAGCAGAAGAGGAAGGATCTATAGTCTAGCACCTTTAACAGCGTGGTTCTATGTTTGTTTAAGACAAAGTCCCATGTAGCCCAGGTTAGACTCAATCTCACTATGTGGGTGAGGGTGACCTTGAACTTCTGATCTTCCTGCCTCTACTTCCTGGGTGCTGGGGTTACAGGACTACTCTAAGGGGTGCTGGGTGTAACCAGGGTTTCCAGCATGCTCCCAAAGACTCCACACTGCAGGCTTTTATATTAAGTTTTTAATTTAGCATACCAAGTAACAAGTCCCAACATGGCATTTCCCACTGGGTGTTATTAGACTTTGCTCTGACTCCTCCTCCCTGTGGTGCCTTTACAGCAAACAGTCTAAGAAGTGTCCGTGCTCTTTCAAAAGGCTGATGAGAACCGCCTGAGGTAGAGAAGCGTCCATTCTGTCTTAGAGTTCTGTTCTCCCAAACGACAGGGATGCGGCTGTCCTTCAGGCCAGCAACAAAAGCCCAGCACCACTCTGACTCAATTAAATCAGAATTAAAGCGAGTGATGGAAGCATCAAGTTCCTTTGGAGGAAAGAAATTATTTTATAAAAATTACCAGAAGCATTAATAAGACAAGCTGGGAAACTATTTTGCTATTCAGAAACAATTTTGACTTCTGCCTGGGCCCTGATTGGTGCTGGGTCCTTCCTTCTCTCACCTTTCCTCGGTCACTGGGGTCCCCACACAGTTATTGGACACTGGAGTCAGTGAGAATCTGGTCATGCACACAGTAGGTCAGTTTGAAGGTGGACCTTGCCCTGCTAGAGGCAGACACATACCCAGACAACCTGTCCTCATCCAATCTAAAGACAATCTCCAGAGTGGCCTCCAGGCTACAAAACTGGATGCCACACTCAGGTTATTCATGGCCCCACAGGGGCAACCTTTGGCTGAGTTTGAATCTGTAACCAGATGAGTTCAACAGGAACAGCAATTATTTTTTTAAACTAATCAGTGGCGTACAACTTCAGCAACACAAAGGCGTCTCCTACCCTGCCCCTCATAGAGAAATGTGTCCCTTTAGGAAGCACCCAATGATGCGCACCCCTCCGTAGATTGGGAAAATGTTGCTTTGACAGGCGGGAGGACGAAATGTCCACATCTCCGAACCCAGAACCTTCTGAGCACCTCGGCAGTGGCTGTGCTTCAGAGCAGCCAAGCTGGGATGACAGCAGCCAGCTCTCCTGGGGACTCTCAGGTTACAGGGCTCCTTCTGTGGAAGGCAGAAAGCAAATAAAGCTGGATTCTTGTAAATACAGAAGACAAGAACAGCAGGAGGGCAGTCTCTCCAAAGCACAAATGAAATCTGAAACCTGAGGGAGAACAACAGCCAAGCCTTCGCAGGGGGGTCCAGCCCAGAAGGACAGC